>NC_137460.1:142039825-142397243 GCF_964235325.1 Thermobia domestica
AATCAATTTCTTCACTGTTTTCTTGTTACAGCCCGTACCCCTAGCTATCTGAATGCCAGTTTGTCCCATAGTTACTCGATCTATGATTTCCCCTCGCATAGTAACAGATATTTCTCTACAGCCTTTAGAGCAAGGTATTTTGGCAGCCTGTAGAAATTTGCATTGTGATTCGTATTAGCAACGACAGTAAAGTGTATCTTTCTGTTTCTACTGTGCATCATCAGCATCATTATATCAAAAGTATTCCGCCATTGCCAGCGGGTCACTTACCGCGGCTGAGAAGCTGCCATCCTCCACGATCTTTTCTTAACCTTTCCATCTTCACATATGATTTTTCTGTTTTGGTATCGCCAATAGCCTAATTCCTGTTTATATATAGTCTAATTCGTCCCCTCCTTCTCTTTCCTGCCACCATACCCTCTAGCGCATCCCTCATGATACAGTTCCTACTTAACCAATATCCCAACCAGTTTCTCTTCCTCTTCTCAATAATATTTTTCTCCTTTCATTTCTAACACCCTCTCATTCGTTTTCCTCTCGACACAGCTATTTCTCTCCATTCTTCTCCACGCACATATTTCGAAAGCCTTCAGTTGTTTCTCATTTCTCTCATAATGTCCATGTTTCTATCCTACAAGTACAGTAAAATACAGTACGCGAAGAATTTTATGAGTCTCTCCTTTAATTCTATTCGTCTCACAAAATAGTATAATCTTCATCCTAAAGGCTTCTTTAGCGAATTCTATCCTTGCTCTTATTTCACGTTCGCATGTCATATCATCACTAATAATACTACTCAGATATCGAAAACTAGTCATTTGTTGTTTTCTCCCGCTCCTACTTCTATATTTGACACCGATCGCTTCGTTTCAATCACCATGGGTTTTGTTTTTCTAACATTTATTTTCATTCCATATTCTTCAGAAGCCTTTCTCAAGTTTTCTACATCTTGTTCATTTTATTTTTAGATTCTGCAACAACAACCATATCAACCCCAAACCGTATACACCTCATTATGTTATCTCCTTCCGAAATTCCATCTTCATTAGGTAGACTCGTTTTCGCTATCTCTCCTACATAGCTATTAAATAACGTCGGCGAAATACATAATTTCTGCTGAACTCACCTTCCAATTACACTGTCTGTCTACTGTGCATGCAGATCATGAATAATTCTGATAATTTATATAATATTTATGGACGAATACGTAATAGAACCTATATGAATAACAGTGGCGTCTGGTGCTTTGAATTTTAGGTGGTGCACAATACATGACTTCTCCTTTTTCATTATTATTATAAATAATAATAGTTTAATAAAAATAATAATAATTATTATTATTATTATTAATAGCAGTGGCGCATTCACGATTTTGTATCGGGGGACTTAGCTAACTCTCGGGGGGCTTTGCCCGAAAATGTGAAATTCTGCAAGATATTTCATATACTTTACTATAGTAAGTAAGATTTCGGGGGGCTAAAGCCCGGAAGCCCCCTAAATACGCCACTGATAGTTATTATAAATAATAATAGCGATTTCTTCATGGCATGCTTCAAGCATGCAGTGGAAAAGCTCATTTTGTACGAATTTTGATGTACTCTTGAAAAATATTGCCCTTTCTAAATGACTCTTGAGACCGCTGTCAAGTTTTGCACTGAAATTAATTAATCTACGAAAAACGCCCCTATTTGAAGACGAGTCTGTTTTTCATCATGTCCTCTTAAAGCTAATTCGAAGGTGCCACGAAATCAAATGCAATTGATGATTATATTGAGCACGTACCTGTTTTGCGTCACTTTTTTATTGTGATTCTCAATGGACCGCCTATTACCAGCATTTAGTTGAGCAGCAATATTCACGTTTCCCAACACAGTGAGATCAGAACGTGTCTTATATGACCTGACGATTTTTTTTTTTTTTTTTGTCTTACAGATGCTGGATATCCGCACCTTTTTTTACTCCATGCATCTTCCTTCGGTGGGGTGCTGACTGCCACGGGTGCTGACTGCCACAGCCAATTATTGGTGCTGCTTGCCACGACTGGCGCTGATTGCCAATATCAAGGTTCTGACTGCCACGATGGCGTGCTGACTGCCACGAGTCTGAGAGAAAGTTGCTAGACGTAACATTACCGGACGCCAAAAAGCATGAAAGAAACTAGATGAACCTTAGGATCGTGTTGTTCACACCAACAACTAACAAAGGTAAACAGGTCTCTGTATGTACACTCATGTCCAAAATTATTGTCGCATGACTACAAATATGTTGTTCTAGTAATATAATTTGATAACGAATTCGTCCGGTATTTCTTATAATGTTAGTATGTGTATAATCGGCAAAGACAAGTAAGTGGTAAATTTCATGTCAAAAGAGCAATAAATAAGAACAATAAAACGAAAATAAAATTTTCTTGTCCATTTAGATACATTTTATTTTACCCATGATGATTTTCGTATTTATAATTCTTTTCCTATGAAATTTACCACAAATATACATTTCCTGATTATACACATAAGTATTAAAAGTACTCTGCAAAATTATCAAATTATATTCTTACAAGAAGACAGTTATAGATATGCGACAATAATTTTGGACATGAGTGTACTTTCAGTTTTGTCAGGGAGCGGTGCGTACAAAATTGGTTTGATTTATGTATTCTCACTTGAACTCCCTTTGTCAGCATGAACTGCGTACAGCTGTGCAAATTGTTTCGAGCAGCTCTTGAAAGTTCCATCAAAAAAGCACTGCTGGCTGTCCCTCACAACGGAAGTTCAGGAGAAAGCACTCGGCTGCAGAGAAACTAAGCATGCCATTTGAAGCGCCAATTCATACTGATTACAACAAGCTAATAAAATTCCTGTACGGTTGAGAACGGTTCGAGATATTCAATTTGGAAGTTTATTTGAGAAAATGAGGATATACGCATTTATACGCGTTAAGTACAACATAATTAGTAACGAATATTGACATACGAATTGAAAGCTATCGGAAGTAACAGAAAAAAGTGTTTTGCAATAACTAACGATTTTGATAGATACAATTAGTCATTACATTGTTTACAATAATCATAGGTTAGAGATGAAAATTGATCACTTTTGTTTTTCAGTTTTATGTAGAAACGACGCAGGCAAAAGACTCTCTTGTACCATAAACATTTTTATGTGCAATTGCGTTGCATCCTTCAAGGGAACAGTTCGCAGAACCAAAGCAAAAAGCAAATTCGACAAGTGATTCAAAAGTTATAGACCTATAATTTGTTCGTAACCTGCCTTGTAGAACGCAAACTGAAACAATCCAATGTATCGCGGGGATCGGAAGTGATTCGTATGGACACGAACTTTATTTGATTGTTTCGTTGGTACATTATAACGTCCAGATGAAGAAGATTCATACTATGTACAAATCTCCTGCCATAATCTTAGATTGATCGGAATCAAAACACATCAAATGGTTGCACAAATCTGCAATTCTTTGGTATCTTCTCAACCATTAGGTCTTTGCCATCCGTAATGCTACTTGTAATGGACAATTGTCTGTGAATGGACCGCAGTTATCAAACAATAGCAAGTTCAAACCATCAGGCTTCGCCAAGGGAGAGAATACTTAATGCATTGAAACGTGCATCCACTCATTTTCTCATATACATTTCCAAGCTGAATATCTCGAACAGTTCTCAACGTACAGGGGTTTTATTACCTGTTGTAATCAGCATGAATTGGTCCTTCAAATGACATGCTTATTTCTCTGCAGGCGAGTGCTTTCTCCCAAACTTCCCTTGTCAACTGGCTTCAGACCATCATATCCATTAAATATTACAATAAAACAATTAATATAAGCAATGAAATGTGCAAATTGTACATATTACAGAAAATACAATTCCTTTATAAACATCCAAATGTATGTAGTTCCACTTAGTGAGCAACTTTGTAACTTATAGGATGCCACATAGATTTGCTGCGATGATTACTAAATCCTACTAAATTAATTAATAATCATAAATTTAGTATGAGGGATTAATTCTTCTCTTTCCAAATACAGTTTCTCCCAGGCTCGTGGCAGTCAGCACGCCGTCGTGGCAGTCAGCACCCGTGGCAATCAGCACCTATCCCTTCCTTCACCCCGAACAACAAAGAGGGAAAACAAAACAAAGCATTTTTAATTTCACATTGGCAAAACCACTTATGCTGTTCGTACAAGTTGAGACTAAACTTCTTTGTAAATGTTCGTTTCTCACTTCTAATTATTTGCGTTATATTGAGAGTCAGAATCGGCCATCCGATGTCTTTCACAAGTAGGTTTGCTTCTGAAGTTCTTTTCGAAAACGGCTAATTCAACAGAGACGTTACAGAATTCATTGTTACTCCATTGCTAGTTCATGTATATCAGGGACAGACACGTAATTATGCAATTACAGCAACAATATTCCAATAAACAACAAAGACCGGCACACACACACAAACATACAACACAACGAAGTCTTCTACCCACTTTTGTATTCGTGTACCTGTCGTTCAAGCTTAAAGTAATTGATTGTAAAACGTGTATAACAGAATAGAAAATAGAGACAAGTTACTCAGATACGTTCAGTGAATCAGTTAACTTAATGAAAAGAAACAAAGTGTCTAAGGCATTTGTCTGTAAATTTTAAGGAACTCATAAAGGTCAGTTCCAGTCCCACCGACGTAACATTTTTCTTTTACCTGTTCTCGAAGTTTCTTTTTGTATTTCTAACGGATTTGAATAAATAGAACTTCGAATAGAGATCACGTTGAATTCATTTATTGAATAAGCGTTTCATTCTTATAAGATATGGCTATGATTATTATTATTATTATTACTATTATTATTATTATTAGTAGTAGTAGTAGTAGTAGTAGTAATAGTAGTAGTAGTAGTAGTAGTAGTAGCAGTAGCAGTATTAGTAGTAGTAGTAGTATTAGTAGTAGTATTAGTAGTAGTAGTAGCAGTAGTAATATTAGTAGTAGTATTAGTAGTGGTAGTAGCAGTAGTAGTAGTAGTAGTAGTAGTAGTAGTAGTAGTAGTAGTAGTAGTAGTAGTAGTAGTAGTAGTAGTAGTAGTAGTAGTTAGAGTACGAAGTTTCAAATCAGGCAATGCAGTATTTACGTAAACTAAATGATAACTTATTTGATAATATTCACTAGGGATGTGCACCAGACGAGTCGAGACAGGATTTTCGTGACAAAATTCGAGTTGAGACAAGACTCTCCCAATACATAAAATATACATTTTTAGAGTCGAGACATCACTTTTACAATACATTTTCGAGACGAGACAGTCTCAAATCTTGTCTCGTGCGCATCCCTACTATTCACTAGACCATTATACATTTGCGAGGCTTTGCTTTGGGAAATGCAGTGTATACGACATTAGATAATAAAAATATTACAATAAAAATATATTATTAAAATATTGATTAAGTAATTGGAGTTAAACATGCTTTCCAGTAAGAATTATATAACTTTACTTTAAAGTGCGATGCAAACGAATATTCTAATTTTAACCCGATTAGAAATCGATAACTTACACAATTATATTTACTTCATTAGTTCTATAAATCTTTATGCTTATCTTATTATAATTCTCTTTAAAATTATGATTTTGCCATTTCAAAACGCAGAACGAGAAATACATGTAATATTCTATTTAGGTATTTGCTAAGGAAACCTTTCAAACAGTGATGATTTCTGGGCATGACCTGTGGGAGAATTTGAGACCCTGTCGACATAAATTTCCCCCTTCGTGGCCATATCTTTGATCATGCTCAAAGTGGACTAATAATGTTCTATCAGTTTTCTCTCATTTATGACCATTACCCGAGGAGAATCTTCTGAAATCATCAATGCTTATAATTAGTTTTTCATTAAAAATCAAAGGACAATAATGAAATATTGAACATACTTCATATTTTGTTTTCAGCTGTGGATTTTAGATTTGCAATTCATATAACGTTCCCTTCTAATCGAATTTGAGAGAAAAGTAGTTGTCACAGATTTATTCAAAGAAATGTTCTCAGTCCTCTGATGAAAATAGAACACTCTTTTAAGAAAGAAAAAAAGCGAATAATTTCTACAGGATTTGATCATGTTAACTTATGATTGAAAGACTATTGACCGAAACCGCTTGACCAGTCCATATATCTTCACTTGGCTTCTTTAGTCTTTTGTGTAAAGTGGTTTCTTGCTCCACACTTTTTTTAGTTTATGTCGATACGACTATAAGTTTGTGATGAATATTTAGGCGTTACAAATCTTGCAATGCATAAAAGTCTTTCTCGTATAAGCTACATTCAATTTTACGTCGTAATAACTTATACACAACAGGTTGTATCTTTGAGATGATTGGGGTTGGAGTGATCGTAAATGTTTTCATAGTTAGGTGCCTGGATATGCAAATCCTCTTAACGTGGGGATTTACTTGTGTGAAATTTGGTACAGGAGTAATATTGCAGAATCCGAGGTCTCAAAGACAATTTACAAAAGACAAGCAAGAGAGATCTAAACATAACCCGCCTTTCACACAGACATTTGGCGTATGGTTAGCGTCATTCTGAAGACTTGACTACTGCAGGAAGCATATGTTAATCTAACTCTTTAGTATGGCACTAATCACGTATCAGAACGACTCTGCATAAAGCCTAACGTGCTTTGTACCTCGCCCTAAGTATGCGTATACAGCTTCCCAATTACTACCTACATGCCTACCTACCATCTTCAACTGCATCCAATTACTTTACGAGATTCGGGCAAATAATTAATTTAAGAAAATACTTCCAGAGGGATAGATTGCAACAGGAAGTGTTATTTTATGGCTCCCAAAGTCACCAGAGAGGGTTTTTTATAATTATATATGTGGATATACCAGGTGAACAAAAGTGCGTTCCTATCGTATCTACAGAATATGCTATCACGACTTACTCAAATTAAGTACGAATCGCATAATAATTTGTGATACAGTTATGAGTCGAGAATTAAATATGTTCGTAATTCAGGGATAGATTTGGAGAATCAATACTATAATCTACGTAAAAAGCTGCCGGTTACCGGATCCTCAATTTGCTGTCTGATACGTTAAGAGAACAGCTGTAATATGGATCAGTAAGAGAGTAGATCGTCCTATATATGAAATTCGCCTGTGCATTCCGTTTGTTGAACATTTGTTTCCAAAGGTGATGTAGAGGAAAAGACAAGATATAAATGAACTTGATTCATTAACAAGATGGCTTTACCAAAGCCCTTTGTATATCTGAGAGACAAAAAATCCCACGAACTACTTGATCGATTATCAACTTTAGTGAAAGTGTTAGAGAATCAAAAATTAGTAAACGAGTAGATATTCAAACTGGAAGTGGCAGAGATTGACAATTTCCTTTGTTTAATGTTAATCGTTATACAGCGTGCTTCAAAACAACGCTGACGATGTTTAGGAGGCGATTCGTGACACCAGGATAATAAAAAAGAAAGAACTTCGTATGAATCTGTGCGGAAAGGTGCTATATATCACAGAAAAGTGTGAAAAAGTTACATTGCAACACCAATTCCCACAACAGAAACTATGGGATAGCAATTCATGTAAGTTTGAAAGGAAGTAATACATATGCCGTTCATAAATGCATATTTTAATAAAGTGCAATGTGTAAGCAAGGGATTCCGTACAGGCCATAATTCCCAGACATGCTCCCAACAAAATTCTCAGATATACGCTGAATTAAATGGTACTCAAAGTAAGCCTTGATAACAGGTAATCCTCTAAAGAAAAGGTAAGCCTTGACAACAGTGAATACGAAATAATTTAGCGGAAGGTCTGAAGTGTTAGGGAAGCGAGTTCAATGGATTCTCGTGTTCGGAATAATGCATGCTACGATGTATTCTTGCACGGTATATTTCACTTTTTTAAAACAAGTATGAACATTAAGTAATACATTGCACCACGCGTAATTCCAAGCATGAGGAACCGCGGAGGTGGCGTTCCCTAACACTTCCAATATCTCGTTTACGCATTTCGTATTCACTGTTGTTGAGACTTACATTCTACCTACTTTGGAACGATCTTTAAATCTAAGCATATCTGAGAATTCTGTTGGGAACATCTCTGCAAATTAGAACATGTAGGAACTACCATTCGTACACGTTGCACATTGCTAAAATATGCATTTTTTGGATGGCATATGTGTGACTTTCTTTACTCTAATATGGACCTCTACTACAAGGTTTCTCGTGTTCAAGATAGTGTGTGTTACATTCTAGTCTTTTTATATATATCTCTCTTCCTGGATTAACAATGTTCTGGAATGGTTTTCCATACATAGAGTTTGTGCTGTTGTAACCAGGGTGGAAAAAAATCATGATTTTTTTAAAAAATCATTTTTGTTGATTTTTTTAATTTAAATCGATTTTTTTGATTTAAATCAAATCTTTCTTCTCGTAAATTACAAGTCGTGAACTGAAGAAAAAGCATTAGGAATTAGTATTAAATGCTAATTATGCCATTTAAGTGAAAGTATTAGAGTTGAATTTTGAATTAATCCCCAATTGTTAACCTATATCAATCCCAAAATAATGTTTCTTAACCCTTTTAAATTATGGCTTTTTTAAAAGGTAAATTATAGACTTTCAATCAAGCAGCTATATCATCCCTATTTATCCTAGGATCATGGTTCATACCTCATTCTCTTCAGAATAGAACAACCTTTGAAACGGTAACATTCACATTTCCCTATGATGTCCCTGAAGCGGGCAATTTTGAGAGAAAATGGGATTTTTCTGATTTTTTTTTATTTTAATCCCCTCTGGACTCCCTTGTGTTAACGCACATATCTCAAAATCAACTGTGAAATACTAAGGGATGTACTAAATGTGTGTATAAAATTTAAAGCTGTCTTGAATAAAGAGGGCGGAGAAAATATTTAACAATGAGCTAAGAACATTCCCACAATGCCCCTGATAACCCGCATGTAATGTAAACATTTCCCCAGACATCCCTATTTATCCTAGGGTCGTGATTTGTACCTTATTCTCTTCGAAAAAAAAAAAAAGATTTTCAATCGTGCCATTCCAATCTCCGTCGTGTATCTGGGGCGGAAAAATCACGGAAAAAGGGATTTTCTGTTAAAAATATCCTCTTTTACTTTTTACCCCTCTCGACCAACCCCCTGTTTTAAGGTAGAGATCTGAAACAATGAAAAATACTAAGGGGTGCGTTGAATAAATGTGCAAAATTTCAATCATCTAGGTGCAATAGTAAGCCCGCGAAAAATAATATCCTCTAAATACCTCAGATTACCGTATAAAACAGTATCTCAAGTAACAGTTTCCTGAAACATCCCTATTTATCCTAGGATCATGGTTCGTAAATAATTTTCTTCAGAACAGAACAGCCTTTCAAACGGTATAATTCATATGTCTCCATCTGAATCTCGAAAAAAGATATTTTGTTATATATATATATAACATTTTCCCCTCTGTACTTCTTGTTTTCACACAGAGATATGAAAACATCTGAAAAATACTAAGGGGTGCACTGAAGGAGTGTGCAAAATTTCAGTCTTTTGAATGCAAAATGTAAGCCCGCCAAAAAATAAGAATAATAGGCATAACAAAAAAAATATCTTTTTAAATTTATGATGTCATCACACACTGTCTCTCGACGCAGAAAGGCGTGAAAGCATATGTAACATGTTCTAGAATGCCTCCAGTCTTGGAAAAAAAATAAAAAATAAAAATAAAAAGGTTTATTGATACTTTATTAATCGAATGATGAAGATTCGATTTTTAATAGAATAAAAATACGTAATATAATTTAAAAGGTTAAAGGAAATAATATAGCAACGTTTATCAAAATGACACTTTTTTCACAAAAGATACTGATATTTGGTAGGGGCATGTTGTTTTAAAGAAAACTGGAACTAGCTTGAGGCACGGAATACATAAATTTCGCCTAAAGTTATAAATTTAAAAAAAAAATCGGAGGGGGGATAGGACCCCTCTAAATACGACCTATTATATGAGAACAAACAAGAAGACCCGCACACGAAAGAATTTTCGTCTTAAATGTCGATGGTGGAATAGTTAACGATTTAAAGACCCAAACCCATTGTTACGAAGAGAAGAGAGCAGGATTGCTCCGCTACCTGTTCAAAACGGGATTTTCCCTAATCATCCTCTGCATGACACTTATTTTCATACTACACTGTACATTTGAGTCTCATTATATTATGATTGTTAACTTCCGTAACCGAAATAACAGAACAGAAACGGGATTTTACTTATTTTCACTTTAAATTATTTTGTTTCGGAATTTGATTTAAATCAACGACTTTTATTAAAAAAATCAACTGATTTAAATCTTGATTTAAATCGTGATTTAAATCTTACTAATTTAAATCAATCCACCCTGGTTGTAACTCACAACACCACCAATATGCAAACCGCTATGGCCGATTTGTACCTATGTTTTGCTCATTGTTTGAATTTAATTATTATAGATGCTATATCATCGCCTACAAATGAATTTGTAGACGAAGCAAAAACCCTTGTAATATATTTTAAACCAAGTAACTCTGCTCTAGCAAAATTTCACGCAAGACAAACATATCTTTCAAAAAGATAATCTGAAGTGTAAACAGGATGTGCCAAAATATTGAAATTCCACTGACGAGATGTTAGGGAAATTATGAAAAATCATTGTTAAGCTTCAAAAACAATTTGTTCATAAACATTGTGGACGAGAAGTCGTCGAACATACACACTGTGTAGTATAAAATTGCTGACGGTTTTTAATGCTGTCACAGAAGGAACGCCTTCCGAAAGTAATGTTTCTTAGTCGAAAACTATTATATTGTCGAGAACAAGTTAAGAAAGATCAAGCAATATCTTGAAACCAACCCCGGCATACTCGAAAGGAATCTAAATTAGGCAAGAAACTTGCACACTGCTTGTCCAAAAGATTTGGATGTAAGGATTAAGTGAATTAATTTCAAAATGCAATATTCTGGATCTCAGGTTTAAAAAAACATGGATTTGGTGAAGAAACGAAATAAAGGTCACCCTACGAAATGCTTCTTTCCCATCAACAAATGGCTGCACAACAAAATAAAGACCTGGTATCAAGTCATCTTCCTGTTCCACAGATTGGAGAAAGCAAAAACCCTTATACAATATTTTAAACAAAGGACTCTGTTCTAGCAAAATTTTACGCAAGACAAACTTTTCTTTCAAAAAGACACTCTGAAGTGTAAACAAGATGTGCCAAAATCTTGAAATTGAAATGATGACATGATAGAGAAATTGTGAAAAGTCATTGTTAACTTTGAAAGAACAATTTGTTCTTAAACAGCTGGGTGAGAAGCCGTGAATCATACACACTGTGTAGTATAAAAGTGCTGTAGGTTTTTAATGATGTCACTGAAGAAACGCCTTCCGAAAGTAATGTTTCGTAGTCGAAAACTATTATATTGTCGAGAATAAGTTTTAAAAAGTCAAGCAATATCTTGAAACCAACCCCGACATCCGAAAGAAATCCAAATTAGGCAAGAAACTTGCACACGGCTTGTTCAAAAGGTTTGTATATAGGGATTAAGTGAATTAATTTCAAAATGTAATATTCTGGATCTCAGGTTTTAGAAAAACTTGGATTTGGTTAAGAAACGAAATAAAGGTCAGCCTACGAAATGCTTCTTGCCAACCAAAACATGGCTGCACAACAAAATAAAGATTTGGTATCAAGTCATCATCCTCTTCCACAGATTGGAAGTTCATCGGTCATTTGGGAAGAATTTGTCGCTGCTTTGTGACAGTTACAAGGCAAACAGGATGCAACCGCTGAGTCAATAATAGAGTTAGATAGATGCCTTATCGAGCCATATTTACCCAGCTCTATTGATCCACTTAATTAGTGTAAAACGAGAAAATTGACTTATCCAAATGTATATTCAGTTCTAGTAAAAATACTTTCTACACCAACTACGACCGTTCCGTGTGAGGGGTTTTATTCTCGGCTGGGCAGGTATGCACAAAAAAAGAAGCCGGTTAACAAGCGACAAAATTCGCAAACTATTATTGTTTAACAATAACTTGCATTTAGTTTAAAATTGTAATGTTTTCGCATTGAGGCTAAAGTTGAAACACTTTTGCATTGAGCGTAAAAGTGTAATATTTTCCCGTAGTTTAAAATTACAATATTTTTCAATATAGTCTAAAATTACAATCTTTTTCCATATAGCTTTAAAAATAATACTTTTCCATGTAGTATAAAATCATATCTTTAATATTGAGTTTATTTTTGTTGTATTTTCACACTTATTAATAGTACTTTTATTTAGATATAATTGTATTTGTATTTTGTATTTGAATTCCATTTTTGTATGTTACATCTCTTAATTGTATTGTAATTTGCATTAATTTAGATTGTAACTTATTTATTTTTTAAAGTTAAATTTGTTAATAGCAATATACTTGTTCTCTAAAATTGGAGTTTATATTTTAAAATTTGTTGCATTTAGTCTAATATTAATATTATTTACGATTGCTATTACAGAACATATTAGGAAAGAGGGGATATATTTTTCCTCTCTATCTCAATATTTGTATCAAATGTGTTATGAAACACAGTGACATTGCTCACAATCACTTCACACACTTTCAGCACAAACAATTAGTCAATAAATTCTTTTTCCTATTTCAATTATGCACTTCCACATATCTGTGACAGCAATCCTGAAACAAAGGAATGAAAATAATATGTATCAATGTAGACAATATAAATTTAGAAACATCCGTACTGACTAACAAGAATAATGACTTGTATTGAGTACTGTTTCGGAAACGTAATACCCCTCTAAATAACTCGAAAGGTGGATAATTGTGTAAATTCAAATGAATACATGAAGAAACAAATGAAACTGAATATAAATTCCTTTGATGCTGCAAGCAAATAACTCCAGGCAAATGGTTATCGATCTGAACCAATATATTCATATGGTCAATATCGTGCAATTCTTAGTTTATGTTGAATTTTGAATCGGATCCCATTGAGTGCCCAAAATACAACTTCGTGGTATTTTAGTATACATATGAGACTACAATCTGAAGAATTTTGAACGAATTCAGAGGGACATTTCTATGCGAAATTCAAAATTCAAATCTTGAATTGAATATTTGAAGTGTTATTTTTTATTTTACAGGATTTTTCAATAAAATAAAATTGTAGACCAATCATTAAGGTTTTCAATGGTGTTTCTTTCACGTCTCTGATGCACATATTAACCATTTTATGACATTTTTTAATAATCACTGTAACTGAAAAAAATCAATTTTTTGACATTTTTGAACACTCTGTATGGAGACACTTTCAGGGAGGAAGAGGTAATATTTCGGATTTTTTCATCTCCTGGTGTAATAAAGCTTTACACCAATTTTTACAAAAATCTTATGTGATCAAGTCTGATGGCTTGTTAATTTGACATGAAATGTTCCCTCATCCGTTTTTTTTTTTTTTTTCTAGACATGAAATTTTACATAGATATAAATTACGCATGTATTTATCCCTTTTCAAGTTCGAACAATGAAATACAGGATGGTAAGAAACTATTTGAACAAATTTCGCGAGCTGATTCCCGACACCGAAACCAGCAAAATAGTCCTCTGGTTATTGATAATAAATATGGGATTGTAGAATTGATTTGATTTGAGTTTAACGTCGTTAGACGTGATTTGATTTGATGATCAGCGAGACTTCATGAGACGTGGACCTACAGCTTAAGGTAGGATCGCGAACCACATGCGCTTACACCGGGAATCAAACTCGGGTCTTCCTCATCATAGGCATGTAAGCTTATTACATTATATATTTGTATATTACTTAGTTTTGTAGGATCCTGTATAACATTTCGTCGACAGCGTCACAAACTGTCGTATCTCAGTTTTCTAAACTTTTCAGGAGAGCGATTTTTAGGTTTTCACACAACTTTGAACAGACATAACTCAAAATCTATTTTACCGAAAGGAGAAAAAAATTACCAAGTTATAACTTAAATCATAAGAAGTCAGTGTAGAAAGTTTTATGGAATTTGCCTGTGAAAGCTTGTGGAAAATTTGGCGGGAAAAAGATACGACAGTTTGTGACGATAGTAATCCTCTCTTGTATGAAAGATACGACGCATATTTTTTTTATACTGAGAACTACATTAATAGATGAAAAATCGGAATATATTGCACTTTTATTGAAAAACTTCGTGTTTATTACACAAAAAATTTAACAAATGCTTCCTGAGATTCTTGAGGGTAAAACAAAATTCCTGAGAACACACAAGAAACACAATGTTAAGAGCATACTAACCATAACATAAAATAATGCTATCAAGTTGTCATTGCCAGAATATAAAATCTTGCAAAGTAATTTGCAAATTGCATGCTTTCATATTGCACTTGAGAAGGATGGCTAATGTGGTAAGTTTCTGTAAAATTGAACATGTTCAGGGTTTCGAATGATTCGAGTTGGGCCCGGACACAATGATAACAAGTCCTCGTAGGCGTGGGAGACCCGGGTTCGATTCCCGGCTGGAGCTCATGTGGTTCGGATTCCACGTTAATCAGTAGGTCCACGTCTCATATAGCCTCGCTGCTGAAAGGGACGTTAAAAATCAATCAATCAATGAATCAAAACGAATCCTCGTACTACTCTAGAGCGATAATTTTTGACAAGTCTGCAAAGTAGGAACTTCTATTTGGTGGATTCAATCTGCGTTCTTTTCACGGAAATAGTTATGTAAGTGTCCTCAAAATGACTTGTCTTAAACTGAATGCAGTTTGGATAGTCTTTGTTCACCTTCACTTCGCGCATTTCCGTCCAATTGATTGGATCTCCATTTTCGTCACGATTAACTGACAGAATACAAAGACATTGGGACAGAAATCTAGTCTCATACATTGCTTCTGTCAACACAATGAACGGTATATGGGTTCTTTTTCCTTGCCAGTTTAACAATCGGTTCAAGTTGCGAGGGTACAAAATTACTGCCACAGTGCTTAATAGATGTGCTTATAGCACTGTGGACTAAATTTCCCTCATTTTGTCCATGCGTAGATTCAAAAAATCGGAGAGAAATTTCTCTAATGTTCTTACGTGTTTGCACCGCATACCCCATCATAGCAACCAACCTGAACTCCTACTAGGTTCATCCTGTATTTCTCTAACTCATTCGTTACGGATTTTAACGCGCCTCCCTATAAAGAATTCTAATATTCCATGTTCCATGTTCCAATGTCCATTTTCTTTTGCTGATGTGCTAAGTTATCCGTCTTGGTCCGAGGCTTCTGTGATTGTTTCTGAAAAAGTGTTTTTTTTTTTTTCTATCACAGGATGAGTTTGTTAGGCTCACCCAAACCCCCATGCTGGAGGGCCACTCCTTGTCTGCCAGCGACTGCTTATTCAGTATCTTCGCAGCTAACCTCTATATCTAAAGGCCTTCTCCTCGATCCGCTACCTGGCGCGGTGGCTCAGTGGTAGAGCGTTCACCTCTGGTCCATAGGGTCGCGGATTCCAACCCTGCTCCCGCCAAGTAAACTTTGTGGTGAACAAACAGCGTGTGCATAGGCTTCCTCGGGGTTCTCCCGTTTCCTCCCACTTTCTTCATTCCATCATTTCATTCATTTCTCATAATCGCCGTCTCCTTTAGTCTAACCGGCATAACCGTTGGACGTAAAACTCAAAAATGTCATGTCATGTCGATCCGCAACCTGAGAACGCCCCATGCCGTGTAAATATATATGTATACAGCCCCGCATTGATCAAGTATAAATTCTAGCTTATAAGTTTATTTGCTTCGGCTGTTCCGAGCTTAAGATATTAAGTAAAAATACATTAGGAACAAATGATAAAGAAACTAAGTCTACCTGATGGATAACAATAAGAAATGATATAAAAGCAATGAGTTTATCAGTATGGGACTGTATATCTACTATTGGGCCACTTTGTATATATAAACAAATTGCTTTGAATATAGGCGTATCTGTCCAGTTGCGAAATATCTGTTGCTTACAAACTTTCGTAACTCAAGATACGACTGTTTGTGAAAATGGTTTATATGCTTCATCTTAAGATACGACACAGTGACGTCATCACCACCGTCAAAACAACGCACATTACAGATGTGTCGTTTTGGGAAATTGTAGAAGTCAGTGTATGCAACTACATAGTAAAATATCTCAATTCTCGATTTTTTTGAGATACGACACTTTGTGACGCTGTCGACGATTTGCCTTAAGATGTTAGTCATTGTCAAATAGACAAATGTATTGGGTTTAATAATATTATTTTATGGATAACCTTGTAAAATTTATATTTCGTTAGTTGAAGGATAGTGGTCTGTAACATATCTCGAATTGTAAACAAAGCACTTTGTTTTTACGCCCTCGTGTGGCCTCAAAATGAGACTAGAGAACAGGTATATTCAAAATGAAAAAATAAATGAAATCTTTAAGTTTTACGTCCCACGTTTATGCCGGTTAGGCTAAAGGAGACGGTGATTATGAGAGATGAGTGAAATGGTGGAAGGAAGAAAGTGGGAGGAAACGGGAGAACCCCGAGAAAACCCACGAGCACGGTGTTTGTCCACCACAAGGTTCACTTGGCGGGGGCTGGGATCGAACCCGGGACCCCGAGCACCAGAGGTGAACGCTCTACCATTGAGCCGCCGTGCCCCCCAGGTATATTCGATTCCTCAAGGTATACAGCTGCAGATATGTGTAGGTCGCAGGTTAATAGCAAGTTGTATCAAAATTCGGACGTTCGAAAGACACACACACACGCACACACACACACATATAAGATGTAGTATTTCTATAAAAACGGTTTATTAGTTATACGACTATAGTAACTAATTTATGTTTCCCAATTTGAAGATTAAATTTTGAGAAATTATATATGCCAAAGAGATAATAATACCAATGGCTCAAATCTAGATAATATTTAAGATCTAATTGGCATTAATTATCAGTTATCCCTAATCAAATAGACAAAGTCAGAGTTTAACAACGACATAAAGGAAAGTAAAGAGCAAAAATATGTAACTTTGACTAATGGTAACTTAATAATTAATGTTCATAATGGATTATATATACAAACCTACGTTTCCTCTTTAAGCACTCAGTATAACTGCAAGTGAATACTACACCAATACATTCAAATTATCAAACTATTACATTATATTTTGAAATAACACAGACTGTTCACTGCTTGTCCTACTTCCGGGCTGCTGTGGCTTTGTGGTAGAGCATTCGCTTCTGAAGCATGAGGTCCTTAGTTCGATCCCAGTTCGCGCCACGTGAGCTTTATGGTGGACAAATACCGTATAAGTGGGTTTTCTCGGGGTTCTCCTGAGTCCTCTCACTTTCTACCATTTCATTTGTTTCTCATCATCACCGCCTTCTTTAGCCTACTCGGCATAAGCATGGGACGTAAAACTTATAAAGATTTCATTTCATTTTTTGTTCTATTCCTTCCATTACATTGCGTTGAATGCACTCGGCTGAGAGTGGAATTTAAATACGTAATTTCTTTAAGTTCACTGCCCTCCCGACAGAGGGTACTACTTCTTCACAGTTCATAGGGACACTCTGTCAAATAAGCCATCAAGCGGGAAAACTGGTAACTATAAGGTCACTGTGATATACGATAAATCAATAAGATGATTACGAAACTTCCCCCTCTTTTTTTTAAAAAAAAAATGGTTAAGTGTGTTAGGTCATTTAGGTGTATATGTACCATTAATATCCTATATTTTGTGCATTTGTGCCATACATATTAGGATATTATACAGTGGTGCCCACCCCCCCTTATGTCCATGACGCACCCCCCCTTAATTGTCTATCCATAGGTGTTCTTCCATGAAAAAAATCTTTTCGATTAATTTTTACACCCCTTCAAACATATTTATATAGATTTTTAACCCCCCAAATATTTCAATGACGCAGTTTGCGTCATAACACCCCCTTGTGGGCACCCCTGTATTATATTATATAAGGAAGCATTTCGTTAGTTTTCATTGTCTTTAAGCTGTTTTTTTGAGAAAATCGAAATACAACGTCATCTTAAGAAATTTCAAAATTTTATTTTCCTAATTTCTTCAAAAATTTATTTTCCTAACATTCAGCTGTATTATCCTCATGGATAAGCTCCTTTGTTTCGACAAGACCATCGTGATTATAAGTTAAAAATCGCTGTTAGGTCAAGATTTGCCAACTATCTTGTCATTGGGTCTGTGTTCTTTCATCTTTCCAGATTTCGAGCATCTTCCTCTTGTAACATCGCCGAGTAGCCAGTTAGATTTATGCACTTTGTCATTCCATGCCATTTTCTTTGAACGTAGTAGGAGACAAGGACGCCCATCAGGGGGGCGAGGTGGGGCGCTTGCCCCCTAGAGGAAATTGTACTTCCGAATATCGAAAATCCAATAGAATTTTTACATTAGTTACAGCAAAATATGAAACTATTTTTGAACCGTCACTTATACTTGTCCCCGCTTGGAAACCACAACATGGGCGCCCTTGGTAGGAGATCAAGTAAAGATGGTACTGTTGTCGTCAAAATTGCTTAAAATTCTACAAAATTAACTAAAGTCATCAACCAAATTATTGAATGAAACAGAATAGTGAATATAGTATGCAACGTGAGAATCGAAGTTAATTTCGATTAGTGTGAGGAGAGAATTTTTCTAGCAAAGTATGGCAGTTTGGCAATGTGGTTAACATTATTGTGTCATTAAGTTTGATTTTTCGAGGTACTGAAGGGATCCCAGACAAGGGATCTTGAACAAGACTAAATTATATCTTTTGACACCCTTACTCTCATATTATTCCACCAGTTGGGTATGGTCCCGTCGTATTTGTTCAAGTATGTGCAACGTATCTGAGTTTGTAGATGTTCAACTTACAGATGTAGAAAAGTAAAATAAAAGTTTGTGGTTAACCGTTAATTGGCAACAAATTTACTTAATTTTATTTGAAAACATTTGTTTGTGTGGATATTTCGCAATATAATATGCCCTTGTTTGGTTATTTTAACATGCAGTTCTAAAGTGTAGTTCTTCCAGGAGCTACATTCACCTTCATCTGCCATATGAATACGAAGGGGGAATATTTAAAGGGGGAATATACATAGTAATTATCACATTACTTAAGCCTACGTAGGGTTGCTAGACGTCACGGTTTTCAGTGAAATTATCAACTGTCCCCTAAAAAGGCTTTCGGGACGCCTGTTTGCCCCGGTTTTCGTTCTTCAGATTGAAAAACTCAACCCACAAGAACTAGTAAGTCTCACTAAAAATGAAGTGTTTATGTAGCCAAATAATTTCAAATTAACAACAACGAGTTTAAAAATCACATCAATTCTTTTGTACTATGGGGTTGTTTCGTTTTCAGAGGGAAGAAAAAGAGATCTTTAAAAAGTTTTCAAGAGGAGCATATTTTATGACAATAATTTCTCGAATATCACTTTCATTAGAAATGAACGTCTTTTTCTCCGTGACGGGCTTTAACTACTAATTATTTTATACTTTGAATGTTATTTTTCCTAAATGCTAAATTTACAGCATTATGGTAGTGTTTCTGACTCAGGTGATGACGCAACAAAGAAAACGATATCTCTTCAATCATAAAAGATAAGGTGAGTTGTAAGTGGCGCAATATTTAGGACCTGTTAAACACAACAATTCGGAATAAGGCATGCCTATATTACCTTTTCACATTCTTTATATATTCTTGTGAGTCTTAATTTGTTAACTGTGTATAGAATAAACAGGAAAATTGTGAGTAACAATCTGGAAAAGACGGGCACTTAATTGATTCTGACCAGATGAGTAGGATCCCTCACCTTATATATAGCCTGAGATTGGTGTCCCAGGTTTTCGTTTACAAAATCTGGCAACCCTAGGCCTACGTACCTTGTGTACGTAAGTACGGAAACTCCAAAAGTTTATATTAATGTCAACATGTAAAACACTAATACTTTTAAAAAAAAAAGTTCGTAAGTGTTTTTTGCTCTGTCAAACCACAAGGATACTGCTTTTCCCTTGTATACTAAATTCTCGATTCGGAATTTCTTTAACCTGTCAAAGTTTTATATATATATATATATATATATATATATATATATATATATATATATATATATATATATAGGTAAACGCGCCGGATTTCGACAGGTTAAGGACCTTTTTCAAAATCAATTGCCTATTGTGGCCATAATATTGGTCGGTGTTGGCCCATTTTTTTCCTTGAAATGTACAGTCTCTAATAATACTAAAAGTCACTTCAAGGCTCAAATGCTAATGTTAAAATTTTTTATGAAACTGGAACTCGCCAATGGAACCCAAATTCGACACACTTCACCTGGTTTCCACAGTTGCGGTACCTGAATTCGACACCTTCAATTATATCCATGTAAAACATTAAGTCGGCATTATTATTAGTAGTAATCTCTTCTCAGCTTCAAATATTGTTTTATTATTATGCAGAAATTATCAGACGGGCAAAAGAACACAACTTAAATTTTCTGAACTGAGTAGTTATTTCGATGGTCCTCAATTCGACATGAAGGAACCTGATTTCGACATTCCATATCGAACTGAGGTTACAACTATCGGAGAATTATGCAACAAATAGCTTTATGAAAGACTTTGAACATACTTGTACGTTTAGATATTCAGTTAAAATTATATTTGCACTACTGAGCATGAATTCGACAACCTTGTCGAAATCCGGTTAACGTTACAAATAAAGACTCGTGTTTTCGACAACCCCCCGTTCATCTTACATCACAACCTTTGCCCCCACAGAAGAAAACAAAACGCACTGATTGAAACTCCTTTACAACATTGAAGTACCACTATTTGCTTGAAGCAAACCTAGCTTTAACAAAAGTCTTACGAAAATAACTTGCCGTCTTATGATTTTCTTAAGATTATGTGTTTTTTCTCGAAGAGTGTATCACACACACAACAATGTACTTCTTTTCTCCATGCGTATAACCCATCTACTGTAACCGCACTTTTGACACGAGAAAAGACACTCCCATAATGTTGGCACTTCTATTCACGATTGCAGGGATGACATCTTACGCTTATTTCACAACATTTAAGCACAGGTATGTCGAATTCGGGTGTCTGTCGAATTCAGGCGCGTTTACCTTATATACTATGATTCTCATATTAATCAGTATGTTTTACTCATATCCAAATGAGAATACGTTGAATACGTCTGCCATTTTATTACAAGTATATAATATGGTTCCGTTATATATCACTGGCAGCTGAAGAAATTTATTTATATCCCGGCTAAGAGTCACTAATTATTGGAGAATAGATTTCTTTTAATTATTTTAAAAGATTGACCTTTTATGTCGTTCATGTTAGAAAAATCAGACTAATTTAACCCTTATTAATAGGCTATATTTCACATTCGTTCCCTTTTGAACATATTTTTAAGGTCATTGTTTTGGTATGTGTGTGTGGGTAGGTTGAATATCTATGTGTTTGATTGTATTAGGTTACATTAGGTTAGGTTTAGTATATTATTTAAGTTTAGGATATTATTTATGTATATATGCCATTAATAGTGTATAAGTTAGTTTTATGCGTTTAATGCGGTTTAATGTTATGGAAGCAGGTTGCCATAAGGAGACCATTAAGCTTAAAAGGCACATTAACAAAATGATGCACATTAAGGCCGAAGATATATTTTGTCTAGTAAAATGATAGTTTCCTTGTGAAGTACTGAGATTGTCAAAAGGTAGAAGGGTTTTATCTGTCTGGAAAAGAACATAATTTTTTACATTTAAATTTGTAATGAATATATTTGCTGTAAGTCGACTAACTGTTTTGTATGTTGCTGCTTCGAATCAAACTCGTTACTTAAATAATACTAATGCTGGGATGTATAAGATTTTTTAAAAGATTGTATATTTGTATAAACCGAATAAATTTGCTATTTTTCTTTAACCAGTTTTAATTTTAGCTGAGACTCTAGTCTTTATATGTGCGATTTTCCTTTAATTTGATTATATTATAGATATGTATATGTATCAGACAATGGTGCAGCGAAAGAAGGAGCAGGACGTTATATAATGTACATGTCCTTACAATCAACATTTCATGAGTGCTATAACAGAGTTAAAGCTAATTTTCTTTCATACTGTAACCGAGAGTAGATATAACTAAACATCTTTTTATTTCACAAAATTCTAAATTTAGATATTTCGTGTGTTTGTTTATTTTATTTTCATTCCGTAAAATTTTGGTCTTTGTTTTTATTTTGTTCTATCGAGTTTTCAGGCTTGGATTTTATTTTATTTTACTTTTTATTTTTATTTTTGTTTATTTATTTTTATTTTTTTTTTTTTGGTAGGGCTATTTCGTACATCTTAATTTTCGGTGGTCATCAGTTCCGTTTCAACTGAGAGGTCAGTATCTTGACTCTCAGTCTACAGAGGGTTGCAGATAACGGACTACAGGCCTTGATATTGGAATCTGAGTTAATATGGAAGATATCCTCGAAATGTCAATGGTCTAAATTTGACTGCTGGTATTTGAGAACATGTGGAGGCACGTATGTATTATTAATTGTTAAATGCACGTCTGCACTAGCCTAGTTGACCGTGTAGGAACCAACCAGTAGTATGTTTGAATCATTCATGGTCTAAAGGAGAGCGAACGTTTCATGTAGATAATAAAACATACCACATTGTTTTATTTTTATATATTCTTTTTAAAACTAAAACGCTAAATATAGCCACAAGAAAAATCCGGATTGTTGTATTAATCTCTCTATTAGTCACATAATTCAGGGCGCAAAATTTCAGTCAGACGCACTCGCCAATCCAAAACTGATGGTCGCCAGTATCTCTCACATACAAATTATGAGAAATCCCCTCCCCCCGGCCTTTATTTTGACAAAGTAAGAGATTACATCAGGGGATAAAATTTCAAAACCAGACAATTAGATTCAGGGTAATCAATTTAAAATTGGACAATTCATATCAGTGACAATTATTTTCTCACTCAGTCATAATTATTTTCGTGCGAAACAGAAACTGCGCAGCCGTGTGAGTTTTCGCAGAAAACATCCGTACTGAATACTGGTCGCCAGCTCTAAATTTCTAGTCGCTAATGGCGACCTGGCTACCGGAAATTTTGCGCCCTGACATAATTATGTCCCTCAAAAATAACTCCTGGTTTTGCAAATAGTTCACAAGGTCTGTCAAATATGTCTCTGGGGGCTCAGAAGTTGAAGAATTTAGAATCGACATTTATGATGATGTGGTCGTGGATGAAGAAAGAGCCTTGAGTGAAAGGTGAGAAGCATTTTAGGCATTGACGTCTATACCTGGACCGAATGGTATCGAACGTAAAACGAAGAAACAATTTGGAGCAAAGCAGACCTATAAGCGCAGAAAGATAGGTACTTGATACTATTCAAGCAACAAAAATTTCGCTGTTTAGTGAACTCACGACTATACAAATGAGTCTATTCTCTCCTTGAAAATTAGAAACTAATTCCATTGAAGAAGTACAGTGCTGATGTAAGCACGTTTTGCCATGTATATAATTCTGGAAGAAAGAAAACTAGGAAGACCGTTGATTAAGGACTCCAAAGCGATCTAAAAAAAAAAAGTAAAAATGGCAGCAGTACCTCGTCCAACTAACAACATCACTTACGATCAAGTACAACATCAGCCTGTACACTGTGATAAATTATTTTTTTAGATTTGATGTTATTGCTACTAGCAAAATGAAGTACAGTAAATTAGAAGTTGTGTTACATTGGACAGAAAAGAGAAACTGCTTCACTAACTTCCACGAAGTGAAATCAAGTTTGTAGTTTTATGTTCCACAATTATATACCGAGGCTACGGGAGATAGTGATGATGATATTCAATAAAATGGTGGAATGTAACAAGTGCCAGAAAATGAGAAAAAACCGAGAAAACTCATGCATATGGTGTTTCACCACAACAAATTGCATGTGGTGCGAACTGGGATCGAACTGAAGACGCCACGCATTAAAGGTGAACACTCTAACACTGAGTCACCGTAGATCCTAGAACTTCCATTTGCGTTCAATCTGTCATAGATAAAACCATTATTTTTTGTTATTCTTAACTTACAAAAGTGTAGAAGTGTACTAAGGATGAAAACTATTTCACTATTTTAT
Source organism: Thermobia domestica (assembly GCF_964235325.1). NCBI lineage: Eukaryota > Metazoa > Arthropoda > Insecta > Zygentoma > Lepismatidae > Thermobia > Thermobia domestica. The sequence goes on from NC_137460.1 coordinate 142,064,047, forward strand.
ATTTTAAAAAAAATAATAACTTGCAATTATCATATTCAATAGTTTTCGTTTTAGTTGTCAAAGCATCAAGTGGTTGACTTTAAGATATATATTTCTATTGAATTTCTTTTGTATTCATTGGTTTACACATGCCATATATTGTAATTATGTTGTGATGACACCATGAATTTCTTTTAGTAAAATATTTCTACAGGGTGTTTCAAAACAACACCGACACGGTTTGGAAGGTGATTCCTGACACCAAGATAAGATAAAAAGTATTGACCAACTTGGGTGCAGAAATGCTTCCTTTCGGAGTTATAGGTTGCCGAAAACATGAAAAACTGAAGTTTAAAGGTCCGTAGCTCCAAAACTATGGGACCTATCGTAGTCGGGTCGAGGCTTAACGTAGGAACAAATATACGCCCTATCCAGAAAGGCATGTTTCAGAATTCTAAGGTACTCACGCAACAATTTTTATTGAGAGAGATTGGCTACGGGCATATAATTTTAAGTACTCACCTCTATAGAAATTGTACCGGAAGTACCGCAGGATTCTGAAACGTGGATATTTGTATACGGCACATAGTAGTTCCTAAGTACATTCTTGACCCGACTACTGTAAGTCTCATAATTTTGAAGCAATGGACCTTTAAAATTCATTCTTTCGTGTTTTTGGAAGCCGATAACTCCAAAAGGAAGCATTTGTGCACCCAGTTGTTCTATACTTTTTGTCTTATTTTGGTGTCAGGAATCACCTCCCAAACATTGTCAGTGTTGTTTTCAAACACCCTGGATAATTTACTTTATGTTGAGTGATTGAGTTTTTCTCTCTCTTGCACAATGTTACCATCTGGTTACAACTCATTATTACGTCACCAATAACTGAAACATCGAAAAAGTGTCAAAAATCACTAATTTATATATAAGGTAAATGATAAAATAAAATAAAATAAATAATTACGCCGCCGTTCATTTCAATTTACGCCTTAAAGGATTAATGATCTGTAAATTTAAAGTTGAATATATTACGGACGGAAACATTGAATTTTTTGCAATCTATTCGATAGGCATTCGCTCATATCAGAATAAACCATTTTGTAACATTCTATTTTAGAAAGCACAAAGTTTCCACTAATACCTTTTTTATAAAACACGGTAGATCTTTATCGTTCAATTTAGTAGATGAAGGCCGGTGAAAGCTCTTTTACATTTATATTTATCGTAGTTATCATCCAAGTAAAAATGTTTATAAAGAATAGTTCTATTTTTATTTTACATCATCAACAAATAGTAATAAGTTATTTACGTGTTGGGATATCATTAAACTCTACTTTGGTCATGAAACTCTTGAATCCAATGAAAACCAAGTAAGATTTATTTAGGTTAGAGTTTCTTTCGACCATATCTCGATGTTCTATAGATCATAATTTAATTTTGTTAACGACTCTCAAACATTAAGTTGAGAAGAATTTGCTAAGACATAAACGCGAGTACATTACATTTTGCACGATTTACCTAAGAAAATTATAATTTAATATTTTTGTGTAATGGTCTTACCTTTTCTTGAATGTGTGTTAAATTCCTTCGATTAAGTCTAATGTCCTCAGCAAAATAAATGAAATTCTTCATTGTTGTTTCATTTACATGAGCTACCAGTGATACAAAATCTTTATAGTAGCGCTTCTCCTTCTTGTCAAATTCTCCAAATAATCTTAAAATAAAGTAAAACATTATTTGTTTATTTATCAATATTAAAAACTGCATGTGTACAATGAACAATTGAGTTGTACTATTTAATACACATTTTGTTCGCAAATACTAAACTTAAAGTTAAATGCCGCTATATATATATAGGGCAACCGAACCGGTTGGTACTAAGTATAGAAAGAAGCGAGGAGGAAATAGAACAGATGACTAGTTTTCAATTCCTGCCTAGCATTATTAGTGATGATATAAATTGCGAACGTGAAATAAAAGTAAGGATAGAAATGTCGAAAGAAGCCTTTAGGAGGAAGAAGTCTCTTTTGTGGGACCTTCAATAAAGAATTGAGAAAAAGACTCATAAAATGTATTGTGAGTAGTATTGCATTGTATAGGTAAGAAACACGGACTTTACACAAAAATGATGAAAAATGAATGTAAACTTTCGAAATGTGAGTGTGAAGAAGAACGGAGGAAATTAGTTGTGTCGAGCGAAATACGAATGGCAGCTGTTAAAAATGATTAGAGAGAAAAGAACAGTTTTAAATTCACAGGTCTGCAACCAAAAAGCTATTTGCATACGTTTAGCTGATTTATACGCTTCTGGGTACACCGAAGTCGAAAATGACCCTCGTTTATTCCTGGGTCGTAAAGTTTTTGCACAATCGAAATGTAACGTGGTCAAACAGGTAGCTGGAAATCGCTAAATCGCATCACACGAAAATAAAAATGAACATGGAAGATTAAATGTATTTGTGCTCCCCAAAACATGAAAATACATGTATATTGGTCCGGATGGGGATCACTCCCACATATCGTAATGTGTCATGAATGAAAGTACGAGATTACAGAGAAAAACTAAAAACAATAAATTTGTTCATAAAACGAATTTAGTAAGATTACATCTTACTATTAGATTTGTAAAACGTTGGTAACAGTTCTGGCTACGCACCTACAGTACATGCCAAAGCTGAAAGCCAGCCCAGACCACCTCAGCAAATTCACCACTCTCAAGGATTTCTTCTCCGAACAATTACCATGAAGTCAAGGAACTGTTTCAGTACTTCAGCACTTCACTGTTCGTTATAAGATGTATTTTTCTTGTTTCATTTTGTATTCTTGTGTCTGTTTGTATATTGTAATTCATATTGTACAGTCACTCACCTAAGTACCTGGACCCCTGACCGTTGTAATTCCATTACTTGGAGTCCAGGTCACTTGCAGTTGTAAGAACGCCTAGACAGATGCAACCCAAATTACGCGTAACTTTTCTCGGTACTGACAGCAGTAGGTAGCACTGAGTCAAGTCTTTATGGAAATAAAATTGTAAGTAGATCACACACGAAACAATTCTCCATTCTGAGATGAATCTCTCTGGTTCAGAGCGTATTGTCCAATGAACATCATATAATAATCTCAATATTGCTGTGTATGTAATGTATTATTTCTTTATATATTGTATGTTTAGAGAAATAGAAATACTGACCACACATGAATCAGAAAATGCTTGAAAGTAGCTGAAAATATCAAATTTAGACAACTGCAGGAAATAAGTTTGTAAATGATTGCTTTCATTGAGATACCTTCTCCAACTCTCCTCATTCCAACATCTTTTTCTTTCTGGAGGAGAGAAGATCTTTCTTGTCACACTGAGTATGTATTGAAATTGAAACATTTGAAAAAGGTTCAACCCGGCGGGGTTTTGAACGCGGGTGCGCCGAATAGAAGTTTCCTATCTCGTCACTTCATCTTTCATGTAAACTATTAGCTAGTTAAAATCGTTGCATGTAAAACTATACAAAATACTGATGCTCGTATAATGAGACGTTTACTATGAGTGTAACAATGACTTACTCGAGATTTCCTTCGTTAACCAAGAAACAAGTTATATAGACGTTCCTCAACCAGGAATATATCACTAAAGATTCTTCAAGTTATGGCTACGCCATCGTTTTCAGCGATGATCCCGATTTACAGTACAATTCTTCTTTACTTTCTAGTTTCTAAAGAAAAAAGAGGGTAGAAATTAATTTCACGTTCATTGAATTATATCAACATGCGTAGAAATAGTGTGCGCTATGTTTATCTAACATGACTACTCCGCTAATTTTCTTATTTTTATATGAGGAATTGATGGCAAAGTGTGAAAGTAGAGAAATGCCATTACAGTGATCCGGGTTACAATCCCGTCGTGGCCTTTATTTTTTCTTTTTTGGAAGGCATTGTTTACGTTATTGATATTGTGATTCTGTTATTCCCCGAGATTTAGCTACATATTTTATATTTCATAAATTTTCTGATTGGATTTCAAGTATTTTTGTTGAATTATCAACACACTCCATTGTAGGGGGTTCGGAGGAGGGAAATATCATCCTGTTGCTATTTATTTGTTTACTTCCACGCTACACCAAGCTTGGATACTTCATTTCATCTTTCTATATCTACGGGAAGTACCCTAAAGGTTTTGATGATCATAAAAGAGTAAGTGAATAAATGATGAGGTCAGTGAACTTTGCGTTATTAATAACATTTAAAGTAATAGGTTGTCGGAAAAGCCATGATGTATTTCGGTAAAATATGGCAAATTATGATTTGTGGATATACTAGACTTATTCGGATCATGCAATAGGTATGTCATAAGTTGCTAAGATGTTGAGCGTTTTGTGTATTAATATTGCTCTTTGTTTGGTTTGGTTTTACAGAATTGACCAGAGAAAGAAAACTTGACACACTACCCACTCACCCACCACCCACCGTAACCCACTCTCAGTCACGACTCACCATAACCCACCACCCAGCGTGAAATACTGACCCACCACCCACCATGACATACTCCAACCCCCCACCCACCATGAATCTCTGAACAACCAAATTACATCGTCATCAACTCTCATATGATCAACGGCCTCTTCTCTAACGTCCGAGAAGTTGCCCCCCCCCATTGAAGCACTAATGATCTCTTCTAGTGCAATCGTTAGTGCCTCGTTAGTGCTTCTTAGAAAACCAACTCCCAACATTAGTGCTTCAATAGTTTGGACGCTAGAAGCGAAAAACTTTGGGGGGGCCAACTTCACGTTAGCCCCCCCCCCAGAAAGCACTAACGATTAAACCTAGTGGAATCGTTAGTGCATCGTTAGTGCTTCCAGAAAACACGAATAGTTTCGTTAGTCCTTCACAATTAGTGTGGCTATAGCCAGTTATATGTCACGAAATTCCCATAAGGAATACATGGGGAATTTTTAATTGGCTCAAATTCCCAACAAATTCAAAAGCGCTAATGACCTCTTCTAGTGCAATCGTTAGTGCTTCGTTAGTGCTTCTTAGAAAACCAACTCCCAACATTAGTGCTTCAATAGTTTGGACGCTAGAAGCAAAAAACTTTGGGGGGGGGGCAACTTCACGTTAGCCCCCCCCCCAGAAAGCACTAACGATTAAACCTAGTGGAATCGTTAGTGCATCGTTAGTACTTCCAGAAAACACGAATAGTTTCGTTAGTGCTTCACAATTAGTGTGGCTATAGCCAGTTATATGTCACGAAATTCCCATAAGGAATACATGGGGAATTTTTAATTGGCTCAAATTCCCAACAAATTCAAAAGCGCTAATGACCTCTTCTAGTGCAATCGTTAGTGCTTCGTTAGTGCTTCTTAGAAAACCAACTCCCAACATTAGTGCTTCAAGAGTTTGGACGCTAGAAGCAAAAAACTTTGGGGGGGGGCAACTTCACGTTAGCCCCCCCAGAAAGCACTAACGATTAAACCTAGTGCAATCGTTAGTGCATCGTTAGTGCTTCCAGAAAACACGAATAGTTTCGTTAGTGCTTCACAACTAGTGTGGTTATGGCCAGTTATATGTCACGAAATTCCCATAAGGAATACATAGGGAATTTTTAATTGGCACAAATTCCCGCCAAATTCAAAAGCGCTAATGATCTCTTCTAGTGCAATCGTTAGTGCTTCTTAGAACACCAACTCCCAATATTAGTGCTTCAATAGTTTGGACGCTAGAAGCAAAAAACTTTAGGGGGCAACTTCACTTTAGCTCCCCAGGAAACACTAACGATTAAACATAGTGCAATCGTTAGTGGATCGTTAGTGCTTCCAGAAAACACTAATGTTTTCGTTAGTGCTTCACTATTAATTTGGCTTTGGCGAATTACATGTCACGAAACTACTGTAAGGAATACATGCGGAATTTTTCATTGGGACAAATTCCCGCCAAATTCTAAAACGCTAATGATATCTTTTAGTGCAATCGTTAGTGCTTTGTTAGTGCTTCTTAGAACACCAAGTCGAAACATTAGTGCTGCAATAGTTTGGACGCTAGAAGGAAAAAACTTTTGGAGTGCAACTTCACGTTAGCCCCCCAGGAAACACTAACGATTAAACCTGGTGCAATCGTTAGTGCATCGTTAGTGCTTCCAGAAAACACTAATGGTTTTGTTTTGCTTTACTTTTAGTGTAGATGTGCCCACTTATATGTCACAAAGATGTCCAAACTCACGAGGTCGGCGCTTACGAGTTCGAAACTTACGCTAACTCGACCTCAACCTCACGAAGTGAGCGTGAGATAAGGCTGGTGATGTGAGCGTGAGGTTGAGTGAGCTCTGGGTGAGACGGGTGAGGTGAGCGTGAGGTCAGACTGGTGATGTGAGCGTGAGGTCAGACTGATGATGCGAACGTGAGGTTGAGTGAGCGTGAGGTCAGGCTGGTTATTTGAGCGTGGGGTCAGGCTGGTGATGTGAGCGTGAGGTTGTGTGAGCGTTAGGTCGAAATGAGTTTGTGAGTTCAGGTCGAAATTAATTTTTTGAGCGTGAGCTTGAGTGAGGTTAGGTCAAAGTGGTCACCTCTGTTTACGAAACTCCCATAAACACATGGGGAATATTTCACTGGGACTAATTCCCGACAAACTCAAAAGAGCTAATGATATCTTTAATACAATCTTTAGTGCTTCGTTAGTGTTTCCTAGAGCAGTGACTCTTAACACTAGTGCTGCAATAGTTGGTCACTAAAAGCAAAAAAGTTTCATAGACAAACGTGAAGTTAGCCCCCCAGGAAGCACTAACAATCAAACCTAGTGCAATTGATAATACATTGTTGGTGGTACTAGAAAACACTAATAGTTTCGTTAGTGCTTCATTATTAGTGACGAAACTCACGTAAGAAAAACATTGGGAATTTTTCGTTGAGTTAAACTTCCGCTAAATTCAAAAGCACTAATGATCTCTTCCAGTGCAATCGTTAATACTTCTTAGAGCACGAAATCTGAACATTAATGCTTCATTAGTTTGGATGCTAGGAGTAAAAAAAAAAAAAAAAAAAAGACTAACTTCACGTTTGTCCTTGAATTTTTTTGCTTTTAGAGACCAAACTATTGCAGCACTAGTGCTAAGAGTCACTACTGTAGGAAGCACTAACGAAGCACTACAGATTGTATTAAAGATATCATTAGCTCTTTTGAGTTTGTCGGGAATTAGTCCCAGTGAAATATTCCCCATGTGTTTATGGGAGTTTCGTAAAAAGAGGTGACCACTTTGACCTAACCTCACTCAAGCTCACGCTCAAAAAATTAATTTCGACCTGAACTCACAAACTCATTTCGACCTCACGCTCACATCACCAGCCTGACCTCACGCTCACTCAACCTCACGTTCGCATTATCAGTCTGACCTCACGCTCACATCACCAGTCTGACCTCACGCTCACCTCACCCGTCTCACCCAGAGCTCACTCAACCTCACGCTCACATCACCAGCCTTATCTCACGCTCACTTCGTGAGGTTAAGGTCGGTTTAGCGTAAGTTTCGAACTCGTGAGCGCCGACCTCGTGAGTTTGGACATATTTGTAACATATAAGTGGGCACATCTATACTAATAGTAAAGCAAAACAAAACCATTAGTGTTTTCTGGAAGCACTAACGATGGCACTAGGTTTAATCGTTAGTGTTTCCTGGGGGGCTAACGTGAAGTTGCACCCCAAAAGTTTTTTCCTTCTAGCGTCCAAACTATTGTAGCACTAATGTTTCGACTTGGTGTTCTAAGAAGCACTAACCAAGCACTAACGATTGCAATAAAAGATATCATTAGCGTTTTAGAATTTGGCGGGAATTTGTCCCAATGAAAAATTCCGCATGTATTCCTTACAGGAGTTTCGTGACATGTAATTCGCCAAAGCCAAATTAATAGTGAAGCACTAACGAAAACATTAGTGTTTTCTGGAAGCACTAACGATGCACTAACGATTGCACTATGTTTAATCGTTAGTGCTTTCTGGGGCGGGCTAACGTGAAGTTGCCCCCCCAAGGTTTTTTTGCTTCTAGCGTCCAAATTATGGAAGCACTAATGTTGGGAGTTGGTGTTCTAAGAAGCACTAGAAGAGATCATTAGCGCTTTTGAAATTGGCGGGAATTAGAGCCAATTAAAAATTCCCCATGTATTCCTTATGGGAATTTCGTGACATATAACTGGCCATAACCACACTAGTTGTGAAGCACTAACGAAACTATTCGTGTTTTCTGGAAGCACTAACGATGCACTAACGATTGCACTAGGTTTAATCGTTAGTGCTTTCTGGGGGGGCTAACGTGAAGTTGCCCGCCCCAAAGTTTTTTGCTTCTAGCCTCCAAACTATTGAAGCACTAATGTTGGGAGTTGGTTTTCTAAGAAGCACTAACGAAGCACTAACGATTGCACTAGAAGAGGTCATTAGCGCTTTTGAATTTGTTGGGAATTTGAGCCAATTAAAAATTCCCCATGTATTCCTTATGGGAATTTCGTGACATATAACTGGCTATAGCCACACTAATTGTGAAGCACTAACGAAACTATTCGTGTTTTCTGGAAGCACTAACGATGCACTAACGATTCCACTAGGTTTAATCGTTAGTGCTTTCTGGGGGGGGGGGCTAACGTGAAGTTGGCCCCCCCAAAGTTTTTTGCTTCTAGCGTCCAAACTATTGCAGCACTAATGTTTCGACTTGGTGTTCTAAGAAGCACTAACGAAGCACTAACGATTGCACTAGATGAGGTCATTAGCGCTTTTGAATTTGTTGGGAATTTGAGCCAATTAAAAATTCCCCATGTATTCCTTATGGGAATTTCGTGACATATAACTGGCTATAGCCACACTAATTGTGAAGCACTAACGAAACTATTCGTGTTTTCTGGAAGCACTAACGATGCACTAACGATTCCACTAGATTTAATCGTTAGTGCTTTCTGGGGGGGCTAACGTGAAGTTGGCCCCCCCAAAGTTTTTTGCTTCTAGCGTCCAAACTATTGAAGCACTAATGTTGGGAGTTGGTTTTCTAAGAAGCACTAACGAAGCACTAACGATTGCACTAGAAGAGGTCATTAGCGCTTTTTAATTTGTTGGGAATTTGAGCCAATTAAAAATTCCCCATGTATTCCTTATGGGAATTTCGTGACATATAACTGGCTATAGCCACACTAATTGTGAAGCACTAACGAAACTATTCGTGTTTTCTGGAAGCACTAACGATGCACTAACGATTCCACTAGGTTTAATCGTTAGTGCTTTCTGGGGGGGGGCTAACGTGAAGTTGCCCCCCCCCCAAAGTTTTTTGCTTCTAGCGTCCAAACTATTGAAGCACTAATGTTGGGAGTTGGTTTTCTAAGAAGCACTAAGGAAGCACTAACGATTGCACTAGAAGAGATCATTAGTGCTTCAATGGGGGGGCCAACTTCTCGGACGTTCTTCTCTATCAACTAAAGAGTAATAAAACCAAGTTGTGAAATTCTGACTAATCAGAGTTTGAATTTCTAAGGTCAATCGCTCAAGCACCTCTCTGTTACAATAATCTGTGGATCTGACATTTACGATATGAAATGGTAAGGGCAAGATTACGATGAATTTCAATTAAATTATCATGGACTAATTATTTCCTTGTTGAATTGTCGATACCTTTCAGTGGACAGACGGATGAAATTTGAAAGTCCCAAATCAAGATAAGTAGACCAACGTACAGAAGCTTACATTACAAATTTTTATCCATTTTTCTCACAATATGCGTTGATTGTGCTGTGCTTTAAGCGTTCCACATAATAAGCAAGCTTCAGCAATTATCATAATAGAAAGCGTATGGTAAGCATATATGGATATGTGATGCGAAACACTGTATTTTTTTGTTTCTCAACTTGTTTCTCAACTAAAATCGATTATTTTCGATTATTTTTACAAACTAACCCACTATCAATTTACCATACATAGAAAGTGCCGCCCCTTTCCATAAAGGAGAATCCTAAAAATCCTAGGAAACGTTCTATTCAATTTCAATAATGAGATAATATTCTGAATTTCAGCTCCGAAAGTTTAACGGCTTTTGAGATATTCAATTTTTTTCGCAAAATTTCGGATCCCCACTATTCCTTAGGATATTATTATAATGAAAGTAATATGATAACATCTCAGTTTGGATTAAGGTCTAACTATATGCCAAAATCATTTAATTTGACTGCAATTTGGCTGTAATGATTAGGCACACATAGTTACATTCAAACTTTTCATATCATAATTTATATATAACAGTGATTCAAAAATGTATTTTTCCAGTAGTTAGCTCCTCTAAAACTCACAGACTGTGTGCCTCAAAAGACAAGTAGTAGTATACGTCCTGCTGCTATTATTACAATTTCAAATATCAATTTCCAAAAATGTATCAAGTTCTTTTTTCACTTACAGATAATCATCTCAGGTAAGCAAACAGAACTAACTAACTATATGGCTTATGGAACCGGAGGTTCAATACCAAGTTCACAAAAGCTCTCCACCGACTTCTATTCTTAGCCAACTGGATCTCTTCCTGAGGTCGTGCCAAGTTATCAGTCCTTGTCAGAGGCTTTTTTGAATCTTTCTGAACAAGTGGTAAGTAAACTGAACAAATGAAAAAAGAAAATGGAGACCTTGCAAACAAAACGTAGACAATTTGACGGGTGTTCAGAAGCATATTTTTAAAACGGTCGGCCCTACTCATATTAGCTAAATACTCGGTTTTGGTTACTTTGAGTTAACCGTTTCTCGTCACGTAGCATAAATATAGCAAAAATCAAGTGCATGGTACTGGCGGTCTTCGTGGCCGAGCGTACTTGCGCAATGAGCTAGTAATTGTAATTTTTTGGTGTGGTTTCAAACCTGAGCCAAGGAAAGTTTTTCATTTTCATTTTATTTTTTTAAATTTTCAAAACACTTCTTTCATTAAAATAAGATGAAATATTAATTGTATCGCTATGAGGTAGGAGAAGAAACTTATCTAATGCTAATTTTAGTATCTTTCTACAGCTGTATTGAGCTTTCTGTCCGCAATTAGTAGCAAGAAAGTGTTATTATTATATCTATCACCGATATGGCTTACCTCGAGAGCGGAGAATGAGGACAAATTTTGTTAAAAACTTTTTGTAACAATCTACGGAACTATTCGGTTTAGTCGGGATTAAAATCGAACAGAACGAGGAAAATATTTATCTTTCCCATTCCAAACAGAAACTAACTATAAAATTGGAAACTTCTACCATTTCTTATGAAGTATTGGTTGCTTTTAGCCGGAGGAAACAACAGTTTTGTTCTTATTGTTTGGTGTTTAATTAGGGAGAGGCAAGGGGATTAATTCGTGTTCTCTTGAAAAGAAATACTTAGCGATACTTTTCCACAAAAGTACTTGATTTTATGAAACGTAAGTAGTACCGTCACTTGACTCCACTTTGTGATAAATTTTCCACTTTTTTCAGGTCCCACCTGATCCGAAGGACTGTCACGCGAATTGCTCAGCCCTGGAAAATCGAACACCCCGAGAACTCGTTCTCTTCTACGAGGGTGTATTCGTTCCCTTTTACGACTACTTTTTAGGGGTATACTCGTTCCCTTTTATGAGCACTTTTAAACCCCTATTTTAACATGGCAGAAATTACATAAGACTATGAGCCCATTTTCCAATCCTATTTAACATAGCAAAGGCTACTAGCATAATAGAGAGTGTATTCGTTATATTTTATGAACATTTTTTCAACCCCTATTTTAACATAGAAGAAATTACTTAATACAATGATCACATAATCCAATCAAATATTAACAGAGATTACGAACATAGCAGAGCTAATCAAAGAGTATTGGCTATTTTAACCAATATTTAACATAGTACAGATTACAACCCCTATTTAATACAGCAGAGAATATGAATCAGTAGCAGGGGTTTATTCGTTCTCTTTTATGTGAACTTTTTTCAACCCCTATTTTAACATAGCAGAAATTACTTAATACAATGAACACAGAGTCCAATCAGATTTTACATAGAGACTACGAACATGCCAGAGCTAATAAAATACTATGAACACATTTTCAACTCCTATGTAACATAGCAGAAATTCCATGAGACTACGAACAAGTAGCAGACATAATAAGAGTTTGACTTATTTTACCACCACTATTTTAACATACTAAAAATTACATAAGACGATGAGCACATAGACTACGAACACACTCCTATGTAACATAGCAAAGACTACTAATATAACAGAGAATAATGGGGATGTACTCGTTCCCTTTTTTCAAACCCCTATTCTAACATAGGAAGAATTACAAAAGACAATGAACACATTTTCCAACCCCTATGTAACATAAGACTACGAACACACAACTACGTAACATAGCAGAAAGGCTAGTAACATAATAGAGGTGTACTCGTTCTCTATTATAACCAATATTTTAACATAGCAGAGCTGAGAAAAGAGTATGACTTATTTTCCAACCCCTAGTTTCCATCCCTTTCCCCGGAGCACAGAGACTACGAAAACATAATTATGTAACATGGCAAGGATTACTAATATAACAGAGAATAATGGAGGTGTTTTCGTTCTCTTTCATGACTACTATTTTAACATAACAGAGCTAATAAATGACTATAAACACATTTTACAACCTCTATTTTAACATAGCAGTAATTACGTAGTACAATGAACACAGAGAATACGAGCATCTATTTTAGCAGCACTCCTATGTAACATAGTCTAGGGTTGTACTCGTTCTCTTTTACGACTCCATTTTTCAACCTCTATTTAACACAGCAGAGAATGAAAAAATAGCAGGAGTGGAAGAGTTCCCTTATAACATAGCAGAAATTACACAAGCATTAATCTACTAAAACATGTCCCAAAAGTACTTACCATCGAGGTCAATGGTCAACACTTTAAACCCGAATAACTTGTAAACGGAGTCACATTCTGAGCTGCTGTTTCCAAATTTAGTAACAGGTCATCAAGAACTACACGCCTCAAAAGTACTGACCATGGAGGTCAAACTCAAACACTTAAACCCGAATAACTTCTAAAACTGAGCAACATATTCAGGTGCTGTTTCCACATTTAGTAAGAGGTCATCACCTATAACATGTCCCGAAAACTGCTGACCACGGAGGTCAAAGGTCAAATATCTAAACTCGAATAACGTGTAAACGGATCAACGTATTAAGGTCCTGTTTCCACATTTAGTAACAGGCCATCAAATACTCCATGTTTCGAAAGTACTGATCATCGAGGTCAAAAGTCAAAACTTTAAACACGAATAACTTCTAAACAAAAGCTACGTATGGGGTGGTGTTTCCACATTTAATAACAGGGCATCAACTACTACATGTCTCAGAAGTACTGACCATCCACGTCAAAGATCAAATATTTAAACCAGAATAACTCGTAAACAGAGCAACATATTGAGGTGCTGTTTTCACATTTAGTAATACGTAATCAATTACTACATGTTCCAAAAGTGCTGACCATGGAAATCAGAGGTCCAATATTTAACCCTTAATAACTTGCAAACAGAACGACGGATATATTTGTGTGACCTATTCAGTTTTATACCAAACAGAAAATCTGAAGAAGGTCCATTTTAACTAGCTCAGAATTTCTGTAGCTTTTGTACTACTCCAATAAACGAAAGAATAAATTTGGGTATTACACTGTTTATACCAAAAAGAAAACAGCGAAGAAGATCCATTTTAACTTGCTGAGTATTTTATAACATTTTGTACTATTTATATAAACAAAAGAATAAATTTGTACTAACCAGAAAAGCGAAAAAAGCACCATTTTAACTGGCTCAAACAAACGAATGAATAAATTTGGGTGTCCTATTTCCTTTTGTACCAACGAGAAAAAAGTGAAGGAGGTCCATTTTAACTAGCTCAGAAATTATATAAAATTGTATGGGAAAAAGCAAAGAAGAATCATTTTAATTGCTCAGCATTTATACCTTTTGTAATACACAAAAAACAAAGGAATAAATTTAATTGGCGTATTTACTTTTGTACCAACGAGAAAAGAAACCGGAGAAGGACCACTTTAATTAGCTGAGTATTTTACATAATTTTGTAATATTTAAATAAACAAACGAATAATTTTGTAGTAAGCAAAAAAAGCAAAGAAGGACGATTTTAACTAGCTCAGCATTTTATACCGTTTTGTGCTATTCAAATAAACGAAGGGTTAAATTTGAGTGACCTACTCAATTTTGTACCATGCAGAAAAAAGTTAAAGAATGAATAAATTTTGTTGACTTCTTTACTTTTGTATTAACGGTTTAAAAAAGCAAAGAAGGTCCATTTTAAATAGCTCAGTATTTATGTACATCTTGTACTAATCAAATAAACGAAGGAATCATTTTTGGTGATCTATTTTATTTTGTACCAACCAGAGCAGGACACTAATAACTAGCTCACCACTTTATACCATATTTTAGTACTCAAATAAACAAAGGAATAAATTTGAGTGGCCTATTTAATTTTGTACCAATGTGAAATGCCATTTTAACTAACTCAGCACTTTATACCTTTTGTGCTCTTCAAACAAACAAAGGAATAAGTATGTACTAACCAGAAAAAGCAAAGAAATACCATTTTAAAGAACTACGAATTTTATTTTATTTTGTAATACACAAATAAACAAAGGAAAAATTTGTATGACCTATTCAGTTTTATAGCAACCACGAAAAAAGTGAAGAAGGTCCATTTTAACTAGCACAATATTTCTGTACCATTTTGTGCTACTCAAATAAACGAGATAATAAATTTCGATGGCTCATTTATTTCTGTACCAACCACGAAAAAAGCAAACAATGTCCATTATAACTAACTCAGCGTTTTATACCTTTCTGCTTGGTTCAAATAAACGAAATAATAAACTTGAGTGGTCTATTTAGTTGTGGTGCTAGATTTTATATATTCCTGTCACCCACAAAAAGGGCCACTTTAAAGGAGCATTGCTAAATTAATTTTAATTTCCTCTCTCGTCATGTCAAAACATGCACTACATAAGCAGCTTTTCCCTAATGAAATTACACCAAAAAAGTAATGTTAATAGCCGTTTGCCTTCCACACTAATAAGATGCCCTATGTTACATAAAAAAGAAATTTTCACTCAATAGCTGTAGCTTAGGACCCTCACTACAGTAGCTACACAAATGTTAGGCAACGCATTTGTAACTTTTTTTAATTTTATTTAAAGTGTATTAATATTGAGAAACTTAAATATCTTCAGCAACGCAGAGATTAATAGTTTTGAGAGTTGAATATACCTGTTCACATCTAATAATTCAGCACATTTTATAGATGGCAAGAAAAATGGAACTTTGAAAATTTTCCCTTCCTTGCTAAGCTGATTTTTACTTTGATATGATCTCGTTTTGATCTGGTATTCCTTCTACCTTTTGGTCTATCATCACTGTAATCCAAAATGGACAAGCAAGCTGCTTTTTTATTGTCTTGATTCGTTGTACTTCATTAGTTATCTTTAGTAAGTCTTCATCCCTTAATAATGATAATTTCTATGGAGTCTGTTCTACAGAATTAACTTAAAATTCAATATATAACGCAACTGTCTTGTGCTTGAATATTTTTCTTCTGTAACCAATGCTAGCTCTGGTTGATTAAATCTTATGTTCAAATATTTAGTTAGAGACTGAGAAACTTTGGACTTTAGCGTCGCCGTTAGAATTTTGTCAACCTATACTAAATGTAAGGCTTAATTTGCTAAATGCATAACCACATGACTACGAGACTTATTTGTGACGGGAGAGGCAACTAAAATTTATTTAGGAATGCTACTTTAAAGTGATCCTTTCTCTGGGTGACACAAAAATATACAAATTCTAGCACCACAACTAAATAGACCACTCAATTTTATTTCTTTCGTTTATTTGAATTCCCCAGAAAGGTATAAAATCCTGAGCTAGTTAAAATGGGCCTTCTTCGCTAAAAGGGAACAAGTACATCCAATTATTATGTTAGTAGTCTTTGATATGTTACGTAGGAGTGCATTCATAGTCTCTGTGTAGTTTCTGCTATGTTAAAAAAGAAGTTGAAAAAAGTGGTTATAAAAGAGAACGAATACACCCTCGTAAAAAGAACGAGTTTTCAGGGTGTTCGATTTTCCTTAGTTGGATGGTACGCGTCACACGGCATATCGTGCGACACTGGAAAATCGAGTTTTTCGGGTCAGGTTGGACCTGAGAAAAATTTTAAATTCATCACAAAGTGGAGTCAAGTCACTGTATAACTACTAACGTATCGTATGCTTTCTCTGAAGCTTCGAAATGGAGTAAATTATTTGAAACTGAAAGCTGCCATGTCAAAGTGATGAATTTTCCTGGTTGTGACATTAAACCACATAATCATATTCATCCTAACAATTATTTGATTAGAAAGAAACAATTTGTGTTCTTTAATTTATGGTTACTAGTGGTTATTTCTTTGTAGTTAGTATAAACGTGGGCAAGAATACAATTTCACCACAATTATAAATCAAATGCCTTTTATGGATGTTGTTACAAAACTATAAATAAATGTTTAGAATTATCTTATTATTAGACAGCAAATTCCTCTATGATATGGTGGAAAATGCCTCCTTCCTAAAACAGATATCTTTATTCTATTTTATATTACAAAACTACTAGTAGTAGATGATTATGTGTATAGCATTGTGTAATACTGTTTAGTTTAATTTTCTAAAAAACACTTACTCTTTGAGAACCTTGTTCACTGTCTTTGTCAAAACGTTGTCCGTGCAAACGATAGCCGCTGGAGTAGGTATTTTCCATTCCAGATAGTTTCTTTCTAGTGTTACAACAGTTGGGTTCTCTTGGAACTTCTCCCATGATATAAGAGAAAACATAACGAAAGTTGTTATACCGATAATAAGTAAACAAATCCATATCAACCTGTAAAAGAATTAAAACATTTGTCTATATAAGGAAGTGATCAACGTTTGTGGTTAAAAGCAATCTCGTTATCTTAAATTCTCTCTGAAAACAATATTTTATTTGATATTATTTGCATGGATAAATACAAATTAACTTATATGTCTCATTACTAGCAATATTGCAGTTTGTGTTTCTCAAATATCATATATCGATGTAACCAGGCTACACTTATTCCTTGATTTATTCGTTCATACAATTCCTAAAATCATCATACTAATTTATAAATTGAATCAAATAAACAAAACATAAAGTGTAAGTGTTGGCTATACAAATGAGAACCTTACAAAACTGTAATGTTAGTGGATACGTTAGAAAGAGTTTGAAGAGAAAGCACTAACTTTCACAGTTATTATTTGTTAACATCGTCTTTGGCGGTCTCAAGCACGCGCTGAAAAAGGAAGAGGGATTCTCGCCACTATTGTTATTATATTTGTGTTGAGAATAATTATTTCACGGTGTGGAAAACAGTCTTCAAAAACTTTAGTTCTTAACTACGTATGTTTGGTACAGAAGCATATGGCCAGATTGATACAGCATACATGAATAACATACTGGGTAAGAGCGGTGGCCAAAACCCTTCTCTGAGATGAGCATGTGACCCTTGCCCTCGGATCCGAGAGTATTCGTGATACTCTTACGGTTCTGTTTTTCCGGCCAGAAGGCAAAGAAACATGAGATACTACAGGTTAAATTTTGTCTAGAGACATAGAGATCAAGATACACCCATCTAGTTGTACCCTACACTTCTATCCTACAAAGGATTGTTTTAGGGCTAGCATAAAAGAAGAACTCTCTTTCTTCATTTAACAATATAAATGTATTAAAATAAAATAAAAATAACAAGAAAAGAGAAAGAAGAAAATATAGTTTGCAAAACTCACAATATATGTGTCACAGAGGAGTGCTGAGACAGTATTTTGAAGGCCTTGACAAATTATGACATCTTGTCTGTCTTCAAGTTTAAGTAATAACAGAATAACGTGAAAATCCAAATTACAAATTACAATCACAGATATTAATTGCAATCATTTTCAATTAATTAAAGAGTTAAGTTATTCTACCGTTTGAAATATAATGAATTTAGTTGAGAGTTCTCCACTGGAACTTTGCCATACTGAATTTGTTCCGAAGCTGCTTGCCGAAAAAAAAAAGTAACTTAAAACATAAACATATTTACCTAAAAACTGATGTTAGGCGTCGTGCAAGGTGTTGAACTTAATGGACACTATACCTTCAATCGCACTCAACTCTCACTATGTTTCACGGGTTCGGTCATTTTATTACGCCCGACCGTCATTGTTGACGCATGTGATGGTGTGATATTCTGGATTTTTCCAGAAAGCAGGATGAGTCTCTTCACGCGTCAGTATGAGGAGGGAAGAAAGATAGTACAAGAGTCATACGCAATTGCTTATCCGGAATCTGTTTTCTTCAACAATCAAAATAAGTGATTGTCTAAGGAAGGTGAGGGATAAGTCGGATATTCGGGAGATGGTATCTCACTTGATCGGAAGCATCACATCACTCCTAACTCAAACTTTATGATATCATCATAGTGATATTTCTTGAATTGTGGCATTACTTGATTCATATCGAGCCAATATCCTGTTTGTTGCAAACTAGGTCACGTATGCACTGGTCGTGCAACATAACCTTGAGTTGTTTTGTTGTTTGCGTTTTCTTGACTAGTCATCCGATGCCTTTGCGTTAGGAAGAAAACAAAGTGTTTACATAATTTCCATGTTTGGATAAAACGAGAATGTATTAGTCTAACCTTGAGTTGTTTTGTTGTTTGTGTTTTCTTGACTAGTCATCCGATGCCTTTGCGTTAGGAAGAAAACAAAGTGTTTACATAATTTCCATGTTTGGATAAAACGAGAATGTATTAGTCATCCAACTGTTCTCTCTCTATTTCCTTTGTTCTTGAATCACTCATTCCTTGAAGTAAATTGGACAATTTAAAGGAAATAACAATCAAACATTAAGATTGTTGTTCCTATAAGCAATGCATATGTAGAACAAAGAAAGTAATGATAAAATTTTGTTTCCAATAAAGTTAAGGAGAATTGAACTAAGGACCTAGGAGTATATAGAATGGTCACGAAAATATAGCCCGTGACATCTCCCAGCATTGGGTTTTCCAAGCGACCCGCTTGGAGCGGATAATGTTGGCACTGAAAGGGTTAATGTAGTAAATGAATACAATTTAAGGGAAACTGAATGCAACTCGACGCTTCAATATGGCATAGAGGTGGAAAACTCACATCAGAAATGTTGTGTTTCAAAGTGAAGTACCTACTTATACTAGAAATTAAACTACAGAAATTACTGAATACACTATGACGTATGAGTGGTACGTCGAATACTAATGATACAAGTTCTCTGTAATCACAAATGTTACATGAAATAAAATAAAGAGTAAAAGTAAAGTACAAAGAAAACCAAAAGTATACTAATACACGAGACTAATCGAATGAATGTGATCACAGAGACTGTATGAAGGTGCAGCAACCAAGTTGCTGTGCATGACGTAAAAATTGCAATAGTAGAATACATCATTAATTGTGTAAAGTAACATTATTTCACTTTGAAACCATAAGATTCAAGTTACTGGTTTCGATCAATTACTCAGAAATGTAACAACACTGTAACACAAGGCATAATGAACAATGATGAAAAAACATAAATATTAACAAAAATATTAACAATAATATGATGTAAAGTGTTTCCTTACTCCTTTAACAATTTCCTTTGTATGGCTGAACCATTTAACTTCGTGGTTATTGATAATGTTTTATAACAGGAAAAGTAAGTAAACAGTAACTTTTAAACAAGGAAGTTTCAGCAGTGAACACATTAAAAGTAATGCATAATACATAATACATAAACCAAATAATAGGAAACTGACATGTAATCTAAGCGAAAGTAATAATAAAACTAGTGAAATAAAATATTTTTTTTAAAAAAAATGACAATTAAAAATGAAGAAAGGTGAGAAATTTAATAAACTTCGCTGCTACGCAGAAGCATTAACTATAAATAAAAGTACTAAATTGTATCATAATCTATACCCTAATTATACTAAACTCTAGTTAGACTACAAGAATGATGCATCACATCAGATATTGACCTTTAATGGTGAACATAGCGCATTAAATCAGAGTGAAACAACGTAAACAGGAACTGAAGGACATGCTAAATACACTGACAATATATACATCAAAACGGACTGAAATTGAGAGATTTTATCTTACTTTTTATTCGTTGTTCGTGTCTTCATTACATTTCCCATTTTTCATTTCGTCACATGATAAATGTAACGTTACAATAAAACACACACACACAAAAAAAAAATCGTCCGGAAGCATAAGTATATATCTATATATAGACGCGGCGAAGCTATACAATGAAACCTATAACTTCAAAAACACTAGGAATGACTTCGGTATATGAATAACATATATTGATTAATATTAATAAGTTGGTTGTCGACCTTCACAGAAGATGGGAACCTGAGATGGGAAAGTAAAAAAAAATGCAAACAAAAACAAACAAAATGAGTTTTTTTAAAAAAAAAATATTCAACTGCACCCAAAGATCCGTGTTCTGCGAGGGTGGACATTCCATCTTTTGGGTCGCCGTTTCCCAAACCATAGTACGCGAACACAAGTGTGCCGAGCATCAGTAAAGTTTGGGAAACACCGAGCCGTACACAATGTAGATCAACCTTGAGACAATTATAGATACAAGAAGACATATAAACATATCGAAATAAAGGTAATACAGCCAATACAGTAGTATTGTTGATCACGGAACAGGAGCATAACACACATTAGACGAAGTACTACCAGCTTATGTCACAATAGTGGAGTGTCTAGCGAAGATACCAGCGCGCAAGATCAATACAGTTTTGCCTGCAGAGATTATAGCATATAGCGGCATATAGCATACCCATAGTGAACAGCGGCTGAGGGTTCAGAACAAAATGCTCGCATCCCCAAATGACAAAGTTCCCATTCCAGGAAAGAAAAAACAAAGGAAAAACCCTGGAGGACCGGCAGTTGAGAACCGCTAACCAATGATTCAAGAATGCATGAAACGAAAGAAATCAGAATTAATAACAGAAGGATATTGGAAACATGTCAAAGGTAGAAACTACCCTGCAAGAGAAAAAAATCAGAGCCGAAAAAAATGTATGCAGTACATAAATAACACAGATTGAATGTATATGTAATCCAGCAGAGCATAGTTATACCATAGCACTATTGCATGTAGAAGCAAAACAAAGGCCGGAGAGACATCCGGACCGATAAAATACCGGATGTTCCGGGATATGCACAGCACAGTCGACGCCAGCAGGGTGTAGAAGGCAGAATGGCCAAGTATAGTAGCGAACAAATATCGGGAGTGACCTTTCCGGATCGGAAAAGAAATCGGGCGCAGGTCGAGCAGTGGGTGCAAAGTACGGAATAAACGTGAATCGGTATGGGCAATGTTTCGAGCGTGTGCAGCGTTACAAAGTCGAAACAACACACAAGAATGCGTGATGGGCACTAGGAAGCAACAGAGGAAACCCTGATAGCAGGTGAGTACAAAGAACGCGTAGCAAGAGGAGTATTGCAGCTTAATCTGTGTATGCTGATGTGTTAGGTTAAAAAAATCCAACAATGAGCAAAAGAAATGCAAAGATAAGTGAACAGAGAGAGGGGGGCCACGTGGAAACTAATGAGTAATCCACAAGTGAATCGTAAAGGGACTCAGTAACAAAGGCCTGCATAAACAATATCATAATCGTAGCTAATAGGCGTATGAGACCAGAAAAAAGAAAAAATAAATAAAAATGTGGGTACTAAAATATGCAGGAAAAATGCCATACAGAAAAAGAACAAGGGCGACGTAAAAATCATGGCGCCTAAGTGTGGCTACGGGCCACACAGGCCGGAAATACGTGACAGAACAGCGGAAGATAGTTGGTTGATGGAAACATGATGTGATTGGCCGAGCCTGGGAAGAAAACATGGCCGACTAACGAAAGTGACGATGGGAAAAAATATGGCTTTCCCCATGGAGCACTGTATCCGGCACAAGAACTGAAATACAAAGCGGCCAAAAGAAAACTAAATTTCGTACAAAACAAAAAGTATTATTATTATTATTATTATTATTATTATTATTATTATTATTATTATTATTATTATTATTATTATTATTATTATTAAAGAGGACTGAGAGGAAAATTTATACAAACCAATGCAGTACTGTACCATACCATGTAATACTAAATACATAAAATGTGCAACACAAAGAGGCTAGATAGCCTAAGGAAGCCTAGGCAGGGCAGAAAACACTAGAAATGGGCGGATGCGAATAACGGGATTAGACTTCGAATAGGCCAGGAACTCGCCAACCCATGAACGATAGTAGAGACATGGGGAGTAGGAATGGTTTGTGTATGCTCTGCTGGTAACACGCAAATAACAGGAACAAGCAAAACCAAATAAGGAAATAAAAAGCATACAACGGGAAAGCAGCGTACTAAAATTACGCTACTAATAATACCTAGCTATAAATATTTTTTGTTTACAAGAAAGGTAATAGTGCACAATTGCAGATAATAGATCATTAGAATCATATATAGGAATGTAAAAACTAAAATAACATTCCAAAGAAAACAACTGATAAATAAATTGATAAAGGTAACCAAATAATACTAAATGGATACAACTGACTTGACATTAAAATGTAGCAACTAAATTGAAAGTATGAAAACCAAATACGCAAATAAACAAAATAAAAGTTGCAACTGCTCAGTTTCAGACTATTTTCTTGATGATCTTCCTTTCTGTCTTTAGTTCCAGTGCGAGGTAAGATATATGCTTAGCGAATGTATGCTTCAAAGCTTGTTTGGCTGCTTACTTATCACTTGGTGGTGTTTGTAAATAACTATATATATATATATATATATATATATATATATATATATATATATATATATATATATATATATATATATATAAGTGTAAGATGCCCTTTACTAGACAACTACTAGTATGTAAGTAGATGTAAGTAGACGGGCTTCGAACTCATACACTCGGGCGAACTTCGAGAAAGTATCAAGTTGAAATGGTGGTAGTAAATGATAGGAATGATAAGAGTAGCACAACCGCCGGAAACCAGAATGGGTGTCCTGGTTTGGACTTGAACCAAGAACTCGGTACGTGAAGTGACACAAGGGGGATTCAAAATGATGGACACTCACACGGTGTTAGTAATACAAAAGACTTGGAATATACATAACTATATCTGTGTGTACCCCCCGGAAGTGTACCCAAAATGGCGGATACAAAATGGCTGACAACTGATAAGATAAATAACATTAAAGTAAACAGTAACACAAAGGACAATAGGAGGACATGTGCGAATAATGAATACACACTACAAGGGGTCAATATTCCTATAATATGGTGGAAGAACTTAAACATAAAGCGGCTGCTAATAGTGTTATGATAATTAAATGGTATTTAGTGAAACTAATGATTACTTGCTAGAATTGCTAATGGAGATTGGTTTCCGGGACCAACCAGAAACAAAATGGCCGCCTCATGCTAGTGCAAGGACGTATTCTAAATATTGCTCTAGCAACTGCAAATCAAATAGAAACACCTTGCTACTAATAATAGGCTATAGAGAGATACAAGGGGTGATTGAAAACCCTTATTAGAACTATAAATGTAATTAGTACAGGGGTTTGGTAGTTAGTACAATAACAGATTGGTCCTCAAGGTGCAAGGGTTGAGAAACAACATGCTTCAAATGTTGGATATGTATACACAATGATATATGTATGTACAGGAATTAGTGTTATGAACTAGTGTGTACGCAGTCGGCACCAACTGGAACGATATTTGCACTTTTCTCAGCCCATGGTTGGGATAGGGCATCAATCTGAAAGAAAAACTAAAGAACAGGTTATGCCTGAAAAAGATAGTGTTAACCATACACGTCAATGTCAACTGAATTAATTTTATAAGTTTACTACTAAATAAGTGCTTATTGTTACTAAATAAGAGGAAATGGATACCTACATCTAATTCCTACATCTAATGAATTCCTACAATTCATTATTTCAAAACTACAATAATATTTACTAAATACTACATGATAGAATATATAATACAAAGATTGAATACTTATATCTTGATTATGGATACCTGTTTTGAATACCTACATTTACATAGTGAATGCCTTAATATATAGGATAACAAATATACTTATTGCTCTAAATCTACTTATCGCAAATATATAATAAAATTATAGGCAAAATAAAAATAATAATAAAGCAAAAGTAATACGGGTAGATATAGTAAAAATGGATAAGAAAATTAGCTTAGTAGAATAAGCATACTTGAATTATAATTATTACTTTTTAGCCAATAAAATAATCACTAAAACTGTTCTCTTCTCTTATACTTATTTCTGTATATAGAGTGTCTGTGTGTATCTACTAATAATGTGCTTTTTTTAGCAACCGGTTTATAATACAGCCATATACTCGGCAGGTTGAGCATTACGTGGTGTTTCATATTCCGGTGATCGGTTAGCTCGCTGGTACATTTGATTTTCACATGTTGCTCGAGGGGGTGGCGTAGGTTTGCGAATCGAAAGACGATAATATAAACCACCGAGAATCATAAGAAATATTCATAGTAGAACATTGATGCTGATACTCACCGAAACGAATACGTTTGATGACGTATGAGACTCTTCATGTAGTGGATGTTCAGATAAAGTAAAGGAATCAACAACTGCTGGTACTGATAAGGGATATTGGGTTATCCATTTGGATGGAATCACATGATGGATTTTAGCCTATAAGGTACTTGTTGAGAGGCAAGAAAACTTTGGACGTAGGGTTACATTCTTGAAAGAAAGATTACATGAACAACCGAGTTGCACGAAAATAGCGCCAATTTTCTGAGTGACCCTCAGGGAGATATCAACTGTAGTACAAGTAACTGTTAGAGTTTGTTCATGCGTAATCAACAGTGATAGAGTAGTATAGTTTAAGTAACTTGTAGACATTTCATACAGCTTCGCGAAACAAGTCCATTTACAGAACATATTAATATCTTTCGTGATGTCTTTTAATTGAGCCTTTATACATTCAGCATATGGTAAAAGCGTCATGGGCGGAGGAGTCAATAGACACAATAATATGCTATAAATTTAACAATTAGTGTGCAAAAGCTGGTCTTCTGGTTGACGATATACTATAAATGATTGCGGCATTTCTATATGACAAATGGTGTTATCTTTCCGAATTGCAATAGATGATACTACATAAGCTTGGTCGCTTACATTTCGCTCTGTGACAGGTAACTTAATTCCTACTACGGCGTAAGTAGAAGAGATTAGACATTCTGCTAGTGGATACTTGAATATAGAAGCCTTCAAGAATTATAGTTAAGGTTTTTCCTTTTGAAGCTAGTCTAGCCTGAATACAATCTACTAGGGAAGATAATTCGTCATAGTCTAGAAAACTTGGGTGCACTACTCTTCTTTGACAAGCTGTAAAAAGTTTTTCAAATTCTTCGGAAGAATTGATTTTTCTATTCCGACTACTAAAGAACCACTGTTCATTAGCAAACGAAAATAACGTACGATAGATGTGGTTGATATTATCATAAGATAATAACAGACGTTTAGTATGCAAAAGTGTAATGGTGTGAAAATTCGAACCGGTTGACAGGTCGTCGGCCGAAATTGTTTCCAAGGAAAAAGATTGCTCCAATTTACTAAATCCAATTGATAATGAGACATCTTCTGGATATTCGACTTTAAAAAGAGTTACAAGTGATGATTCATAGAAAATCGGGGAATTAAAAGGTAACATATTCAATCCACCGTGAATAACTATTGGTATTTCGAAAGTTTGGGTCATTACACTTTGGTACAGGCCATATAAAAAATAAATAGTCAGATGGACGTTTCACTGGACGTTGCATGTCTAGTGATGCGTGGGGTACGTAGAGGAGTTCCTAGGGAAGTCATATATTAAGTGTCTGCCTCTAGTGCCTCTTGTTGAAGCGGACATACTTGCGAAAGTAAGGGTCCTAACTTTTTACAACATAAGTAGGAAAGAAAATATAGACAGAACCCAAAAATAAAAATAGCCAATATAGCATATGATAAGATTTCTACAACTTCGTGCATTAAGTTTGCGCGTGCTGATGGCAATAGAAATACAGGCGAAAACAGTTGAAGCCGTTGCTAAAACAGAACCCATAATACTATTAGCGAGAGTACTAAATTCCATACATAGATAATTGACAAATAAGGCCGTGGAGATTGAATGTTAGAAATGTAAACTTCATGTAATGGTAGTTGTGTTTGCGAATATGTTTTCGAAATTCGAAAATGGAATATCTTGGTCGACCAATTGGTGTCAAGACACTGACTGAGGTGTGTATTTTCTGAACTTGCAAACGCTGGCCCTTTTAATTTTCGAGATGGAACTTTAGACCAAGGAGCAGGAATTAAAATTTTTAGTGTTAGTTCTCGGTCATTAGTAGCAGGACATGGGAATGGAGGTGGAATAACATGATCATCAGTGATGATTGCCTTAGACTGACACGGTAGTGACAACTGATATGCTCCAGCTGTAGTAGGATCCAATTGCAATACAGTTTTCTTTTTCTTGGGACACTTTATAAAAAATTATCTCGGTGGATTCGTGATAGTATATAAATTAGGCTGGATCTCTGTGATAAGTAAGCCTATTCCTTCTTCACAACGAAATACGCAATACTTGCTAATTTCTTGAACTGTTGCACTCTGAAATAAAGTTCTTGCACAACCGGGTGATTGAACTGAGTTCCCTTGGTAGGCTGGAAGAAAGCAAAGACTTTCTCGTTTAGGATCACATGCAGCTAGTTTATCTGTAGCTAAAATTGAAATGCCTTGATCACGTTTTACAAGAATCGAGGATTGATTAGAAATGACACAGGTGGCATTCTCATACCTGTATGTCACGGTTACTAATTCATATACTTCTGCTGGACCATTATCCTTAGTTATCGGAATTTTTAGGATAATGCTTACGTCATCCTCAAAATAACGACAACTTGCAATGGGTACCGTATAGTATTTTAATAGATCAGAAACGGGTATAGCTAACATATAAAAATGCTGGCGTAGACTATTTTGAAGTTTAGGTGGTATGCGTTGAGACATAGAAGGTGGTATGCGTTGAGACATGCAATGAGTAATGATTGCCTGATCTTCCGAATCTTTCATATGTTGAATTAATGAATTGTAAAGTCGCATAGCATAGGTAGTTAGGAGTAATTGCTTTTGTTCAGTATAATTTTCCAGTGCCTGATTTAATGACTTTTGTGTGCGTTTTATTTGTTCTTCTAATTGAGTGATGGAGGTTTTTAGCTGAACATTAAAATTCTTACAAGCATTTACAAACTGAACTAAATTTCGATGTTCCGAGAAAATTTCAGATTTCATGGCCTCAACTATTGATTCTAATTCCTTTGTTCTAAGAGCTACTTTATCTACTATGGCATCCGTTGCCACAGAACAACTCCAATGCAAAACATTACCGAAAAAATCTATGCTACGCTTAGTTCGGCTTTCAAGGATATCAAAACTTAACCTCTTCACAATATGCGAATCTAGGATAGTTGCCAGTTTGTCAACATGCTGGACTAATGAACAATAAGAGAATTATGATTGTTGATTACTGGGCTAATTTCATCTTTAAGATTCTGACTAATTGCAGAGTTTTGCTTTAAATTTGGAAGTTGAGTGACTTGTTGATGATAGACTAAAGGAATGGTAGCTTCATAGGTGATTACCTGAGTGAGCTTGTTCCAAAACGGACCGGTGGTTACTGTTGTGATGTATGGATTCTGATCAGCTGAAGTAATCAAGATGCAGATGAGCAATATAGCTTGAGTTGGTGAATTAGCCATATGTAAGAGAAGAATTAGGAGAATCAATTCTCTCCTAAGAGAAATTCATGCCATGTTATACTTCTAGTTACCGCGCAAATGACAAAAAATTCATTATGGCGGTTGTAACGGATCCTGATTCTGAACGAAAATCCATGCTCCCTTCGCAATCTGCGGAAGAATTTTAATAATTTAAGTTTTGTAACAAAAAGCCAAATATTAAACAAACACTTACACTGTAAATCTTCATAACGATTATATGCCTCCAGTGACAAAAATACTCGAATTGCTCTTGGTACTATTTCGTTTACGTATTAGGATGGGATACCTTTCAAACTTAACTGCTATATATTTCCTATCCACTCCTCGATCTCATATAGAACGTTGTTTGCTGGAATGTGTGGTCGGTTTGCCATGCTTGTTCAATAGTCAGATTTGGACTTCGAATTTAGGTTTCGTACCTACAACGTGAGTATATTAATGAAAGTGCAAGGATATTATTGTGTTTTTTTACTAAGGATAAACTATGAATAAACTATAATATTCTACCGAATACTAGAGATTACTCCATATTTTCATAGTTCCATACTTCTTCAACGTCACCGTAGTGAACTCGGATTACTAACAACCGATACATTTGATACAAACTTGTGACCAGACAGTATGGATTGTTGTGTAGAGGGGAGGAGTTAGGGGACACTCCGATGTTGAGGGTGGCATATCATCTATAGATGAGCCTAGCAAGTTTTCTTTAATATTCATAACAAATGTGTTTTGTAGAATCTCTTATAATACTGCCACATGGTCACTGCCCCGAGTGTATATGATACTGCCGCAAAGAATTGCTCCTAGTACTAGGGTTCTAAGTTGGAATTCGTCTAAGGAGTCTATACTCCAAGTGATTCCTGTGTTACTTTCATAAATGTTGTGTTGCTCTTTCTCAAATTTTGACAAAGTTTCGAAATGGCGTGTTGGTCTTACAATTTTATGATCCATATATGGGTTCCTACCAGCTACTAAGCGACTGGATACGATAGTGATCAAAGCAAATTCACGAATTAGATAAGAGTTTACGATGTACATACCGTTGGCAATGAAAATTTACATTTCCCTATAAATAAATGAAAATATTTAGGTCACTACGGTTAAACTAATAGTTTCAGATACTAGCACTTGCATAATGACGATACACAAAGTTGTGAAAACCTAGAAATGCACAGAGATAACTTAGAGAACTGATCCTATTCAGTCTAGGAAGTACGGGGTTGAACATTCCTTTGGGAATCGGAGTCACCCTTACGCTGAGGTGAACTATTATTAGGTCTTTGTTGGAACCCTGATGGTTTCTGATTACGCGAAGTTTGATTTTCTTCGTTTTGTGGTTGTTGGAACTTATATGTGGTACGGTGATACTGATTGTACTGTCTGCACTGTTGATTGCTGGTATCTCTATTGTATGTCAGATTTTGTTGACGCGATACTGGTTCGAACCTTAACGGTTTATACTTGTTGCGACTTTCAAGAGTCATGTTACGCAGTTGTTTTATTAGTGCCCGAACAGATGGATCTTGGCGTCTAGGACGCTTGCGAACTGGCTCTTCCGAACGTTGAGCCTGCTTAGTAGTAGTGCCTATTTTGGACGTATACTCATCTATTGCCCTTAAGTTGGCTTGATGTTCTGCAGCTTCGTAAAGCTGCATATGTTTTTGTAGCTCATCCAGATTTTGGCTATCCTTAGTTATAATGAATTGAAGGGCTGGATTGTCCAAACCCTTTAGAATATTTCGGATTTTCTCTTTCTCAGGCATAGTGTCGTTTGCCATTTTACATAAGCAAAGGACATTAAACACATATTCATTATATGATTAATTTGGGAGCTTTTTTCTCTGATATAATGCTGGAAATACATCGCCGATATCTCCAGGTGATTTGAAAGCCTTAAGGATTTTATCGCTAATTTGGTTGAAAGTGACTCCTTCAGCATTCAACTCGGCACTGTGAACTTAGATGTAATCGCGAGCACTACCTGAAAGGTATGGGAGTAGATATGCCCTCTTTTCGGCATCACTCCACTTAAACATCTGAGCCGCGCTTTCGAAATCATCAAGAAAACGCGTCACGTCCTGATGAGGTTTCCCAGAGAACACATGTATTGGAAAAACTGAAATTTTATTGTGAATCGTCAACTGGGGTGTTTCTTTGGTATCCATCACAGAAGGGGTAGATTGTTTGGAATGTCTACTTGGTAACTAATTTTATAGAAACATCACAAGGACTAGATTTGCAGTGACTACGTGTACGGGCTGCTACTGAACTCTCAGACATGTATTGTTCCTGCGGTTACCAGATGGTGTTTTCCTTTCGAAGAACCTTAGGAACAGTCTTTTTAGAGTACAGGGCGTACGCAACAAAGCAAATTATTTTATATGCCGATCAATTCAAACGAAATGGATGTCGTGGAGACCTAACCGGCCTGGATTAGGAAGAGACCCATCTATATCTAAGTAAACCAACTGCAAAGAGACACTATAGAAGGAAGAAATTAATATTTTTTTAGGCTTTAGTATCAGAGTTGATAGGATTACCTGGAGACCATTTGCGTTCATGAAATGATTTCAAGCGCTTAACATTCACCGTAAATTTCTTGTTGTCACTACCAAGTGTTCTTAAGACACAGGTGTTACGAGGTAACATCTTGATTATTTTGTAAGAACCAACATAGTGCTTTCGCCGTAGTTTATGTGAACGACCAGGTTTCCTAGCGTAGGGGTTTAATTGTTCTTTGTCACCTATTTTATACAATATTTCACGCCTTCCTTTATCAATTCGTTTTTTTCTGTTTAGCCTGTCGCTAGGTTAATGCTTTCGTGAATTCTTTTGAGTCTTGTTTTGAACTCACGTTATATATTGGTTTATAACATTGCATCTCCAATTCATTAAACAACTTCGGCTTTATGTTATACACTATCTCGAAGGGACTATATAGATGCAAGTCATGTCTAGTTATATTATAAACGTAAGCTGCTAAAGGAACGTACTTTGCCCATTGTCTTTGATTCGCATCAACATATTTACTTAGGTATTTCGCGAGGGTATAATTCCAATCCTCTACATGAGCTTGAGACTCTGGGTGATAGAAACTACTAAATACTTGCTGTATACCTAACAATATAGCTGTCTCCTTCATCATTTCGGAATGGAAGATACTTGCTTTATCTGTATGATCGACGGAGGACCATACACACAGACAATATTTTTGATCACAAAGTACATCACACTTTTTGCAGTTACGGATCGCAAAGCTCTGCCAACAGTATACTTGGTCATCTTGCAAGTGCAAGTGATGATATATTTATACGAATTGGAAGGAGGAAGAGGTCCAAAAATATCGAGTTCCATGGAATAAAATGGATGTTTAGCATCTACTGGGCAATGGAAACCTTGCTTAGGTCTATTGTCAGCATTCCTTTGCTGGCACGGAAGGCAGAACTTGACAGTCTCGCCCTATTCTTCCCATATGGGGAAAATAGAAACGGATGTTTATCTTTCCATACGTCTTTGTAAAACCAAAATACCCACGATGCAATTCAGAGTCATGAGCTTCTAGAAGAATTTTAGGAATTTCTGATTTCGGAACGCACAGTTTGAGGCCATTGCCCATTTTTCTATACAACACACCCTTCTTCAACACACTAGGACGTGCAACAGCACCAGTCGGGTTGTCTTTGACTTTCTTTAGGATTTTGGAAAAAATGAGTCCTCTGCTTGTTTGGCCGCCATGGTTTCATCAGTATTTACATGAAGATAATTCACCATGATTCCTACTTCTCTCAGATCGCGCTCTTCTTGAGACAACTCAGTAACAGGGTACCTTGATAAAGAATCTGGGACATAATTTGTTTTTTCTAGTTTATGCACTACTTTGAAAGAATTTTGTTGCAGCCTTACTGCCCATCTTAAATATTTTCCACGAAGAGAAGTGAGATTGCGTAAGTAGCAGAGGCTACATGCATCTACATACACTACGAAATCAATTTCACACAAGTAATAATGGAAATGAAGAATATTTTGCACTAATCGTAAAGTTTCGATTTCCGGTATTGAATAATTAGATTCGGGTTTATTGAGGGTTCAGCAAAAGTATGCAATAGGATGTCTTTTCCCATCCTTAACTTGTATGAGAACCGATCCAATGCCTTTCTGGCTTTCATCTACATGTAATTCTGTTGGAAGTTGTGGACTAAACATCTGCAGAACTGGAACCTCAGTGAGTTTCCGTTTTAGGGTTTCGAATGCTGATTTCTGTTCTTCGCCAAAATGAAATGGAACTGAAGGTTTTGTCAGTTTGGTGAGAGGCTTAGCTATGAGGGAACATTTTTTATAAATCTCCGAAAAAAGTTTATACAACCTAAAATGAACGAACATCTTTGATAGTTTTTGGTTCGGGAATTTCAGTGATTGCTTCGATTTTTGATGGAACCGGTGATAGCCCATCTCGCCCAATTTTGAAACCTAAAACTTCTATATTGTTATATGCTATATGGCATTTCCCTGGGTGGAGATTCAGGTTAGCGTCTCTTAATCTCTGAAAAACTAATTTGATTCTTCTAACCATCTCAGGAAAGTCAGGAGCGTATGCAATGAGGTCATCAAGAAACACGACCATGATATTGAATTTCTAAGACGCAAATATTTTATCCACATATCACTGGAAACAGCTTGGACTTGTGGATAGACCCATAAGAACTGTCTTAAAACAGAACAAACCTTCACTACATATGATTGATGTCTTTTCCTGGTCTGATTCCTTTAGTTTGACCTGATAAAAACCACTACGGAGGTCCAAGGAGATTAGAAATTGAGAGTTGCCAATGTAATATAAGAGATCATCTATCAGAGGGGTCCTATATTGGTCTCGAACTATGTACTGGTTGATTTTTCGGAAGTCACAAACGAGCCTATTTTCACCATTTTGTTTCTTTACAACTAACATTGGAGATGAGTAGGCAGATTTCACTGACCGAATTACACCTTGAGCTAGAAGTTTGGCTATTTCTTGTTGTATTATCTTACGCTGTGGCGGCGTTTCCCTATATGGTGCGGTACTTATGGGTACATTTGTAAGCATTCCGGTTGAATTTTCATATTCTGGAGTTGCTGTAATATCCTCAACACGCAAGGCTAAGATATCTTGGTATTCGCGAAGTAAATCCACAATCTCTGCCCGTTGATCAGGCGTGAGATCGGGTGAGATATCTATTTCAGTGGCTACATTATGTTCAGAAGTTGCCTACTGGACTGGACTCCTGGGACTCATCATCGCTTTTCCGAGTCAACTGATTTACTGAAGCAACAGATTCAGAATGTATAATTTCGTCATATTCTTCAAATTTACCTATCTTGGTACCTGAAGGGATAACGGTGGTCACATGGTTTCAATTAAGTACTAACAATTGAGCTTTTGATTTTGGGTCATACGAAATACGTGGTAGAAGACATCGAAACTCATCACTAGATTCAATGTATACCTTAGTGAAATTATGGGAATCGGTTTTTACTTTTACCACCGCCATTTGTTTGGCAGGGATCTTTATTTCGTTAGCAGTGGAAACAAACACTGATGGCTTATATTCTTCTATGTCCTGAATTATAAAGATTGACCAATCATCATCGTCTAAATTCTCTTTTACACAATTGTTGTTTGTTGGACTTGGTGATTGTTGATCTTTAATCTGATCTTGTGTAGACGTGTAATCCCTTGACCTACTCTGGCTTTGACTACTAGAATTTGTTTCCGTTGTAATCTTTGCCATTTATTTCCTCTTCTAGCGGAGTTATCGGTTCGATTCCTACTGTTGGTGATCATATTGGAATCATTGAGTGCATTTATGTCAGGGGGTCCCCGTGGTAATCCTGAACGTGTGAAGTAGTAAACACGTGATAAGTTTAACCTGGATCTGAACCTAGACTTGGTACATCTGCGGTTTGTCAAAAAATAAACCCATCTCTTGGGCTGACCTGCAGGGGTTTTCAACAACAAATAGTTTGGATGAATATTTTTGGATCAAATCATTACCTAGAATAACACTATGTTCATTTTGTCGACCTTTCAACAAAACCCTATTTAACCACATAGGTTGGTATAGCCTTGATGATCCTTTAAATAGAAACATAACCGAACAACTGGAAGTACTTCGGTCACGATTCGAATTGTGGATTTAAGGCGATTTGTTATAGAAAGTTTGGATGGTATTAAACTTTCGTGACGCACGGACACCTCATTTCCCGTATCCAAAAAAGCGTTTGCCAATACCCCATCTACTTAAGACGATCTGTGCGAACTGATGTACCCGAATGTGAACCTTTGACAACACCAACGGCAGATAACTTAGTTTTCTTGTTAGGAATATCATCCCTTATCGAGGGAATCAACGCACTACATGTTTTCAGAGTGTCAACACTTTCTAAAATACGTAATTTCCTAATAACATCCTCTAATCATCTCAATTCAAATAACATAAAAGTCTCAGCACATGGGAGAGGGAGAGCTCGAAGCAAATAAAGTAACCATTCATGTTCGGTAATGTCAGGTCTTACTAGCAGCCAATCTCGTTTATAAGTGTAAACAAAAGAATCCACTGTATCATCGGGTTTGAATTTTCGCTTCAGAAGATCCCGATGCAGATAGGATAAATACTTGTCATCTGGAAATGCTGTTATCAAGAGTTTTTTCTAC
The DNA here is from genome assembly GCF_964235325.1 of Thermobia domestica. Taxonomy (NCBI): domain Eukaryota; kingdom Metazoa; phylum Arthropoda; class Insecta; order Zygentoma; family Lepismatidae; genus Thermobia; species Thermobia domestica. The sequence continues at coordinate 142,098,688 of NC_137460.1, forward strand.
TCTGCAAACGTTTGCATTTCTGCTCTGCGTCGTCGTACTACGTACTCCCATGCTTGAGCACTTCCTCGAAGACATAATGAGAAACAGGAGAGTTTCTTTTCTTCGGACCGTTGGTATGCTTCAGATTACAGCTCATAGTCTGCCAGAAAACGAGTAACTGATTCACCTTGGGCACCCTTGAAGATCGGAAAATTTAAAGTAGGAGCCCACATTAACTTAGATTCCTGGGTATCTAACACAACACGAGGTGTGAAAAGTGAAGCCACAGGGGTTTCTCCTTTTGGATGTTCATCCTGTTTGGGAATGGCACCTGGTTGTATTTGTACCTGCAGAGGAGATGCAACTTCCTCTTACGGTGTCTTTAAAGGGTCCTGAGGAGTTGAAGTAGCCATTGGGTTATGAAACTCAAAGCTACTTGACATGTTCCCAGGGAAATCTGAAGATGAATCTGAGAATAGGATGCGTGGTTTCGGTGCAGGCTTCGACACCATCTTATATTCAGTAGTGTCCAATGGTTCCTAAGGTATCGTTTGAGGGAGGAATGACCCAGTCATAGTCCTTCCTGAACATGGCGTTTTCTGAAGTTCCTTTTCATCCTTAGCAATAGCTCCATTGCAAACAGCGCACTTGTAAACATTTCAGCCAAACACTTGACCAATGGGAGGATTTTGACTTCTTGACCTTAGACCGTTGCATAAAGAAGGACATGACCGAAAGAGGATGGAACTTCAGATTCTAATGACAAAAATACAGCCCATATGCTAGATAATGATTAACACATTCTCACAAACATTCACGGAATACAACATGGATGGATAATTACATTCTTACACTTAAATGGAGGCAGGCATACTCTAAACAAAAGCAAGTAAGCAATGAGAAAGGTAGAAGCGCGTATCCCGGACGGGTCCCCAAAGTTCTCACGGCTCTGTTTTCCCGGCCAAAAGGCAGAGAAACATGAGATACTACACGTTAAATTTTGTCTAGAGATATAGGGATCAAGATACACCCATCTAGTTGTACCCTACACTTCTATCCTAGAAAGGATGGGTTTATGACTAGCATAAAAGAACTCCCTTTCTTCATTTAACAATATAAATGTATTAAAATAAAATTAAAATAACAAGAAAAGGGAAAGAAGAAAACATAGTTTGCAAAACTCAGAATATGTGTGTCGCAGAGGAGTGCTGAGAAAATATTTTGAAGGCCTTGACAAATTATGACATCTTGTCTGTCTTCAAGTTTAAGTAATAACAGAATAAAGTGAAAATCCAAATTACAAATTGCAACGACAGATATTAATTGCAATCATTTTCAATTAATTAAATAGTTAAGTTATTCTAGCGTTTGAAATATAATGAATTTAGTTGAGAGTTGTCCACTAGAACTTTGCCATATTGAATTAGTTCCGAGGCTGCCTGCCGAAGAAAAAGTAACTTAAAACAGAAACATATTTACCTGAAAACCGATGTTAGACGCGTGCAAGGTGTTGAACTTGATGGACACTATACCTTCAATTGCACTCAACTCTCACTATGTTTCACGGGTTCGGTCATTTTATTAGGCCCGACTCCGTCATTGTTGACGCATGTGATGGTGTGATATTCTGGATTTTTCCAGAAAGCAGGATGAGTCTCTTCACGTGTCAGTATGAGGAGGGAAGAAAGATAGTACAAGAGTCATACGCAATTGCTTATCCGGAATCTGTTTTCTTCAACAATCAAAATAAGTGACTGTCTAAGGAAGGAGAGGGAGAAGTCGGATATTCGGGAGATGGTATCTCACTTCATCGGAAGCATCACATCACTCCTAACTCAAACATTATATCATCATAGTGACATTTCTTGAATTGTGGCATTACTTGATTCATATCGAGCCAATATCCTGTTTGTAGCAAACTAGGTCACGTATGCACTGGTCATGCAACATAACCTTGAGTTGTTTTCTTGTTTGCGTTTTCTTGACTAGTCATCTGATGCCTTTGCGTCAGGAAGAAAACGAAGTGTTTACATAATTTCCATGCTTGGATGAAACTAGAATGTATTAGTCATCCAACCGTTATCTCTCTATTTCCTCTCTTCTTGAATCACTCATTCCTTGAGGTAAATTGGACAATTTAAAGGAAATAACAATCAATCATTAAGATTGTGGTTCATATAAGCAACACATATGTAGAACAAAGAAATTAATGATAAATTTTTGTTTCCAATAAAGTTAAGGATAATTGAACTAAGAACTAGGAGTATATAGAATGGTCACGAAAATATAGCCCGTGACAATACCTTAACATTCAAACTTAAGGAAATCGGGGCGCCAAGAAGTGGCTTGATTTCGGGCATCCCTACCGAGTACACAAGAATTTATCTAAGTTAATAAACGGTTAAATATCATATGTCCTTGATTACGGAAGATAGTTTACCCGAAGTCTCAGCTTAATTTAGAGGACACTGAGGAAATAGTTATTCCAATCCTATCAGCAAACGGTTCAAACTAAATGACCATTTACGTGTGTTCAAGCAGTTAACATCTGTTATTTGTTCCGGTAATGTGCGATGCGCCTTGACGATAACTAGAAGAAAGCAAACTTGGGACTCAGTTGTCCAACCGGCGAAAGTTTTTACCTTGTTACAAATGACGAGCAGCACCTGCCATTGGGTTCAGCATATGAATCGCACCGAGTATTTAGTATTTGAGAACGTGCAGTATGTTCGAAATTTTACATTTGTAATATATAGTATGTGTTTAATATGCAGCTTGCTTCTAACTAAAAACAACTGATTTTTCTACAGGAGCATTTTAAAGAGAGGAAATCAGTGAGAAAGTATATTTGACCATTTATTGTGACTTTTATGATTTATTATGACTTTTGACAGAGTCTAACGCAACAATAATATGTCAGTTGAATTAATGCTATGTTTGATGATATAGCGCAATCTGATACAACGATTATTGTGTATTTCAGGAATTTAGAGTTGACCGCGATAGCCTCAGTGACGAAGTTCGTGAAGGACTCCAGGGACACTAATAGTACAAGAGAACATCAACGCTGTATATGAGCTAATTGAGTGTGATTGACAAGTGGCATACCATAAAATCCAGGGATGAGTTCAATACAGACAATTTCTTATAAATATTTATCTATGAAAAAGTTATGTTTCAATTGGAAACCCCACAATTTAACTCAGAAGAAAGAAGCCCGTATGTTGTGGTGCAAGACTCTCCTCAACGGATTTAAAGAATGAGCATCAAATCTTGAATCCAAGTTCATCACAGATGATGAAACGTGGATATATTCACATATACCCAAAACTAAGCTACAATCCCCTGTATGAGTGTTCCAAGCATAGTCAAGACCAAGGAAAATTGTTCGTTCGTGATAGTCAAGGTCTAATACTTTGTAACGCAATAACAAATATTTCCACTCTGACTATCGTATTTCCGACACTGAAATCATCGTAGATAAATAGTATCTTTCGTTCACCTCTGGGCGTATACCGTGATATAGCCCTATTGCTTGGACTACCCAATCGGAGATCAGTGTTACAACTATTCTTTTAATGGCGACTTCCACATACCATCGCGGCTAGGAAAAGGCATTTACTATTTTAACATGTAAGAGGTTCCTCTGGATAAGTTTGAACGACATAGTGTATGTAGGGTCAGGAAGTAACAACCCAGGAGACGTTCTGGGATTTGAATTGTTTTGGCCGGGCTGTGGTCATACAGTTTGATTCGGTGGTTAGTGATTGTATTCACGGAACGTGAGCTTGTAACGCTGTTGGTCATAAATACTCTAGTGTACGCAGATTCGCAATTTTTTTTTTGCTTTACTTTTTCTTTCTTTTCTTTTAAACTGCAACAGAATTAGTATTTCATTTACTTATTTTAAAATACAAATTCGTGTTGAGTGTTTGTTGTTTTCTCTTAGTTAGAACGAAAGACTTCTCGTCTTCCAGTGCCTCGCATCTGAGTTACCCTTGCTTGACCTCCGGGGTCAACTCTCTGGTAAATTATAATATCCCCTCTGTAACAATGAGATATCTGGCTCTGTGTCTGGCATATATATAGTCTTTGTATTAGTTACATAATAATAATAATAATTATTATTAATGGTAGAACACTTAACGAAGTCCACATAATCTGTGTTTAAAATCTTTTCGTTTTGCTTCTAAACAGATTCTTCTTCTGTCCTCAAACTGCAGATGTTTATACGTTATCTTAGAAGGGCCTAAAGATAAGTAACAGTAAGAAGATCCTTGGTTCAAACATATATAAAATCTTTGTTCTTTAATATTTAAAACCTTTTACGTTTTATATTTTAAGTGATTTAATGTATGAATATTGTATATCTCGATGTATACCACTCTTCCAGAGTTTGGGGACAACACATCCAAGTACATGGAATACATAAACACGCGTGCGCACGAACATAGTCTTCTCTTCTTATTTATCGCCCCCAGGTACCCTATTCTAAACCAATCTTGGTGTTAGGAGCATGACGTGTTCTAATCGCTATTCTCTCCGCCCCACGGAGAAGCACTTTTCTCAGCTGGCTTTGCCCTTAGTGTCGTGCGCACACCAATCAGTTTTCTTTTTCAGGCTGCTGGCTACTCTTGGGTTCCTCCCCAGGGAACTTTCGGACTATCACGCACGTACAACCTCTGACCTCACGGTCCGAGTGCAAATTCTGCACACGACACAAATCCTGCACCCGACATGTAAATTGGTGCCGTCTGCAAACCCTTTTGAGCCCCTTAAAAGCTTATGTTTTTGACTCGATCGTCGGGCAACGTCCCTATCCTGACCCCTCAAAGTCGTGCTATCTAGACGGAGTCCGCAATGTCTTAGGCACGACTTAGTCCAGGAGTTTCGAGTATGCTCCTAGTTTTCCTAGCCGTCACTCTGCCTCTCACTCTCTCGGCTTCTCCGGGGGCCTTCCTACTCTCTTGGTTACCATCCATACCTTATCCTAGTGGCTAACTTGGCACTCTGTTTCTGAAAGCTTGACGACAGCCAGGAGTCTGCCCATAATTGCTGCTCGCCTTAGGAAATTCACGGTCAATGTTACCTTCTTCGAACTTGACAATTTACTTCTAAAAGCTTAGCTTCAGCCGGGACCTATGCGCCCAGAAACTGCTGGCAACCTTAGAAAGTTGACGGTCAAAGTTCTGTCACTCCCCTATTTGATGTGTGTTGTGAAAGACTCTAGGTTCATTGCCTAGCTGGCCTAAACATACTTATACGATCAAATAGTAACACCCGTACACCTAAACCTTCTCTGCTAAGCTCTCCTATTTGATGTGTGCTTTGACAGACTAGGTTTTTGCCTAGCTGGACTAAAGCATACCGGTACGATCAAATAGTTACACCTGAGCACCTATCCTTCTACTAGGACTGACTCGTGCCCTCCCAGTCTGTGAAGTTTTATTTTATCTTGTGAGTGCTTCTCTGTGCAATTATTTATCGATTGGAACCTGTCACATAAGTTATAAACTCTTTCTACAAACACATAGTTACACTTAGCGCCCCAGCTCGTGGGCTTGTAAAATCATTAGGACCAATAAACTGCAGGCTTACTGCAAGGAACCTTATTTTTGATTTTTGGTTTCAAGTGATCTACCAAAGGGTTGGTAACTACTAAGTTTTCGTCGAGATAACGAATTCTTGGCCGAGGCCAACGCTACCTTGTAAAACTAGAATCTTCAGATTGGTTATTGGTTGAGTTCCTGTTCCAGTATAACTTTGCCGCTCGAGTTATAATTGGTGATTTTGCAGAAACTTTGTTGACCAATTAGGAGTTTTTTGGTTAATTACTAAACTCTCTTGTGTGGGTGCTGGTCTACGCAAACGCATACCGCTGGCCCGCCACAATACTGTAGACTCCTATTTACTAGGGAATTCCCTACGCCAGTATGTATAACTTAATGTGACTGAATACTGCGTTCCGCACAATGGACATCCTATTTCTCTACGGGTGCTATAGCCGAATGGCTGAATCTTCTGAGGAAATGATCTAAAAGAGTGCATGATGACCATTGGCACAATTAGAGTGCCAGTCAGCCCATAAAGAAATGTAACTGCTCGACCTCGTCCATGAGGCGGGAAGACATATAGGAGTAGATCACGTGACCAGGCATGTTCTTATTTTGTTTCTAGAGACTTATATCTGTTTAGAAGTAATATATATAGGGAGGTCGAGTCTAAAAGATGGCGTAAAAATTGTGTCCAAATTTAAATGTGTGTTTTCTAGTATATTTCTACATGATTTTTATTATTGTTTTCATTAAATCACATCTTTAAACACTAACCATAATTTAATACTGAAAAGTACTCTCAAAAATAATTATTTATGCTTAGAAATAAAATACACCTACCATCAATAAACAAGAAAGAAGAGGTCTCTAGTATGCTTAAATAATTGCGCTTATAAACAAAAATACGAACAATAGAGTATTTCAAACTATATAACGTTGTCGCAGTTCCACCCATGATAAGTAACAAGTAAATGAAACAGTTTGTGTTCGGAACTGTACTATACAGCTCATTTACTATTCAAACCATCTGAAAGCGCGGGACCTAGGCAAGAAGTGGGCAATATAATTACTTATTATTTTCCACGATACCACCACTGATTTCAGAGTTATTATTCCATGTTTGCCTTGGCGTGAGGGAGCTCGATTTTTTTTCAATAAACACGTTCATATTTCGAGCCTAGATGTGAAGTTTCCATCCAATGACTATTTCTTTAGTACACATCGAAAAATACTTACGTAGCTGAGACACCAATCATTTCACATCTTCAATTATACTTTGAGTAATATAATTAAAAAGGGTTGTTCACAGAGAGTAAGATGGATGAATTTCCTTTCTCCAAATGGTTGCACTATAGATTTAACTTCTTGATTATAGCCAATATTTTGTCTTACACAGAAAACAAAAGGATAAATGTACTTTCAAAACTCGATTTAAGAGAATTCAAGATGGTAATCAGGAAGAGAGCTTCAAATCTGTTTTTCAGAAAGTGTCTTCTATAAGTGTTTGGAAACATAATTGAGAGAAACATGAAGCGAAATCAAATAAAATGTTACGTAAAAAATAATTATGGTATATTACAAATATCCCAAGTGTGAAAATATGATAAGATTTAATGGAAATGAAATATCCCACTGGTCCATCTGTCAATCCGTTGTGGTTCCAGATCCACAGATTGGATCCAAACCCATAATTTAAAGTGGGATCCAAACCACATGAGCTCCCATTGAAAATCAACAGCATAAATAATAAAGTAGAAAACCCTCTGTAAAGAAAATGTTTATAAGCATGTTTATTGTAATTTGAAAGAAACCTATTTCAGAAACGATTTATCCATCAGAAATAAAATTGTCTTATTATTATTATTATTATTATTATTATTATTATTATTATTATTATTATTATTATTATTATTATTATTATTATTATTATTATTATTATTAATATTATTGAATTTCAAATTGTTCGTCTATGATACATATTTCATAAAATCACCATTACCGAGTTGAATGACCCTAAAAGTATTATCGTTTTATTATCAAACATTTATAATGAAAAACCTTTGAATATCATTCTCCAAATAACATTTAAATTACTTAAATGTAGTCTTCTTACCTTGAGATTAGACTTTCTTTCTCATTAGCAATATGGTTGAATCCATGAAAAGATGTTCCTAAGAAAATATTCTTCAAGGCCAGTAGCATTATTTACATGTCATCTTCCCTCTAAAATTACAAGGGAGTTTTTAAGTAACATAGAAACAAAGAATATACACTCATAATTCATATTTATTTATTACACACACACACAAGAAAATTATATTTATATATATTCAAAAGGCTTTGTTTCGGAAAACTGGCCAGATATGTATCACACTCAAAAACATGGATGATTTTGAATTGGCGCAAAGATCATAACGTCATTTACGGCAATTCGATATCTCAATTCGTTCCGGAGATATCAATACATAATTAGAGTTTGTTACACTGCTGAAAAAGGCATATCTGTAAAAGAAAAGTTAAACATTTTGAACACTACAGTAACTTTCCGTAATTGTAATTCGCAACATTCATCATATCTCAGGGGCGGTTTGAGATATAATGCAGTAAACGACGTTATAATTTTTACATTTATTCACAACCATCTGTCTGATAGAGAGTGATTCTTAAACCAGTTTTTCGAAATAAAACCTTCTTTAAAAAAATATTTTTTCTGTCAATCATGGCTTTGTTTTTATGTTAGAAGTTCCTCATATTATTGAAATAGTGATCAACAACAAGGTACTTTTCACGCGTGTACAAGTAGTATTAACGCGTGCGTCTCGTTTAAGCTATTTATGTCGCACAAGCTTCGCAAATGTATATCTGTATGTATTTTGGTGATACTGCAGCATCCTTAGTCTGTAACGACGAATATTAAGTATGGTATTACAAGTTAGTTTTACATGTAAATTTCAAATACATTATAATCTGATATAGTGCCATGTCAAATAATACAAATTTATATTGAGTTCGCAACACTTTTAATTAGGTGGTACTATAAAGGAGTATGTCAAACTATGTCCCTCGTGCTGACATTTGCATTCTTCACGATTTCAGCGTTTTCATTCTATTAGTTTAAAAATTACAAGGGCATTTTAAGATAAATTATTCCCTCGTATATTTACGTTGAGAAAGATAAAAATCAGCGATTCAGCTACAAAAATTCTAAAGTGAGACTACTGAGCAAGAGAAACAACTATTGGGGTAAATTAATAATTTTCTAAAAGGAAGAAATTGAAGATAATCTATTGAAATCATGAAGGTGTCAGTCCATATATAATCATCGAAATTAGAAAAATTTTGATGAAATTTGACACACAGGTACCTACATCCCTTGTAAGAAAGCCAGTAAGTTTTTATTTTCCTGTTTCTACCAGTTCCTGAGAAATTGGCTTAGAAGTGAGGCAGTCCGCATCGTGACTTGCTGAACACGCTGATTTTTGTAAGTTTGCAATGAGCAAGAACTCGGTTACTAATTACGTTACATGGGTCAAACTTTTTCTGAAAAGAATATATACATCGTTGTAATGAAGTAATATGTTGAAAGCGGCATGACCATTTTATATTCGGATATATAAAATGTCAAAATCAGCATTTTTTTACATCACCGTTTATAAACCTCATTTTTTAACGTGTCACAGATTTCCTAGATAAAGCAACAAATGCCTGTGTTTATGTGCAGTACCTTACTGGGCAGTGAGTTACATGCACCAGTAATGCAGAGCTGTTTACACTTTATTTACAGGATTTATGGGAGATTAAAGTTGGTATCATTGTGAAAAAACAAACTTTTTGCTTCTTTTCACAGCCCTATTTAACTATGTTGACAGTTGAATATGAGTGTGATATTTTGGATGAGCATTTCTACTTATGTAACAAACAACTTATGTGAATTTCGAAACCCTGACGTATTTCCTTCCATTGTAAATTATCGCCTTTGTCAACAGGTCGGTAGTCTTTCAGGTTTAGAACGGATATGGAGAATGGGAGTAACTAGAGAGATTCTCAACAGATGGTATTGCTAGAGAATGATTCATTACATACTTCTTATACCTGGCCACTAGATGGAACTCACTCAAGTAACCATTTGCATTTGTGAACCACATCAGAGAAATGGAACCTTGTAGTTTAGGTGTTAGAAATGGTGACATGTGCCACAAATTAACATTATGCAGGAAATCAGAATTGAAGAAACTGAAAGACCTTGAAGAGCCAGATTTTCACTTGCTTAAATTAAGAAGTGGATTCAGTGATTTAAATGAAAATGACAGTATCTGTTCTCACCATGAGGCATGAGCACCTGTGGATTACATCATATGAAAGGCTGCAGAAGTACTGCACAGACCCGTTTAGAAGACACAAGAAACGGGTAACAAGTAAGTATCTGTTAAATGTAAATTAGTGAAATGCAATGTACATTATTGCAGAGAATGAAATTAATTTAGATTAATAGCATATTAATAGTCTGCTGTGGAGTACTGTCCTCGCGCCACGAGAAAAACTCTGACGTAGTTGTATCACATGTGTCCTCACTGTCGATTATATAGGCTCGGGGGAGGCCGTTTCGTTCGGGCACAAGACACCGTGAGGCGAACATGCTGTACTCAGAACTAGATTCAGGGTTGCAACGTTATGAGCAATTGTTAAGATTTGGAAAAAGAAAACATCTGTAGGAAATAATATTGCATTTAACAGAGAACCATTGAATACATTTTGGCGAGATTTTCACTGATACATACCTGAGAAATAAACCTGAAAAATGGCTACTTTTCAAGTTTCTTTCAGAAACTCCTTTGTATGGTATTTTTATATTTGAGAGAAAACTTGTTGATTCGAGGAAGTGGCACACATGTTGATTCTGATCTTTAAAAAACGTTCCACGGGGGAGGGAATGTATTTGCCTTCCCGCACTCAGGACATGTTATCAACTTGACTACGCTACAGTGTTGCCACAGTCCCGGCTCTGGAGTGGGCTGAAAAATAGTACCAAATTGAAACAAAAAGGGCTGAATTCATTATTTTATACCAGTGTAATACATGGATGGCTCTATAACGCGAAACTAAAAGCAGCAGGCCAGTATCCAAGGGTGCCTAGGGGGGCCGCCCCCTAAATTTTACCGACCCCTAAAATTTTCAAGGTAGGCTTGCAAATGAACTATAATATGGTGATGAACCATAATATAATTGGATCAGGCCCCCTCTAACTTCTATCGGGCTCCCCTAAATTTTTGGGTTGGCTACCGGCCTGAAAAGCAGTAAAGTTCTAGAACAACCCCCCCCCCCCGCGCCCTCTTCCAAGAGTCCAAATCAAGAAAGTGCTCTTTTTAAAAATTAGTTTTAAAAATATCCAAATAGAAGGACCCGAACAACCGTGGAAATAGATGAAACTTTCTTCGCATGTAGAAGTATAACAAAGATCGCAAATTAAAAGGGGGAGCCTACGCCAGCAGTTTTTGAGTGATAAAAATAATTGCAGCTATTATTTATATATTTTTGAAAATTTTAGTAAACTCACGATATACTTATCACAGTCTGGGTGCTGGCAGGCTTCCCCAGTTTTTATCTTCTAGATCCGCCATTGGGTATTATGCCCATATATGAAAAAATATATAAAACGAGGAGCAAACCAATCTTCTCCGAGTTAATGTGTAACCAGTACATTATAATTAAATATTAACCCCTTAAACTACGATTTATTTTCTGAATTGAAGTATATGGAATGAAATCTTCAGTTTTACGTCCCACGGGTATGCCGGAGGAGACGGTGATTATGAGAAATGAATGAAATGGTGGAATGAAGAAAGTGGGAGAAAACGGGAGAACCCCGAAAATACCCAAGAGCACGGTGTTTGTCCACCACAAAGTCCACACACGGCGCGAGCTGGGATCGAACCAGGGACCCAAAGCACCGGAGCTGAACGCTCTATCACTGAGCCACCGCGCCCCCAATTGAAGTATAAGTTACAAAAGTGTATTGTAGATGGTTTATCATTATATAAGTTTCAAAACATCAATATAGTAACCCTATGTAATGTTACCATAGTTTAAATTTTATGACAAGTGTAGCTCGTCATTTTGCGATTTGGCACTGCGAGGCCATGTCGAGCTAGACTCGTCATTTCAGTGCAAGGGATTAAAATATAAATGATTGCACCTTATTCTTAATTATTTCAGGACCGAAGGAGGATAATAGACTGTAAGAATATAAGGTAAGTAAACTGACATTTGTAAAAAGAAAAATGTAAAACTGGTCCAGGTTCCTAGAACCTTCACTGAAAGACATCACAATACATTATGCGCACATCTAGCATCATTTGTTTCCAGGTACTGTTCGAATTACGAATTTTCCACGCAAAGTTCGTACTTAGTAGTGTAATGCGGTGCAATGTCGCAGAATGAATGTTCACAGCATTTTTTAAGAGTTCAACACACAATATAAGTAACGTGAGATGTAGGAAAAGTGCTACTGACAATTTTGAAAATGTGACAAGTACTTGTTAAATGGTGCTGAATTGGCTAGAATTGTACCAACTTTTTCACAAAAGGGCTGAAAATGCCAGCGTGGTACCAACGGGCCGATGAATGACAAAAAGGGCTGAATTTGGTACAATTGTACCAAGTGTGGCAACACTGCTACGCTAAAACAAATTCAAATTAATTTTAAGAAAATTGTATATACCAACAATAACATCTAATCAACAATTAACAGCAATAACAAAAACACGAACAATAAAACACAAAATAAAATAACAACAGAGTATTTAGTGCGAAAAGCAAAGAACTTAAAAGATGAGAAAGGAATCCTATCACTTCAAGAACAGAAGCCTCGGAAAATAATTCCCCAGGAAGCAGTGAATGAAGTAGTTTCATTTTATGAAAGCGATGGGTGTTCCAGAATCTGTCCTGGAATGAAAGAGTGTATGTATGTGCATACAGATGAAGGTAAAGTTCAAGTTCAAAAAAGACTATTACTAATGAATATACATGAAATATATGTTGAATTCTGCAAACAGAAACCACAGTTTAAAATTGAGTTTGCAAAATTTTGTACCTTAAGGCTGAAGTGGTGCATTACAGTTGGGGCAAAAGACACTCACTCAGTATGTGTGTGTCAGTATCACCAAAACATGAAACTGATGGTCGATGCTCTTCCTGGATCAGAACACAACTATAAGATGCTGCTAAACATTGCAGTGTGTGATGCAACGAACAGACAGTGTATGTTACATTACTGTGACAATTGTGGAAGCAAGGAGGCTGTGCAAGATTATCTAGTGAACCGTTTTGATGATCACTTACTTGAAGGTGATGACTATGTTAAATTTAAAAACTGGGTTCACACAGACCGGTTGACATTACAAACCCTACAGGTCTCTGTGAATGAGTTTTGTGACACATTGGCTCAGGGAATTGATAGTCTTAGACAGCACCATTACATAGCCAAGGCTCAAGCTGCATACCTGAGTAACATAAAAACTTCACTTCCGAAAGCAGAGCTAATTGTTTTACTGGATTTTGCCGAAAATTACACATTCGTTATACAGGACGAGGTTCAGGGGTACCATTGGGAGAAATCCCAGGCAACTGTGCATCCTTTCGTGATGTACTATAATGATAGTGGAACCCTGCAATGTATCAATTTCTGTTGCATATCAGACAATTTGCAGCATAATGCTACTAGTGTCTGTATACTCCTAAGGCATTTCATGACACACCTGACACAAATCCTTCAAGATAGGCAGATTGATAAGATAATTTACTTCAGTGATGGTGCTGGATCACAATATAAAAATTACAAGAACATTTACAATGTATGTCAGCACGAAACTGTCTTCGGAATCAAAGCAGAATGGCACTATTTTGCAACATCCCACGGCAAAAGCCCATGTGATGGTGTAGGAGCAACTACAAAAAGATTGACAGCCAGAGCCAGCCTTCAGTCACCTACAAGACCAATTGTTACTGCACAGGGGATGTACGAATGGGCTGACAGCAACATCAAAGGTATACACTATTTTTATGTATCTGCTGAAGATATCTCGAAGGAAAGTAAATGCATAGAAAAGCAATACACAAACTTGAAAACCATTCCTAGAACTCGCTCTTATCATGCAATTATACCAACTGAGGCAAACACAGTCCTTATGAAGATAATTTCTGCAGACGAGTTTGGTACGAAGGTGTGTCTGGTGGCAGCAAGAGAAGAATGGCAACATAAGCTTCACAGTGGCGTGTACGTTGCATGCATGTATGACAGTAGGTGGTACGTTGATATGGTCAACGAAGTGTCATGTGAAAATAAAGATATACGTGTGAATTTCATGGTACCAGCTGAGTCCTCTGTGCTGTCATGGCCACTGCGGAAAGATGTAGTCTGGATACCATTCCATGATGTTATCTGTACCCTGAAAGTACCTTTATTACAAGGTAGCAGTGGACCAACATATTGACTGGATGATAATAGTTACCAAAAAGTATTAGCATGTCTTAAAAAGTAAAGAAAGATATGTTGTTTTGCGAAGTGTTAGTTCATGTAAGTGTCCACAATTTGAAATCATTTGTTTCACAACATGCATGAATCATTTGGTTACGTAACCTATTCCACAGGTTTATTATGTTCCTTTTCACATTGTGTGCATCTTTTTTATTTATTTATTTATTTATTTATTTGAACGCTCAAATTCTTATTACTAATACTGAACTGTAATTTTGACCCACAGAACTGTACAATTTTGTAAGAATTTATTTCTGTCCATGGCTGGTTGTTTCTTCTTACACTTTTAGAATATATGCTGTCAAGTGCATAATCAGTGCAAATGATTTCACCTAGCGCACACGCACTTCTTTACTTCCATTTTCCATATCCGTTCTGAAACTAAAAGACTACCGACACCTGTTGACAAAGACGATGATTTACAATGGAAGGAAATACGTCAGGGTTTTGAAATTTACATGAGTTGTTTGTTACATAAGTAGAAATATTCGTCGAAAATATCACGCTCATATTCAACTGTCAACATAGTTAAATAGGGCTGTGAAAATAAGCAAAAAGTTTGTTTCTTTTACAATGATACCAACCTTAATCTCCCATAAATCCTGTAAATAAAGTGTGAACAGCTCTGCGTTACTGGTGCATGTAACTCACTACCCAGTAAGGTACTGCACATAAACACAGGCATTTGTTGCTTTATCTAGGAAATCTGTGACACGTTAAAAAATGAGGTTTATAAACGGTGATGTAAAAAAAATGCTGATTTTGACATTTTATATATCCGAATATAAAATGGTCATGCCGCTTTCAACATATTACTTCATTACAACGATGTATATATTCTTTTCAGAAAAAGTTTGACCCATGTAACGTAATTAGTAACCGAGTTCTTGCTCATTGCAAACTCAGCGTGTTCAGCAAGTAACGATGCGGACTGCCTCACTTCTTAGTCGATTTCTCAGGAACTGGTAGCGACAGGAAAATAAAACATTACAGACTTTCTTACGATGGATGTAGGTACTTGTGTGCCAAATTTCATCAAAATCCCAGATGGTCACCTGGGGAGTGTTTGACGATTTATAATGGAATGACCCGAAGATGAAAACATCATAACATCTAATAGTGACACACATATATAGATAGGGATAGATAGATAGATAGATAGATAGATAGATAGATAGATAGATAGATAGATAGATAGATAGATAGATAGATAGATAGATAGATAGATAGATAGATAGATAGATAGATAGATAGATAGATAGATAGATAGATAGATAGAGAGAGAGAGAGAGAGAGAGAATATTTAAAATGAATCTTACATGTCGTTTTCCGATCTGGTCATCTGGTGAGCCATTACGGACCATCTTACAAAAATGAAGACACAATCCCAACATCTATGAATAGTCGTGCTATTTCTAATTTCTTTAAACATGTGAAATGTTAGTTCCAATGTTTATAATTCCAAAACAACGGATCATATTTTTCTACACTCTCCGTTATCCACAAGACAGTATCTGGACATCACTCTACTAGGTTCATATGTCGTCAATATTTTACTGAAGAAGTGAATTAAGAAAATATTAAATAACTTGAGTAATGATACATAAATTAAGATGGTTATTGTATTTTCATCTTGCAGAATTTCCTTATAATTACCTGAATATTTTTCCAAGTACTATTAAAGGAAGCTTCAGAAGATTATAACATTTTCATTTTATTTCATTATTTCTGATATGAACTGAAAAAATAAAATTTGAAAGAAAGTGAAATCATAACCTATAAAAGTATTTCTGCAGTAATATTTCACCAAGGAAATTTTCGTTTAGTAATAACTGAAATGTTATTTTATTCATTTTAAATTTTAAGGGCTGCGGAGGAGTAGTAGAGCGTTCATCTCTGGTTCTTGGAGTCTCAGGTTCAATCCCAGTACACGCCAAGTGAACTTCATCGTGGACAAACACCGTATAGGGGGTTTCCTCGGGTTTCTCCCGTTTCCTCCACTCTCTTCAGTCCACCCTTTTCATTCATTTCTCATCATCAGCGTCTCCATTAACCTAGCCGGCAGAAGCGTGGGACGTCAATCTCAAAGCTTTCATTTCATTTTTAAAAATTTTAATTTGGAATTCGTTTTATCCAACGCGTAAAACTAGTCACCACTCACTTTTTTATTTATTCTATTGTCAAGATCTCAGCTGCTAGACCCTTATAATTTTACATTGAACCATTTTAAATACCTCTGACTTTACATACTCAGGAACAGTATTGAGCACGATCACTGAGTGGTCAAGTATTCTTGGTCAGGAGGTATAATGTTGCAAGGTCATATCGATCCCCAATTTCTTGATCGCGGTACACTCGATAGACAACGTTATTGTGATACTCTTCTCCCTCTTCACTTGTGTCTGTTCAGGAGTGCAGTCGGCCCCAACTTCTTTATGAGTGATACTGCGCGACCTCAGCGCAGGTGGCAGAGCTCTTGGAACTAAACGATATTTGATGAATAGACTGCACTGCTTGTTTTCCCGACTGGAATTCCAATCGAAGGGGCTGGTGTATTTACCCGTGCGCCATTCCACTAAAGATATTATTGTTTTGTATACAATGTTCTTGCATACAAATTGTGTAGGTTTGAGCGCATACCTACTAAGGTTTAGCAAGTTTTGCAAATAGAATTGTATAGCAAACTATTCCTATTTTTCGAGCGTACCTTAGCTCTTCCAATAAACGTCTGACAATAATTATGTTGATCATTTTAAAGCGTGTTTGAATATAGAAACTGATTATGAAACTACTGTTAAACTTAGCTGATATGGACATAACGTACTTAGAGAATTACGGTAAAAGAAATAAATAAATAAATTATTGTACAAAGGTGCTGATTAGAATTCAAACAGAGAAAAATTATGCTTGTTTCTACGATATCTTTGTAATTATGGGACGCTATTGTTTGCATTTGATCGTAAGATAATACTGTTAATACGCACTATTCAAAGTAACCTACAAAATATACCATATATGATTGGGTTTGAAGGAAAACCATTTTTCATGGAAATAAACTCCATAGATATAGTTTTGCTTTTTCACCGCACGTTTTATTGTTTGAATTCATTTTTCATCTTTTATTTCTTTCGCGTTGAACAATGTAGAACCATGTTCATATCATCAGTTAGATTAGGTCTGTCGGTTAGGATGACCTTGAGTTAGCCGGAACATATAGGCAGCTCTATCCACGTTACATAATATTTTATAAGCAAACTTTCTGCTGGAGGACAAATTACCTTTCTCAATCTTTCAATGTATGCAGCATGTGAAAATAAGTACTCATGTAAATGTTCGCAACTCGGCCGTTATTTTTTGTATATATATAACTCAGACCACATTGGCTCATTAATGTTCAGATCTGGTGATTGTGGGGCCCAAGGGAGGTGATAGCTTCTGGTCATGCTCCTTAAACCATGATTTCATCGTTTTTGCAGCGTGACAGGGTGCCAAATTATCTTGGTAGATGCCATCACCATCAGGGAACAATATTTGGGCCATGGGTAGAACATGGTCCCCCAAAATGGCCTCATACGCCTTAGCATCAGGGTTGAAAAAAAAACATGATTTTTTTAAAAAACAAAAAGAACGTTTTTTATGTTTAAAACATGTTTTTTTGTTTAAAACGTTTTTAACGTTTAAAACAAAGTACTTTGTTTTAAACAAAAAAAAACATGTTTAAAATGTTTATTTTGTTTAAAACAGTAATCTAAATAGGCATATATATAGTACATTTTTACACTCTTAGCTATTGCTTGCCATCTATATTCAACCGCTAGATCAAATTTCGGGAACTTCCCTAATCTCGATCCGCCCAAATGTCCAATTCCGGAGAAAGAAATCGGGATTTTTCCCGATCTCCGTTCACAGAATATGTAGTTTAGTTTCTTTGTGTTACGTTCTATCAGGGCTTTAAAACTCAATGGCTCAGTCTTATACCTCAAATTAAGCTGGAAGATGGTTTTGGTACCAATTTATTCCTGAAAGATGCAGCTTTGGTGATGTGCATTTTATGTATGTGGGAGGAGAGTAAATGCCGTGTTTTTTGTTTTGTTTTTTAACAGTTTTTTGGGGGCCATTCCCCCTCTTGGGGAATAGATTCATAAAAATTGCTCGGGAGCTCATGTGGTTCGGATTCCACGTTAATCAGTAGGTCCACGTCTCATATAGCCTCGCTGCTGAAAAGGGACGTTAAACTTAAAAACAACTCAACTCAACTCATAAAAATTGCTACGTGAAGCAATGAAGTAGGCCACTACATGGTAATATCGTGTATTTGTACTTCTTGCTTATATGGGGTAGCAGGAAGGGGGCAAAGTTAGCCAATTTTTTGAGGTTTTTTTGACGTAAATTACATTTATTTTTACAACAAACATCAATAGCTCAGTCCTTAATTAAGCTAGAAAGATGATTTGGTACCAAAGTATTTTTCAGGGATGAAGCTTTCCGTCAGTTGCATTTTATTTATATAGGGGGTACGTATGTACGGCCGAGAGAGGGAGGGTGAAGTTTTTTTTTTTTTTAATTTTTCATTACAATTTTTTTCATCAGGTTTTGGCGGCTATTTCTCCCCCCTTTGTGGTACATCCCTAAAAATTGGTATGTGAAGCAATGAAGTAGTCCCCTACATGATAGTAACCTGTATGTGTACTTGTTATTTATAGAGGAAGAGGGGGGTCAAATTTGGTTAATTTACATTTATTTTCAGGACGGTCCCATATAACACAAAATATATTTCACTGAAGTGGTCTAGAAGCATAATTCTTGTTCGTATACATGATGTGTGCAGCAAAAATGATTTGCATATGGACGTGGTACTATAATGGGGGAGAGGAGAGAATGTCTAATTCAATGAATGTTTTTCTGCGTATATTTTTTTTAAAAAATATTTCGTACATAAAACGAATTCATTATGCAATGGCAGCAATGGCTACCATTTCTTATATTATTGTCACAAGTATGTGGCCTACACATTAGCATCATTTTGTCAGCGTAGAGAGACTGCAAGGGTTGCCAGGGCCCCGCAAAGTCAATATTTTCATATTTTTAATGATATTTTATGTCTGTTCTTTTTCTACGAATACGGCGGGAATTTCACGAATGTTACCTCGTTGGAATTTGTGGTTTATAAGCTTTCCAATGGTGTATAACTCATGACTCTGTGATAATTTGGGGGGGGGGGGCACCAGAGCCCCGAACATGAGAGTCTACTGTTTTGTTAAAATCCCTGGCGGGTGTCTAGAGTTAATTGTGTTGTTATGCCGTAGACACTAATCATTATTAGCTACCCATGTTGCAAATAGAGATGTATCTTGAAAACTGTTTAGTTAAAATGTCATTTGCTCCTTGTAGGCTAGTCACTGCTCTTTTCTATGAGTTGTATTGAATTTGCCAGAGTATTTCTTCTAACTTATGATGTGAGAACTGTTCATTATTATGGAAATGATAGTGATCAAAAAATACCCAAGTTTTGAATTTGTGAATTTGGATCTTAGAATAGTGTGTAGGGTGTTTAACCTCCATTATTCTTGGAAATTAAGAAATGTTGAAATACTTCATTTGAATTTCTGTTGGTTTAGTTATACGTACATTGATGTGCAGAATTTCGTTCAGTAATTGCTGTTATAATAAGAATATAACTCTGCTTGTAATTTACTCCATGCACAAATCCTCCGGAGGATGGGTTGTTTGTTAGAAAATTAAATTAGCTTCTTCAATCTGATATTTTAGTTGTTTTAAACATGTCCAACCAGCATCGAAAAAAAACACGTTTAAAACAATTTGTTTAAAAAGTTTAAAACAAACTGAATAAAACAACAGCCCTCGTTTTAAACATGTTTTAAACACTTGTTTTAAACATTTTGTTTTAAACATATCAACCCTGCTTAGCATTCATAATTTCATGCAGGGCTATGATGGGACCTGCGGAAAACCACGATATCACTGCCCATACTGTAACAGAACCACCCCCATGCTTTTCAGTTTGGAGCAGACAGTCTGTATCATAGGCCTGCGACGGTGTTCTCCTTACTTAAACACGACCGGTTGTTGGAAACAAGGTTAAAGTCGATTCATCGTACCACATTACGTGTGTCTACTGCTCATGAGTCCACGCCTTGTGGACCTTGCACCTCTGGACACGCCTCTTCGCATTTACTGCTGTGACCAGGGTTTGGCGATAGCGGCCCTGCCATGAATTTTCATTTTATAAAGTTCCCGTCGCACTGTTTTTGATGAAACCGGGTTCTATAGGCCGGACTTGATTTCAGACGTAATATTCATTGCAGTGGCCTTCTTTCTAGCTGCTACAACCCGTTTTAATGCCCTCCGGTCCCTATCTGACAGGATTGTCTTTCCACCACTGTTGTGCTTTACAGACGTCGTTTGCCCATGAATTGTGTATGCCCTCGTGACATTGAACACAGTGCCTTTCGATACCCCCACAATGTTCGCCACTCTTGCCACTGAAGCTCCAACCAGACGGGCACCAACGATCATGCCTCTTTGGAAGTCTGTCAGGTCGCCCATTTTACAGCACCACTTTCAAACCACGACACTCACAGGTGAACAGGTTACTGCTGACGGAAGAAGAATGTCCACATAACACATTGAAAACAAAAGACGATCCGCAACCGCAACACGTGTTGTACAGTAGAGGGCCAAACATACGTGTCCTGTAAGGAGTGTTTTTAGAGTTTTTTGTCTAACCCCTGTATGTATCCAAGACATATAACACATTTTGTTCAAAGAGATGATTATTTGAATAGAATGTTATAGTTTTCAACAATTTGTAATTGTCCTTTATTATATAACAAACCCCATTATTATTATTATTATTATTATTATTATTATTATTATTATTATTATTATTATTATTATTATTATTATTATTATTATTATTATTATTAGAGAGAAACTTACCTACTTTGATAATTGATCAACATCAATAACAGTAATCAGTACTGAGCAAGTAGTTGACCAACTGAAATAATTTGCCAAATTTTGAGAATATGATTATCTTCTTTTTATTATGGTTACTATCGGGACAATATTTGAATTTGAAGATTATATGACTCTAGTAGGTCCTATGACAGAAATAAGAATTAATTTGTTACAATCACAACATCAGTGTTTGGTGTGACGTAATATAGAAACAAGAAAAAATCATCCAAGCTTGTACAAGAGGCAGTCCCGTATTTTTTTTTCTGATGGATTCTATAATTTGGACGTTTGAAATTAGTCTAAAAATATAACACGAAATAACCTGGTGAATTATTATGCGTAGAGCATGGACCTATTTCACAAAACTACTGGTATTCTAATGTTTCTCACAAGTCGTCAAAATATCATGAAACAGAAACACTAGAATATCAGGAAAAGTTATTTTTAAGTATTAATGATGTATTAATAATTAATGATTTTATGACATACCCGTATGCAATTGTAAAATGTTTGATTTGTAACTTTACCCACTAGTACTATAATACTAGTAATTTTGAGAAATAACTTAATGTGATTAACACAAAAGGATGATTGATTGATATCTTGGTGTCCAGTCTTTCGAGTCATCGCTGTGGACCAGCAGCTTTTGGCATCAGTATTTTAGCTATTGTACTCATTCGAGATTCCAACGGAAGCTGAACTGTGTAAATAAGTTTTACAAGGTAAGACTTATTGCTACTTTGACTCGCAGAACTCTCCACAAACTAGCACAAACGTAGCTTCCAGAGCCCTCCATTAGAAGTGCTCCGAGAAAATTACCAAAATGATAATAGTTCTTATTTCGATTATACTCGTAGCTTGCGGCAATATTTTTCAGATCATAGATATCCAGAATTTTCAACTTAAGTTTCTAAGCTTCGTATGGTTCTTTCTTTCCAGCTCCTGTTTTGAAACGCTATTGTACTAGTTATTATGCTTAATATAACCATGCACGAAACTTCGTGTGGCAGCATTCGCTTCATTGTGAGAAATGTTTTGCTGCTATAACTGCTCGGAAAGTCATTTATGATAACTTTTCAATTATAAATATCTTACTCAAGCATGAGAATTACACAAGTTTTAAGCAAACTGTTGTAGTCATTTGGAATGTTCAGTTGAAATAGATGACTAGCTTAAAATCTTCTTCTCAAGTACGAAATTAAGACCAGTTTTTTCCACGTGGCAGCGGTAGCGATTATACAACAGCCACGTTTCCCAACTACATTAAGTCAAATGGATCTGACTTTGTTGAGCCAAGTACGAGCTTAGTTGATAGAATACTTAAATGTTTATTGTCCAATTTTTTTATTCTTTATTATTCCGACTATTTACCAATGGTTCATTTCATTAGACTTTTACAATTTTAAGCAAAACATATATTCAGTGAGGGAAAATTTTTGAATGAATGACAAACTTTAAACAAAAATAACAAAATTAGTTTTCCAAACTTAAAATATACGGAAAAATTGTAAATAAACATTTCAAACAAAATCATTCAATAAGTGTGAAAAATTTTCAAACTAAATATTTAGAAAATGAAAACATTTTAACAAAAATATTCAAACAAACTTTATATAAAAACTTGAATTTTCAATTTTGGAATGAAATACAAAGTTGAAAGCAACATTTTCTAAACAAAAAAAAATATCCATCTAAAGACAAGTTTTGTAACAAAACAATTTTTCAACTAAAAGAAATAAAATAAAAGATCTGCAAACAAACTAGAAATATCATAGCAGTCCAAAAAATGTCAATTTTTTCTACATATATTTACAATTTAATTTCTCAACTACAAATTTATTCTGTTACATTTTGAATTTTTTATTTCTTTAAATTTTGCTTCTTAAAATGTTAAATTTATTAATCACTGATAAGGACACAATTTAATCACTGTGTGGCAGTCCAATCAGATTTCTCCAAATATATATTTCCTTTTAAAATTCAGCAATATGTACCAACAGAAGCAATAACTATTAGTCATGACTACAAATCCTAAGGTTCAAAGTGTGAAATATTGTTTTATGTCAATCTATTTTCATAATTACTTATTAACAGGTTCCAAGCCCAAAATTTGAGTAAGTGAATAATACTTTTATATGTAGCAGATTACAAGACTATGTCAAGACTATCTCTGTTATGTTTAAATTTATAACACTATCATAAAATTTGGTTTCGAGTTTACGAAATGTGGTTTCTAAATTATGGGAGAGAGCTCTCCACTGGTCTTATGGTTAGCGCATGTGCCTTTGGTGCACGTAGTCCCGAGTTCGATTCCCGGTGGAAAAGTACAAAAATTAAATTTTACAATCATTTAATTTTCGTCTTCGTTAGCCTATAAGGCGTCAAGGTCGTTTAATATTAAACTAACAAAAGATTATTTTATAAATTCCAAGATGAGTACCTGGACCAGATATCTATGAAGGATCCAAACCTTCATGATGTTGTTATAGATCTTATGCGTTAAGTCATGAAAAACCATCAATAATGACTTCAATCCAGTAAAGAATATACTAAAATTTGGTTCCTAAATATTGGGAGATAGAACCACTGTCCAGAATTCAAATCATGATAGACTTAATGTAATTCTCTTAAGCTTCAGGGACCTAACATTCAATCTATCCTAAGCTGTACATATCAAAATCAAGGAATTAATCATAAGGTAAACCTTTGAAATTTTATTTTGGTAACTTTTACTCATGAAAGCAAACACGAAAAACTATTTAAATTTACATAGATATACAGGGTGGCCCAAAAGTGGGTATACAGACTAGCATTGATCAAGTATGGGATTTTAATTGATTAAGATAATGAATTTATTTGCTTCGGTTTGTTTTGAGCTTAAGGTACAAGTGAAAATAAATCAAGAACAGATACGGAAGAAATTAAGTCAAAACCTGTATGGATAACAATAAGTAAATGATATAAAATGTCATGACCGATCAGTACGAGATTGTATACCTACTTTTGGGACACTCTGTATACAGAGCGTTCACAAAACCTTGTCCAGTGAAATTTGAACTGTTATTGCTTCGGAACAAAGCTTGTGACTTGGATTGCACACAAAGAAAATGAATATTAGCATATTGTTTTCTAAGAAAGTGAAATATGCCACATAAATAAGGATATATGTGAGAAGAGTAAGAATGGTGTTAAGTACAATAAAATTAATTGATGAAATTATTTCTTTCCCGGAAACATTTCCAAACTCCAATGCTACCAGAGCTCTTCTGTAATTTTAGACATAGCATGTACTAAAATATCGATACATGTCGATATGTTATGATTAAAACGTACGGGTTGACAGCTAAATTGCATCTTATGACGTCTCTTTAGAATCCTAGTTTTCCAAAAATATCTTGACTATTGACAACACTGTAAGCACCAAATTGCACCAGATGATGCGTCATGGATGTATGTACGTTATAGAAGCAAAAAATAAACTTGTGTAACATATAGTATTCTAAAGATTAGTGAAACCTAGTTACTCACTAACGTGGTTGGCAACATTTGTCTATTTTTTTAGGTATTACGGTAGTTTAGTTTTCTTCCTTAACTGTAAATCTACGCGTCACTAAAATTAAATTAAATATTTCAGTTTTATGTCCCTTGCTTGTCTTGTACGGTAAAGGGGACGGAGATGAATAAATGAAATGGTTGAATGAAGAAAGTGGGAGGAAACTAAAGAACCCCCAAAAAAGCACTCATATGCTGTTTGTCCAGAACAACACCTATTTGGTTCGAAATGGAATCAAATCAGGGATTCCACGCACCAAAGATGAACACTCACCTCTGAGCCACAGCTAGACCAACAAATATCATATAAACTTCGGTGCTGAAAAGTGGCGCTAACTCCACCACTAATCGATTGATGGTAACCATTTCTTGCTCTCCATTTAAATATAGCTCTACAGTGATCGAAATAGTGTTAAAACCGGAAATAGTTGATTTTTATCAGTCACGGCTTGAATATCACCTACATCCAGTGGTGCTATTCAGTCGGTTCATAACAGTTCGTTAGATCTGGTTCTTAAAATATTTCGAGTTTGCAGAACTGTTTGTTATACCCAGAGATTACAGTACATTTTTCCCACTTATACCCAGAAACAGTAAAGTTTAGTTTAACTATCTTTGTTTCTAGAAATTCTTACAGCTACTGGGTTAAACATATGGTTTCTCAGGACAAGGCATAAGCGTTTATTTCTTAGTTTCAAATGCTCAGATATCTAGAATGAGAACTGGGATCTCATGAGTGTAGTGGTGAGGATTATTTATATTTGAAAAATGAAATGAAATCTTTGAGTTTTACGTCCCACGGTTATGCCGGTTAGGCTAAAGGAGACGGTGATTATGAGAGATGAGTGAAAATGGTGGAATGAAGAAAGTGGGAGGAAACGGGAGAACCCCGAGAAAACCCACGAGCACGGTGTTTGTCCACCACAAAGTTCACTTGGCGGGGGCTGGGATCGAACCCGGGACCCCAAGCACCAGAGGTGAACGCTCTACCACTGAGCCACCGCGCCCCCGTTATTTATATTTGAAACGCATACATACTATTATCAATATTTGTCGGTCCACTGGTAAATTAACGTCTTTCCAATACTTTTTGACAACCATCTATCTCGGATAATTCGTTACCGAAACATTAGCAGTGATATAATTTTTTGAGTATGTTATTTCCATGAATAAATGCTTTAGTTATATAAAATTTCCCGGACAAATAACGGAGATTTTTATTTTTAATCAATTATCATAATATAAAAAAAATAAACCTCTTACTCTAGAAGGAGTATTACGTACGCTCAAGAGATGGCAGCACAATGTAAATTAGCTTCACTGGAGCTTTGATCCCAACACGACAAATACATGTTTCAGAATCCTTAGGTAGAATACTTACGGAGCCATTTTTATAGTTCTCATGGAGGGAGTTTGGCTATTGGCACATAATCCGAAGTACTCTCCCACTACCTGAATAAAAATTTATTGCGGAAGTCCCGCAGCGTTCTCAAACTTGGATTTTTGGATAAAGTACATACTAGTTCCTGAGTGAAGTCTTGACCCGACCACGGTAGCTCCCATAGCTATGAACCTTTAAAGTTCATTTTTTCAGCTTTTCGGCAGCCTGTAACTCCGAAAGGAAGTATTTGTGCGCCCAGGTTGGTCTCTACTTTTCCTCTTATCTTAGTGTCAAGAATAGCCTCCCAAATGTTGTTGGTGTTGTTTTGAAGCACCCTGTATAATTGAATCTTGATTGATTAACTCCTTTAAAAAGTGGAGAAATTTATTTTACAACTTACCTTCGTGTATCTCATCATCTTCGATTAGAATTTTTAACAAAATTAATGAACAAGTATACTTAGGAACACGAAGTGACCAGCGAGATGGTAATAAAATTGAGGATGCTGATTGTAAATTTTAGAAAGTTTGATATTAAAAGAATTATTTGTCAATAGCTCTCCTATTTCTCGAAATAGAAACTCTGTGGCGGACACAAACGTTAGTATAAAGCTGCTTTCTCTTCACATAGCACATAAATAGGTTTACTATAATGTTGTTTGTAAATTCATCTTTTGTAAAGACTTCATCACAGACAGAAATGAAGTTGAAACGGCTACTCTATCCTCACGTAGCTGCTAGAATGATTTATTTTTGTTTTGTGGTTAATTGGAGTTAAGCGTTCCTTTTCAGCAGCGAGGCTAAAAGTTGTGGACTCACAGATTAAAGTGGAATCCAAACCATTATAACATGTTCAACGCTCTCTCTCTGGGGTCAGCGTGCACCAGAAACACGCTACCCAATAAAGGACTGAGAAGGACCTAAAATTGAATTCCTATAATGGCATTTACCCATAGTTTTTTTTAGAGAGACAGAAAAAGAAATATATTTATACGTACGTGTTTCTAAAATTGGTTAAGTATCGTTCTTACTGCATTTTCAAATTGTTTAAAATACACTGCTCGCCATTAAAAGTGAAACACCGAGTACGAGACATCGTAAGAAGTCAAAATTTATATAATGTGTAAACATGCAAGAACAAACAATTGACAAACCGTGAAGCAGCAGAGCCACCGAATGTGGCATCTTGTGATAGCAAACGGAAATCAGCCAGAGAGCCATCGTTCAATGTTGGAGGAATGTTGGTGTGTTGTGAGTTGTGCATAGATTAAAAGATGCTTCGTCGTCGAAAGCGATAGTCCTTCTAGAATATTTCGGACCTTAGTCGCAGGCGAATAATGGTACATGGCGAGTGTAGTTTATCCTTCTGCGAAATTGGTAGCCATGTTGGACGGAATGGAACCACAGTGCAGAACATATGGACGCAATGTCTACACGTAGGAACTGTCCAGCAAGACGTCGGACCCCAATGATCATGCAATCAGGTAGCTTGTGTGTATGGCTCTGGTGCAGGAAGAAACTGCATTCCTTCGCGCTGGTGCAATCACTGAAGGCTGTTGCGCAGCGTCCACTGTTGTCACGAACAGTTGTACATCGTCTAAGAGACCTGGACATATTTATACGGCAACCGTTACCATGGATTCAGCTAATTCCACAGCATAGCAAAGCACAGGTGTGATGACTAAAATAATGTCGTGAACTTCGCGCAAATAGAGACCAATGGCTGGACATCTTCGTTTCATACAAACAACGCATAATGACGGTCGCATCCATATGTCGCGCTGCCTTAGTTTTACGCTAGACCACGCATACATTTTTCATCGCCACGTCAGTTCGTGTGTTATGATGTGGCATGTGGGATGCCATTGGATATTATGTCCGTTCGTACATTCTACGCATTAATAAGCAATTTTCCAATAAACGGGCATTCAGACTGGTTTGGGCCCGATTATGGTTCTTTTAGTTGCAGATTCTGTCGGTAATGTACCTCTGCTTCCTTGGCTGGTACAGTCCCCTGATCTTCCGATCTCTCGCCGATTAAAAACGTTTATTTGATGGCTGGGCAACGCCCCTCTCACCTACAAACTCTACCAGCTGGAGTTGATAAGCTGGGGTATCGTGTCAAAAACGCATGGCATACAATACCCGAGGAGAACATGCAAAGTTGCATCTTCTCATTACATCATCGTATTACAGCCGTGCCGACCGCCCACAGGTCACTGGCTGTCTCTGGTGCTGTTCCGCCGTCTCCACATTATCACACGCCACAAAGAGCAGAAACTTGAACCATTTGTTCCTAGTACGAACAGGTCCATACCTGCCAACTTTGATGCTGCTATCTTGTCTCCTTCTTAGTGTTGCATTATTTTAGTGGTGAGCAGTGTATGCTAAATTACTTGCAAACATTACCTCCAGACAAGCTTTGTTGTTTCTATATATATTAACTGTCTCTAATAATTACATTATGACCTTAACCACCTTGACTTCCTTTATAAAAATCGGATGCTCTACAAATTTAACTTTTGATAGTTCATTTCTGGTATTTAACTCGTACAATGCTTTTCGGAAACTCATCATAAACTACATATAATTTTTTGTTACCAAGTATTTAATACGTAGAGTGATCGTTGGATAAAAATTTCCTACAATAGTGCATGAACATAATATATGATATATTATCATTCAAACGGCATTCTATCGTATATACCTAGTGACCTACATTTCTACCCTAAATTGATTATATCACTTGTTTGTTCGTTCTTCCTGTAGTACGCTGTCTAGTTTTAGCAAAGAATTAAGTTTTATCAGCAGCACAGACATGTTTCATTTTGAAATTCATAAACATTGTTATTGTAATACGTGACACGAAACTGAAGATTTGTGGATAATAAACGAAGAACAGTACAGAGCAATAACATAAAATATTATATTATCTCGGTTACTACTTGCTAATAGAGATGAATTAGCTAGCAGTGTACCTTCTCATCAAGGTTATGCATTCCGTTTATTTATTAACATTGCTCCAATACAATGTCATATGATAAGATGATAAGCGGAATGGCAAAGGTGACAAGCTTTTTATTTTATTTCATTTTTTTCTAATTTTTACTTTTCGGTTCTGTTTTTACGGCTGATATGAATATGTTTGAACAGTTATACTTGATTCTAACTGCTGTAGGATTTAACACACTGTCCCTACAATTTCTATAGTAATGTTTTGTCGCAATTGTCCAGTATCTTTTACTCGTAAAGTAAACCACAGAGATAGGTTTTGAAGGCATTTTATACATATGGTCTTAAGCTCTTCTTTAACCATCTATTTATATTAGATGGAGTTGAAAGGACATACCAACAATTAATAAATAAAGTTACAAAATATAATTTATTCAGATTAACGGTTTTCTTCTTTATAGCAGGGGTGCCCACAAGGGGGGGCTATGACGCAAACTGCGTCATTGAAATACTTGGGGGGGTTAAAATCTATATAAATATGTTTGAGGGGGTGTAAAAATTAATGGAAAAGTTTTTTTTTCATGGAAGAACACCTACGGATAGACAATTGAGGGGGGTGCGTCATGAACATGAGGGGGAGTGGGCACCACTGTTTATAGGGTCAGCGTATGTTCTTTTGCAGCGGGAAACCCAGGTTCGAATCCCAATGAGAGCTGATATGTTCGGATTCCACGTTGAACTGTAAGTTCACATCTCACATATCATTCCTGGTGAAAGGGACGTTACCAAGGTGTTCCGATGGTTCATAAGGGTGAGTGTAGTGTGTTAATGTGCCGAATACATAAGTATGATGTACCGAATAAGAAGATGCGATATCAGAACTTTGTCTTATAATAAGAAGATCCCGGTTTCGGTTTCAATCATCAGTTCAGCCTACGGTTACGCCAATGGTCTTATATTCCATTAATAATACACAATTTTAGATTACAGAATATATTTTGAAATTTTTATTATGTAGATGTATACACATATGGCAACACAGTTTTCATAACACCAGTGTAGTATTTTTTTAATTTTATTTTAACCGTTTTCTTAATTGTTGATAATCCTTAGCAGAATAAATAATCGATTTATACTTGAAAGAAAATGCTACTGAAAAGAAAATATTGTAAGTAGCCTATACTAATATAGCTAAGTAGCCTATACTATAGCCTATACTAGAGAAGAGAGCACTTCTAGTCAGCGTCCTTCGTAGGAAAACCAATTGGATTGGACACATCTTTCGAAGAAATTGCCTTCTTCATACTGCCATAGAAGGAAAGATAGAAGAAAAGCGATGAATAGGAAGAAGAAGAGCACAACTGATCAATGATTTGAAAAGTAGAAGAAAATATTGGGAGTTAAAAGAGGAAGCTGGAAACCGGAAACTTGAAAGAAACATTTCCAGGCCCAAACCTAAAATTGAACAAAAAAAAAGGAAAGTCATTATCACAGGACCTGCCGAAAGACATAATACCTAATAATAATAATAATAATAATAATAATAATAATAATAATAATAATAATAATAATAATAATAATAAAGAGATCTTTACAAAAATGTAATGCTCTTGCATAATAGAATTCACATTTGAAAGCCTTACTGGACAAAAAGGTTAGAAAAAGTATTGCGTATTGCAAGTTTGAAGTTTGTAGCAAAATACGTTTGACGTCGTTATTCTCGCGACTACATACATCAAGATTGTGTAAAAATTCGAGAATGGCAACTCTATTTACAATTTACTATAAATATTTGATTTGTAGAATGCCCTCTTCATGCAGAAAACTATTCATTGACTGCCAACATATGAAACTTTTTACAAAAACGAACATCGTATGTTTCACATATTTGATATCACGAGTGAAAAGTAATGTTGTTACTCAATTTTCTCTTGTATGAAAGTTACAATGAAACAAGAATTTTAGAAATGATTCAAAAAATGGATCAAAAGAATGCGATCTGGGCCAAGAATTTTAGGAATGGTCCAAAAAATGCATCAAAAGATTACGATTTTGGCCAATAATTAGCTTTTGGAACAGGCGCCACAAAATTTTTGAAAGGCCTCTAAATCTAGTTTTCGTATTTTTTTTACGGAATAAGTACGAGGGTGGTTCAATAATTATTGTCCTTGACCTATAAGCAGTATTATTTTTCCAAAACATCTCCTTTCATAGTAATGCACTTCTTCCACCTATACTGTAAAGCCACTATGCTAGCTTCTCTGGCTGAGCCGTGAGCCATTCCTCCACAGCTTCGATAACAGCTGCATTTGAGTGAAACTTCTTCCCCTTGAGGTGCTCCTTCAACTTTGGGAACAAATGAAAGTCACTAGGGGCGAGGTCGGGTGAGTAGGGAGGATGTGCCAACACATCAAACCCAGCAGCAGGGATTGCGGCACCAGTAAGATGTTTTTGTGGGTCGGAGCATTATCTTGGTGGAACAGCACTGTTCGCTGCAACATCCCGCGCCGTTTTTCCTTGATTGCTTCGCCTAACTTAGGGATTAGGGCTTCATAATAGGCCCCCGTGATAGTGTGTCCAACCTCCAGGTAGTCAATAAGGAGCACACCCTTCGAATCCCAAAAAATTGTGGCCATAACCTTGCATGCTGATGTCTGCACCTTGAACTTGCGTGGGGGAGGCGAACTGCCGTGCCGCCACTCCATGCTCTGTCGTTTGAACTCGAGATCATAGTGTTGGAGCCACGTCTCATCCACTGTCACAAGTCTATCACTAAACTGTTTCAGGTCTGCCCCCATAACCTCCAAACCAGCCGTTGAACATCGACCTCTGTCTTTCTGATGTTCACGAGATAACATTTTGGGTACCCATCGCGCTGACACCTTTCTGAATCCTAAGTGTTCATGCACAATGGTTTCCACTGAGCCTACAGAGATGTGCATGATGTCTGCTAACTGTTGCACTGTGATTCGTCTGTCTAGTATAATCGTATCATGCACAGCATCAATATTTGCTGGGGTGCATGCTGTTGTTGGAGGACCAGCACCAGGGGTCTGTTGATAGCTTTCCCTGCCGCAACAGAAATCGCGGCACCAGTTCTTTACCACCTGGTAGGAAGGAGCCCCATCACTCAACACACTGATCATGTCCTCATGAATCTCCTTTGGGCTTAACCCCTTTTTCTGAAGGTGCTTGATGACAGCTCGTTGTTCGGTTTTCTCCATTTTTCAAGCTAGGTGCCACCTCTCACACCTGAAACGACAAAAAAGAAAGTATTAATATAGCAGCTATGGTTCTGAAATATAGCATATAGGTATCTAAGACATTAGGCTACAATATCCTCCATCATCCATCCCAGCTCAAGTATTTTAAACATGCCGCAGACAATAATTATTGAACCGCCCTCGTATATCATACTGAGTTAAATGATAGTTTTGCTTTGGTTACACTATATGTAGTTCTCCAGATACAAGGTGTACAAGAATTTTTTTGATTTTAATATATTGGATCTTTTAATTCAAATACGATAATAAGAAACTATCTCTTGTTTGAAATCGTGTTTACTTTTAACTCCTACTGTATTCTGTAAGTTAACAGTGACAATAACATACTTTCAATCACAGAAATGAATTCCGCATCATACAGTTACAGCGAAAGAAGTATTCTTCGTTGAATCTACATTCATTCAAATTCTTGATTCAAACAAGGATGATGACAAAATTATAGTCAGCAAAAAGACAACGGATTACAACAGGCAAAACGTGCGAAGCGCTCCAATACAGAATATTATGACCAAACTAAAAACTACTAAAATATAACGTGGAATAGAATTTTCAAAGATAGATTGAGTAGAAGTGAGAGAAATATGGAAGTTTTCAACACCTGTTTATTGAAAGCTTCGTTAGAAATGAACAAGAGACAATTCTAAATGAGCTAATGACATTTCATGGTACTTTTTTAAAGCAAATTACCAATTAATATGATTCTAAGCTTAGAAGTGGCCTGACTTCTCGGCTGTAATTAGTGTAAATCCCAAGCAATAGACACTATTGCGGAACACCAAAGAGTAAACCACTGTGTTTATCGATATTATATTATTTCTATGTAAGACATTTTTAAACATTTCTTTCAAGATGAGATGAATTTACATATTGTACGAAATTTTATAATATTCTATCTTACGCTTTAAAAAATATAAATAGTGTAGTTTTTGTTAAAGTCTGATAGTGTTGTAACTATCTGAACATGGGGTTGTTTAAGGAGTTCCCCATCTGTAAACATCCTGACTTACATCAAGACTATACATATAAAGTACAATATCCTTTTCGATACACAGTATCATAAGGGAACCTAGTCAATTGTACCTCATTGTCGTATGTGTATTTTTTTAACTTGCTTCAATTTGCTGAATGCTCTTTCATTCGATGCAACTAACACTGGGTGGCTCCAAATGAGGTTTTCCATTACTAGTACATTTTTCATTCCACCTGATAATGATACTTCACTACATACTGATCTCTGAATATTTCGAACTCCAATAGCACTGCAAAAGTATCATAGTTTAAAGCTGTTGGACATTAAGAAACTGCTCCTTGTACCAGGCCCGTTTGTACTGTAAATAATTCCCCCCCCCCGCGCACAAACTTATATCTCAAACAAAAAACATAAGTCGTGATTTTGCAAATATACCAGCTCTTCTTGAGTAGCAGTTTAGGTATTACAACTTACGAAAGTTACAATGTAATTTTAAATTGCCTAATTCTCTCAATGATGATTATGATGTAGTATTATGCACGAAGGTAGGTAACCATTGGTGGACATCACTGTGAGACACCAATAATTATTGGAGATAATTGATAAGAAAAACGATTGTTTACATTATTCACCGTCAGTAATGGTTTATCACATCTATATTAGTAATATAATAAGCTGTCTGTCTGTCGGTGATGTAGCGATTTTCAACTCGAGAGTCATAATAGATAGAAACATGAAATTTTATTATGTTTTAAGGCTCTCAGAGACGTAATCCAAAAGAACTGTTCCAGGTATAAGCTAAGATATGGTCCCCATAAGAATAACATGGAGCATTTTTAAAATAATCGAAAACGACAAATATTAGAGTTGAATTTACAGCTTTTAGGGTTGCTGAGATGAATGGTGACAGTTTTAATCCAATTCAACTTCAAGGTCATATTCCAATTCCCAGGGAGATTTTAAAAGTAATCGAAATGACAGATATTAGTGTTGAATTCATAGTTTTCGAGGTCGCTGAGTTTAACGGTATCAGTTTTCATAATGTTCAAGTTCATTCTCATCCCTTGGGGTGGGGATAAGAGAGAATAACTTTTTAAAAATAATCAGATAAGCTAGCTATTAGTAACTTATGTAATTAGAGAGAATTAAACACATTTACATATTTTCTCGCGCTTGCTCGGGTCTCTGCGGGTTACTAGTTTTAATATTACTTTATTGTGAATTTTTTTTTTAAATCCAAAATTTTATAGCCCCTAAATTCTGCCGCCCTGTGCTCGAGCACAGAATATCACTTTCCTAAATACGGGCCTGCCTTGTACACAGCTAATAAATATTTTCTTTCTGGAGTACTGAAAATTGAGAAAAGAAGTTTTACTATTTCTATACATCTCTACAGATTTTCATTAGATAAAATCAGTAGCGTATCAATCTGACACTTCTTTGAATAAAAGGAGTCCAGCGTATGATGTACTCGCTACTCACTTGTCAGTATTGTTACCCAGAAGTTTACGTGCAACACGGCGACGATTAAGGCGATTACAGCATCAACACCCAAAGAATCTGCATACGTAATAAATGTTAGTATTTTCTGTCTCTGGTGCAACAGAACGTCTTGATATTTTCAGTGTTTTATATCACGATAAACATATTCTACGAAACAAAATAATAAGACTTTATATTGTAAAAAATAAATTTTAATAGTGAAGAGAAAAGTTTCATTTGTCCAATCAACTCTATAATAATAATAATAATTCAGGAATCTTACTTTTGATTTCTATGCTAGAGATATATCCTACATCTTTGAAGAATGCAAACAACATTTTCTGATTCGGGTTTAACTATTCAGTACAGTTTATTTTATGAACCTCTGTTTTAATATTACAGAAGTAATCTTAAATGATCCTAATAAATTCCGAAATGAGTTTAGCCGAAAATTTTCACTGTGTTTATGAACGAAATGAAATGGTTCATAAAATTTAATATATATTTTGTGAATTGGCAATAAATTTGAGGAATAATACTTCTATGCGGCTGAACCGAAACGATATCTTAAATTATTATACGATTAATACTAACTTCTTTCTGATTAAATGTAAAAACGTAATGTTTGTTTGCATTCTATCTTCCAAAGTTTCAATGTGAAATTTCTCAAAGACCCGAATTTGCCTAAATTCGAAAGTAATTTTTAATATTAGAACTTTTAAGAAGAAATCGTTTATTGGCCGAACTGACTCTACAATAACGATTCCTCACACTTATTTTTGATTGCTATGCTACATATGTGACGAATGCAAACAAAAGTTTCCCATTTATGTTTAACTATCGAACATAGTTTATTTTTATGGTCCTCTGTTTCAGTATTATAGAAGCTATCTTATTGGATTTCCATTTCCCGAAGTTTCAATGTAAAAGTTCTCAGAAACCCAAATTTGTCGAATGAATTTTGAATAGCGAGTGTTACACTCCCACACACACCTTTTAGGTTTGCTCCTATCTGTTCCATTTACAACCATCTCTTTGGATCTTGATCACTTCTTAGGAGAGTAAACCTTTCCTGATTATGGGGCGGTGCAATATGCTGTTGAGGAGAGTCCAGACTTCTTTCGTCACGAAATATAATCGTCGGCTGAATGATGGCAAAAGATTGGTCTCCAGGCGGTGACTGTTTTGATTAACCAGGTATATAGCAATTAAGGTCCTCTGTTTCAGGTATTGTAGGTTTTCCCTTCGAAAATAACGCACACCTTTCATTCTCATCAACCTAATACTAAGATATTTTACATATTTAATTATCACTATGTTTGGCTCTCAATTATCTTTTCGCAATACAGTATCATAATACTAAAGTACACAGCCATAAATTAAAGTTCGAGTTTGTTCCCTCTTACTCCTTTATTATTCTTCATTTGATTTCCACCTTTTCTTTAATCGTTCACAAGACACTATATATCATACAGTACCGTACCATGGAGGGCGAAATGGGCGTTGGCCCCGGGCGCCAAAGTAATGGGGCGCAAAAGTCGGGAGGAAAAGGCAGATAGATAGATTGATAGATAGATAGATGGATAGATTGATAGATTGATTGATTGATTGATTGATTGATTGATTGATTGATTGATTGATTGATTGATTGATTGATTGATTGATTGATTGATTGATTGATTGATTGATTGATATAGATATAGATATAGATATAGATATAGATATATATCAGGTATTCTAAAAATGGCGCCCACGGACCACAGAACACTATTCTGCAGGTCACAATAAAGCAAAAAATATATATAATTATATACTTTTCGGATGGTCGTCTGAAGACGCGATTATCGCATTGCAGATAAAGGAGCATACAGTTTATCTACCATCAAATAGTTACTTCGATTCTTTCCAGATGGCAGTATGAACGTCTATAAAAAAAATCTATACACGTTGACACTAGCATCATCTATTAGCATCGGTACAAAAATAAAACTTGCTAACAGAAGAGCAAATATTTACCAAGTTAAATCAAATAATTTCTACAAAAATATGTATTCTAGCTAAATCAGTGTAATTTTATCTTGTAATTAATCCCTAATAAAGAATTGTTTAGAAAAGAGAGTGACTCAGATCCAAAGACTTGCTAAATTAAAATAATAAACTCTGCTTCGTTGCTTAGATGTTTAAATAATGTCTCGCCGCAGTCTCAGTGAGATCTCAAAATATAGGCCTATACATAAATTTTTAATATTCCTTCTAAAAAAAAGCCATAATTACATTATATAAATATTGGAAGTAATTACGTTAATTATACAATTAGATCATAGGAGAAAAATAAAAAGTAGAACACAGTGGGATTTAAACCAGGTAAAAATGATCTCTTAAATTTACAAAATAAGTGTTCAAGAAACATGATTTAGCACCCTTGACTACCGAGTCAACTTTCAAATAAGATGATGTTACATCTTGCTGTTACACTATATTCTATATAATCCATACACCTATCTTGAGCTTTTTTATTCATTCATTACTGTCTTTGGTAAACAAAGTAGGCTACATAAATTACTTTATTCTCAGTCAGTAAAGATAAAATAATATTTTCGAAAGATAATTTAAATAAATTTTATGTAATAACAGAATATTTGCAATTCCAAACTTTGAAGTGGTGGAATGATTCGGTGCAGTTGAAACACATTTTAAAATTTAGAAAA
The DNA here is from genome assembly GCF_964235325.1 of Thermobia domestica. Taxonomy (NCBI): domain Eukaryota; kingdom Metazoa; phylum Arthropoda; class Insecta; order Zygentoma; family Lepismatidae; genus Thermobia; species Thermobia domestica. Next base: position 142,136,064 of record NC_137460.1, read on the forward strand.
ATAAGTGAATATGATTGTTATTTAGATAACTTTACGTTAACTTGTGTCTAAAATATAATTCCCATAAATTACGAGCTCATGCATTAGAAAACATAAAACATTTATTATGGCGTACTTTTTGTGGAAGAATAACGTGAAATTTGTATTCTTAAGTGTAGGAAACAGACACGAAATTTTCATAGCATCTAACAGAGTCACCTTTCATATGTACTCACTTATTTTATCCTTTGTAATGTACTAGTAATAATTTTACACACGAATAATCATACTAATAAACCTAAAATACAACTGTATTACTTTGTATTTAATTCTGTGGCCTACAGAAACTTGTTCCTGATAAATATGTCTTTTTATGCAAAGTATTCAAACTTGCCTCTAAATCTTCCAAAATGTAGTGCGCCATCAGCACCCCTTAATCCACTCTAAAGTGCTATTATCTTGGTACATGTCCAAATAATTGTAAAGATCAAATAATATGGCTGCAAACTGATACGCCTTTTAAAATATTATGAAAAACATGCACCAACCAGAGGTGTCATTTAAGCGACAATTGCCCGTTCTGAGTTCGAGATTTTATCAATAGAATAGTAGTCAATCAGTGGAAAACGCAAAATTTTGCTTGTATCATGGGGTCTTGCCTCCCTCAAGCAAAATCTGAAATGACGTTCCTGGCACCAACTCTACAATAATTGTTTATATAGTCCCCTTCACGGCTGGAAGAAACTTGCGAGCCTGTGCAGGGTTGAGCCTGTAAGTAGCAGGCACAAAACGACAGTGAATATAAGCGTAAACGAAGATGCTTTGGAAACTGCAGTAGCTACTCATTAGGGTGGGTCGAAAAAACAATTTCTTTCAAATCGAATTCTAATAGTGCGGAAAAGTTGGACCATCTATCGAAACGTGTAAGTGTAATTTCTTTTTGAAATCGCGTAATATCTTCAGTTCGCGCATCCAGGTTAAAGTTTTACTAAATTGTCAAAAATCGTACTTTTATGGAACACCCTGTATAGAAGACAGGTTGCTTCTGATAGTTGTAATAGAGCGCTAATTCTCAAGTAGGCATGTAACAATACACAGAGGAAAAGAAAATCAACATCGCATAATATCTTCAGTTCCTGCTCTAAGGTCAAAATCTCGTGAGATTGTAAAAAATCCTACTTTTTTGAACACCCTGTATAAAATTGTTTATGTTGTTACAGCCCTAATAGGGCTGCGATTTTCTTCAAGCAAGTAACAACAGACACACAAAAAAAGAAATCGAATACATTCTTCACGAAAAATAGAAATTCCACAGTGTTTCATATCCCCATTTGTAAAATGTATATTTTTTGATTCAGAAATCCAGGCCATATAACGCCTAGAACTGGATCTGCAAAGGATATATCTGAGAGTATACTTTCTTATTTAAGTGACAAAGACGTGGACATAAATGATCTTGTTGCTATCGGCTGTGATAGGACAGTGGTTAATACTGGATGGAAAAGTGTGATTATTCATAATATTGAGGTCAAACTTGGAAGACCGCTCTAGTGGTTCATTTGTTTATTACATTTTAATGAGTTACCTTTCAGACATCTTTTCGAGTGCCTAGATGGTGACACTTCAGGCCCAAATCATTTTCTGGAATTATCACCAAACAATTGAAACACTGTGAGCAGCTTCCTGTAGTTGGTTATGAGAATATTCAGACCGATGATATCTCCGTAAAAGAAAATTACCTGAGCAAAGAAATAAATATCTTCTTGATATTGTTAGAGCTATAAACAGCGGCGAGTGTCCAAGTGATCTTGCAGTAAAGGATCCAGGCTCAATAAGTCATTCAAGGTGGCTTACTATAGCGTACCGTATTTTAAAGTTACATTGGCGACTTACATTGTAAAAACATATGCACCAGCTTGCTTTGCTATTAAACAAAATTCGTCTGTAAAAGATGGTGCAAAACATGTGTTTAAATTGATTCAGACATCACGATATCTACCGGAAAGTTTACTAGAAATTATCGATCCTGTAATACAGCGAAACTTTCTTTTTTTTTTTTTTTTTTTCACCCTGAAAACCTTATTCTGGCCATGGCGATGGATGAACGGAAACACATAAGATAATTAGCTTACAGAAGATTGTGGAAATCCAAGAATCAACCACCATCAGGTAAAAGTGTAAGAAATTTTTATCACCTGATCTCAATTTTGAAGCAACTGACTATACCGAATTAATAGATTGATCAACGTGTAAACTTTCATCATCACCAATAATGGCCCATGTAACAACAGCGAGTATTTTGTCATTTCTAAAGACAAAAGTACTACCAGAGTTTGACTACCTAAAATTTCCATGTCACACGCAGTCCGTAGAAAGATGTGTTAAACTTGTAGCAGAGGTTGCTACAAAAGTGTGTGGCTCCCTAAACATAGATGTTTTATTCGGACCACACTTTTGTCACGCTCTATAATGCTAGATTTTAGTAAAAAGTCTGATTTTAAAGTTATACCCGAAATACAAAAGAAATAAACTTGAAACTTCTACAATGGTAGGGTGGTTGGGAAGGGTGTGGGTGGAATTCGAAGTGCAGCCACCTCCTCGTGGTGAGTTCTGGGTCATTTCTAAAATCAGAAATGAGCGAAGAGCTGCACGATCAGATCGGAATCATAGAAAATGATTCCTTTCGTAAAATTTTCGATTTTTAAGTTCAAATACACGAACTGAAGATATTACCCAATTTCCATTTTCTTTTTTCTGAATATTCCCGCATGGTTGGGAAAAATATAACCGCCATATTAAAACCATAATAACATAAACTATTTTATACAGGGTGTTCCAAAAAAGTACGATTTCTTACAATTTCACGAGATTTTGACCTTAGAGCAAGAACTGAAGATATTATCCTATGTTGATTTTCTTTTCTTCTGTGTATTGTTACATGCCTACTTGAGAATTAGTGCTCTATTACAACTATCAGAAGCAACCTGTCTTCTATACAGGGTGTTCCAAAAAAGTACGATTTTTGACAATTTAGTAAAACGTTAACCTGGATGCGCGAACTGAAGATATTACGCGATTTCAAAAAGAAATTACACTTACACATTTCGATAGATGGTCCAACTTTTCCGCACTATTAGAATTCGATTTGGAAGAAATCGTTTCTTCGACCCACCCTACTACTCATACTATGACTTAAAAGCAGTAATCTCTCTACTAAGGCCGGAAGTGTTAGAAATCTACTAACTTTCTTACCGGTCTTGGTGAGAAAGGAAATTTATGTTTTTCTTTAATGTTTGTTACTATAATATCACCTTTTCTATATCCAGTATATGTTTCCTTTGCATAATTAATGCCTTATTAACTGATTTGTGCAAATGAATGTGTATTGAAGCTACAATCATTCAATTCTTTTAGAGATACTTTAATTCTCATTTTATGATCCCACTCCTACTCTCTAAGTTCACTTTGCCAGGTGCGTGATATCCCTTGGTTCAATCCCAGCTCGCGTCAACTGAACTTTTTTATGGACAAGCACCCTGTACAAGGTTCTCCTCTTTCCTTCCAGTTTCTTAATTCACATTTCGTTCACTATCACCATTCTCATCGCCTTTCTTGACCTCGGAGCATAATCGTTGAATACTAAACTGAAAAAATGCAATGTGCAGATATATCATGTTTTATTCTTCTGTATGTAGGATGCACAACAAGCAATTTTATGCTAACGGTTTATTACAAGTGGAATAGTTTCTGAGTGTTCTAAAAGAAAATATAATTTTAAAATCAGTTTACATGAACGAAAACACTATGTTACTCAACAAAACGGAATCTCAGACTCCGGAGGAACACTCCGTTGAATTTTTTGGGGTTCTCAGCACCTCACAAAAACAGAGAAAATGAGAAAATAAAAGAGCTAAGTCAAAAGAAAGAAAACTAATTTCTAATCCAACGCAATTCCTAAATGGGACAGTCAGTGCACAATGGATTCAAATCCACTTTCTGGTTAGTTTGGTGATATGCTATATTTAAGATCTTTCTATGAAGCTCCTTTCAGTACTTGAAAGGTTCATATCCAGATATTGTAAATACTTCTTATATTGTAGAAAGCAGTGCTCCTTTTTCTATGTATAGAAACTTTGTCATTTTTTCTAACACCTTAGATAATTGAACTTGTGTACCTTGTGCTCTGAACACTCCAAATGATAATAGGAATGGACATTTTCTTAGGGTGACAAAAAATATATATAATTTGAGCTATTTAAGCAGGAATGCAAAAATCCGAAATTGTGGTACTGATGATAAAAAGACAGCAAAAATCATCTTCACTGTATTTTTTCTCAACAAAGTGGTTATTCCTTTAAATGGCAGATATTTGTTTCGTATATAACAGACAACAGGCATTGAAAATGGCGTGGCGTGAACTAAGGTCGGGGTTAGAATATTCCTAATTACACCGCGATATTCTCATCCAAGAATACATATTTTCCACTGTGAAGAAAAGAAGAAACACGAAAAGAATCTATTTATTCAAAATACCTAAAATTACATTTTTAGGAGAGCCAATTTCTAGAGCTATCCGAGAAAGGTCCGTCCTATAAGCCTGAGTGGTTCCTGCACCTCTAGATTCTCGGTCTTGAACAGTTAATTAAAGGACCTCTATTTATTTTTTTTAAACAGCGTTTCAGCATCTAAATATTTCTGAGGATTATCATTTTTTGATCCTGTTTCACAGAAAGTACTATCCTCGTGACGCTAATGTAGAAATGATAAAAAAAACGTTTTCTTCAATTTCTAGTTATACTCAACATGACAATCATTTCACTGCTATAACTATTTACAAATGAATTTTATTATTATGACGTTAAACAAGTTAGTAACACGAGACTTGCTTCTGTATCAATCCGCTGCCTCATTTGTGTAACACACACATACACATGCACATAAATTACTCTAGTTGTGACTTTTCTTGGACCATGATATAACGCTACCGATGCTACGAGATGGCGTTAGTATCAACGTCTTTCAGATAAAGGAAAATACGGAGAATGACAACCTATTCTGCAATCGGGAATGGATTAGCCAATGAAGAATGCTGAAACAGGCGATCAGCCAATCAGCATGTTCGATATAATTCTCAGATACCCTGAATGTGACTGTTATGAAATATGTCATAATTTCCATTTACTCTGCGCTTGTCAGCTGTAACTCTATCTGTCAACAACAGATGTAACTACTTGATGAAAACTCGTAAAGTAACTGCTTGTTTCAAAGACAATCTACAATGTTGCCACATAGTAAATTTTCAGTTCTCTGTAGCAGCTGAAGGAGGCCACGGAAGGCATTTCATCATATAGCACTTTTGTTTTATTTTGAGCTGTATAATAGTGCTCTGTGATCCGTGGGCGCCATTTTTAGAACACCTGATATATAGATATATATATAATGGAAGGAATAAATTAATAAAAAATGTTCAAAATCAAGGAAAAGCAGGATTTATTCTTGAAAATTTTCTTAGGCTTTGCGCCAACCATGGTGGCGCTTCGCGGCTGGTCTGTCGACCTTACTCGTATTTACGAAATGGGGCGCCGTCGTATACTCTCGCTCCAAACGTCCATTTTCCACGGCACGGCACTGATATCATACGAATTCACCTCATCTGAGTCAAAATTATAGTGAAAAACCCTTGATCTGCTATACAAGGTTATAAAATATTATAGTGTGCAAACCTTTGGTTCCCTTCCTAAGTTGTGCACAATCAAAATTCTAAGTGAATTCATTGTGTAACGTTAATTTTACTTTCGTTACGTTACTTTCGCTGGATCCTAATGTATTGTTAGCGTGGCATCTCCGCTATGTTAGCATGCTTTACTTGAATTCTATCTGTGTATGGGGATTGTAGCTTTTGAGTAATAACCAGACTAAACCAGAGAAATATCTTAGATTTTTCCCTGAAATACGCTCCTAAAATTTGAGCTCAATTGTATAACATGTAAGCTGAATTCAATTAGAGTAACGATCATTGGAGTTGATATGGGAGTAATAGTTAATATGGGATAGTAAAGTCTTAGTGTTCATGTTAATCTGATTTTATTAGGAACAGGTTTTGTACATAAGTAAGGTTTCAAGAAAGCTAGATTGGTTGTGTTTAGTTATCTGGAATCTGTGGGGATAATAATAAAGGAATTAGAACAATAAAATTTTGGTGTTGTTGGTTCCTTGCTGTCGAGAATATCCAAATCCACTCCTCTGTCTTCGGTCAATATAAATTGTCCTCAAGAAATTAAAAAGTTTGATGACTAATGCACATAATGATAAAAGTCCCTCATAAATCCTTTAAACACTATTCAAGCTCGACGAATATCGTAATGTTAATTCACAAGTCGTGTATTGCAATCACGGAATATTTCTTCGTTGTGACTCGTCTAACAGTCTATCTATACTTTAAAGTTACTTCGAGGCTTTTACTTCAGCGGCTCGTTTAACATCTCATTCCTTGTCTCTCCTTCTTCTTCTTCTAGATTTTGAAGGAATCATTTTATATGACCGAAAAACGTGAGATTGCAGATTTCAAAGAAGTTTTCAGCAGACACGTGGGACCCCAGTTGAGGAAGAACATTCTGCTGACCAAAAACCCTTAAAATTTCAGGACACAAAATTCCAGATATTTTAAATTCTGCCAATCTAGGAAATTACTGGAAAGAATGAGTACAATGATTTTATAATATTTCAAACATTTGCTGTGATACACTTTTGAAATTAAATGCTCATTAAGTGACAGTTATTTAACAGAGTCTTATTATGTAAGTTCTTTTGATGTAATGTACTAGCTTAGGAATCATAATTAATGTGAATAAACTTTATGACAATTACTTTTTAAACCTTTTGCAAAATAATAAAATTTAACAAACACAAAAGATGATGTAAATAAAATTAAGTTGGATTACTTTTATAATATAATATATCCTAGCATTTCTTCGTTTTGAACCCAAGTACCTTAACAGTATATATTGAATATTTATACAGTTCACGAGATTATCATGATCAAACAACACAATTATGCACTTTTGATTATATATGTGTATATATATATATATATATATATATATATATATATATATATATATATATATATATATATATATATATATTCACTTTCAACATATATCTTGTTTATCACATTTAAATATTATACATTCATTCTATATAAAATGGCACTTCGTTCTAATTATCTTTTTTTAGTTACCATAACAACGGCATCAAACAGATAAAGAAATTTTCTTAGCAACGAAATTAAGAAATATTTCGATATGATACAAATATTTAAATTACTTCTTTATATTTTCTTCATCTTCTTTTTAATTGATTGTGCCTTTAAAATAGCACTTTTGCTCGTAAATATGAACAATACTTAGTCAGTACATACAAAAATAGACACTATCGTTGTATAATGGCTCCCGAACTACGGGACTTCTTTAAATTGATCACAATTAAAGAAAGAATCCTGGACCGTTAAACATTGCATATACCTGGTTACATTACTTCTTGAATAGCCTTCCTATATATAAAAATTACAATTCATAAAATATTATTTACATTTTATCTCAACATCATTCTATATTTATTCAATAATCAATTTTATTTCAATTCTATAAAATTACCAATGAGAAGGACATATTCAAAGAAATAGGATGTTTATTGATCACTTTTAACTCCTAAATAGATTCTTTAATTCAATGCCATTTATACTCATTAACAATAAAGTTGGTATGTATTAAAATACGACTAACGTGTTTCATTTATTCGGACATATTTAACTTGATAGACAATATTTATATCGATGCATAGATATAATTCCATAGAATGTGAACGAAGTAAAAATTACAATGAAATCATGACAGTATTCAAAGTGAAACAAAACAAAAACTAATTGAATATGTTTCGTCGAACGCCATAACTTTAGCTCAAGTTACATTACCAAAAGATTCGATTAGGTTGCATTGAATGGCACGATCTTGAGTACAGTCCGATAAGTTATTACTTCACCAGTTCTTTGGTTTCTATTTCGAAAATTTCTGCCATCTATGTAATTATTACGAAATCTGGAAGTTCGTGAGAAATTGGCTGGATTATTTACATTATTTCTAAAAACTGTATGACTATTATTTCTGTTTTTTTCTGAAATTAGGTTCGGTCTAATTGCCATTACGAGAAAAACTAGCATTACCTCTCGTATTATGATTACAGTCTTCTCTAACATTGATATTTCGAACAGGAATATAGTTAGTTAGATTTCTGTTATTATTACCTTGCAATCTAGTCTGACTTTCATAATTTTGACTAGCATTATTAAGTGATTAAAATTAATACATAGCGAAGAGATCAATACTTGCTGTAACCTAAACGGTAATAATATTCTTATTGATGCGATAATATGTGATTCCCGCTGATATGGATTGATCTGTTTCAAGTCATTATAGGCAGAGATTACAAAATCTGTAAGGCTTTTGTCCACTTTAGGATCAAAACGCCGGTTCCTGATTTGGGCATCCGGTCTGCTACCATAAAGTCGTTCTTGAAATTTGCTAACAGCGCATTTTTAAAATCGGAATAATTGCGCAGACCACCTCTTATTGCTTTGTACCATACCGAGCAGAATGGTAACAAAATATGCGGGAAATTTTGAGAAAGTTAACCTTATCTATTCCAATTTATTCACACTCTTCCTAAAATTTCTCTAAAAATGTACTCGCTGGGATGTCCTCAGATACTGCTGAATTTAGTTAATGATATTATTTCACTGAATTTCACGCGGCTATTATTATTACTAAAATGCCTTAGATGTCGGGGTTCTACGTGTGTACGGTTCCTGCGACGTGGTCTTCTTTCCTCGTCGTTAGTATTTGAGATGGTATCTCCCCTTTCAGAATAGACTTCTGATGAGTTGTCTTCTTCACAGGGTCTTGTCACATTTCTCCTATGTTCTTCATACACGACGTTGAGGGCAGGATCAGGATTACACTGGGCCGTATTGATTTTATCTTTGATGGTATGAATCTCTTCTTGCAGTCTTCCAATTTAGTTTGTATGTTCGTTTACTTGCGTTTCGACTACATCAACATTACTTCTCATCACTGCAAAGCTATGAATGATTTGTTCCATCCTATTGTTGGTTATTTCCAATTTGGTATTTATCTGCTGTAATACTTGTTCCAATCTGGAATCCATCTGCTGTCCTATTTATTGTGCCACTTGTTCCAATCTGGTATCCAACTTGGAATCAATTTGTTGTCCTATTTGCTGTGCCACTTGTTCCAATCTGGTATCCAACTTGGAATCAATTTGTTGTCCTATTTGATACGACACTTGTTCCAATTTGGTATCCAATTTAGAAGCCATCTGTTGTGTCATGGAATTTATCTGCTGTCCTAGCTGACGTAAAAGATTAATTACATCCGTTGAAGTCTCGATTGCTGAAATATCAACATCTTCAACTCCTGTATTGGTATCCATTTTAGGTCTTCGGTATATTTTTCTCTTATTACGTAGTCCGTGATGTTGATTGAGACTTCTGACTAATCTCAAAGTTCCACGGTTCCGGTACCATATAAATATGTGACGTTAAATTTACTTTCGTTACGTTACTTTCCCTGGATCTTAATGTATATATTGGATATTTATACAGTTCACGAGATTATCATGAACCAAACAACACAATTAAGCACTTTTGGTTATATATATATATATATTCACTTTCAACATATATCTTGTTTATCACATTAAAATATTATATATTCATTCTATATAAGATGGCACTTCGTTCTAATTGCCTTCTTTTTTTAGTTACCATAACAACGACATCAAACAGGTAAACAAGTTGTCTTAGCAACGAAATTGAGAAATATATCGATATGATACAAATATTTAAATTACTTCTTTATATTTTTCTTCATCTTGTTCTTAATTGCTTGTGCCTTTAAAATAGTACTTTTTCCCGTAAATATAAACAATACTTAGTAAGTACATACAAAAATAGACACTATCGTTGTAATTGAGCATAACAAAAACGTAATAAACACTATATGAATTTCAATTAAATGTTACTCTTAGAAGAAACATAACTGAGGGAACAACCTCTCAAATGAGTATTCTCAAAAAAAGAAAGAAAAAGAAAGTTTTCATTACATATAAAATAAAAATCAACTGTGAAAGACAATCTTCACGACTATGCGCAATTACTAGTTTTCAAGTATGTAAACAACTGATTAATTTACTGAGAAACCATTTTAATTGCTAACACTTCTACAGTGTTAATTGCTAATTGTCAACTAATATGAAAGAGGTATTTACATTAATGAGTCGGTAGCCTCCGTCTATGACGTAATAATATATTTGTTGTCATATTATCCAGCAATAACAAATAACTAGAAAAGACACATTTCAAATTGTTTCAAAGTATTTTGTGTGAATACTAGATCGTCATCCTTTAAATACATATTAAGATTATTCGTTTTCATGATGTTTGGAAACATGTCGGAAGCAAACGACAGCTAGTTAGCAACTTCTGAAGAAACAAAAGTGACCTACGAAATGAATAATAAAATTCATTTCTACAAACGAAATACAGAAACATTAACTGTATCTTCTTTCTATTTTACTCCTCCGTTAAATATAGACAAAAAAAATCACCGATTGAGATTCCAAGGCTGTTCAAAACCATTTAAATCCAACAGGGAAAGTAAATAACCAAACATAACTATCAAAACAACCGATGAACTGTGCTTGAGTTGTATGCCGTGGCGTAAATAGGAGGCTCATCGGGCTCAAACCCACTCGTTAGTGTAGTGATATTGAAAGTGGATTCTGTTATAGCAGTATGTTCTATTCGTGATCCCGATGTTAGGACTCCCTTCCCGTAGTTTGTAGTTTCCCGTAGTTTGTAGTTTCACTCCAAATGTATGTATATGTGTGTATGTAGTATTTTATTTCTCGGTAATTACTGGCCAGATCTAAACCAAATTTGGTGGGCAAGTACCCAATCACCTAAGAAATAAAGATCATTATATGTGATGGCCGAGCTTGATCGGTTTGGCTAGGCTTGCTTTGAATGTTGTTTTTTTTTATTATTATTATTATTTCTCGGTAACTACGGCCGGCATTCATCGAAATTTGGTGGTCAGGTAGCCCATCATCTGAAGAATAAAGATTGCTATATCTGTGGCTCGGTTCGGCTCGGCTCGGTTCTGCTTGTATGTGGTACTTTATTTCTCACTAACTATTGGATAAATCTGAACGAAATTTGTAGAACAAGTGGCCCATCGTCTAAGAACAAAGATCGATATATTCGGTGACCAGCCTGGCAAGACACAGGCTCGAGTCGGCAACAGAGACTGTTACACAGCTATACACTCTGGGAGCTTTTGAGTTCGGTTCACTGACTGTCTACCCATTGTTATAATTTACCACAAAGGAAAACAAGGATTAGTCATGTTAAGAGAAATCCTAGAAGCTCTAGATTTAACCCTACGTACGACACCAACAAATTATTATATACAGTACTAGTGATGAGCAAATGCAAGACCAAGACAAACACCGGGGTGGTCTTGGTCTTGGTCTTGCACATCAAGTCTTGATCTTGGTCTTGCATTGGAACCCTTGGTCTTGGTCTTGCACACCCAGCCCTGGTCTTGGTCTTGGTCTTGTATGCAAGAGTCTTGTAAGTCTTGCATTTAAGAAATCTCAAGCTTTTCATAGGTAAATTTTAATATTATAATTTCATATTATAATTTAACGTCGTGTAAGTATGATGATACTGTACAACATAGTTGATGACCTTTATTTTTTAATGGGTGCCCACTACTTCATTACTTATAACATATGCCTAAATCACAACGTTTCATAATCTGTTTATATTTTTTAACAGATCCAACACTCCACTGGTTACAAACTGGGAAGGCTACCCCTGAGACACATGAAAGAAAATCAGACGGCACAGATTATTGAAATACCATGAATTGCAAAATTATTTTTACACTCTAAAGGCGTCACATTTTTCTTTTCAACCACGATTAGCTAATCCTTGTATTAAACAAACGTCCAATTAAATATTGAAACTTTGTTTTACTGATTCCAATATGTACTCTATGGGGCAGAAACATTCACATTACGCAAAAGCGATGAAAAAATTGCAGACTTTCGAAACATGGGCACGGAGAAAAAAGGAGAGAATTAGGGCCTAGCTTTATTGAACGAAAATGAAGGTGTTAGAAATAGTAGCAGTAGGAGCAAAAAAGAAGAATTTTAAATATTGCTAAGAGGAGAAAGAGGAACTGGTTAGGATATTGGCTGAGGAGGAACTGTATTATGAGGGACGTGCTGGAGAGTATTGTGGAAGGAAAGAGAGGGAGGGAGCGAAGCAGACTAGTTGAAGGAAGGTATTAAAACAGAAAATTGCTACGTCAAGACGAAGAGACTAGGTAAAGACCACCGAACTTCGAACCTTGTCTTTTGAAGCAAATAACCTGTCAATAATGGCAGAATAGCTATTATGAAGATGATGATATGTTTACCAAAAACAGACAGAGAGAAAATTAAAATAATAATTATTATAATCAAGCCTCTTAATATTTTAGAATAATTTGACTGAAAACTGAAAACGACTCAAGTGTCTATGTCTTTTGTGTAAACTAAATTTATATAAATACCATTGATCTGTATTAGAAATACAAAATAACGGCATCAAACTCCATCATAAGTTATTTGAAGTCTCACTTGTGAATATGGATTACTAGCATCAAGTACCCACTTCGTTGGGTTAAACTAAAATAATAATAATAATAATAATAATAATAATAATAATAATAATAATCATCATCATCATCATCATCATATATTTCGTAAGACAATCACGTTTTTACTGTTAGTAAAGCGCTCTCTAATATCGGTCATTTTCGATTATTTTTATGTTTCTCTCTCCTCCTCCTTCCCAAGTTGCGGGGCTGAAATTGGTTGTAAACGGTATCACAAGTGTCACTGTTCGTGTCAGAGACCCCGAAAACTATGGGTTCCGCACTAATATTTGTTCATTTGTGATCATGACTACGTATCTCCATCTCCTCCAAGTTACGAGTCTGAACTTGGTCGTAAACGGTATAGGAAGTCTCAGTATTCAACTCAGCGACCTCGAAAACTATGGATTCGACACTAATATTCGTCATTTTCGATAATTTTTATATATCTCCCTCCCCTCCGCCAAGCTACGGGGCTCAATTTTGATTTAAACAGCACCGGAAGTATCATTGTTTATCTCAACGATTCTTAAAACTATAGATTCCATTTTAATGTCGGTCAATTGCGATCATTTTTAAATATCTTTCAACGCATCAGATCCGATTCTCATCTATGTTGAAAATAAGATCGAGTTCGGTCGGGTGGTTCAAGAGTGGGAAAATGACTTTCGGACTCCAATAGTTCGGAAACTACCCAACGTAAAGAGGGCGGGTTAAAAATTCACTGAAGAAGTCATACTTGCTGTATTGAATTTTGCATGTTTCACAATCCTACGATGCACGCGCAAGATTTTCCCCAAAGGAACGTAGGGAGTCCCAGATAATCTGCCAAATGAAAATTGGTCTAAATAGGTATGAATTGGTAGGACTTCTACCAGGTAACAATAAGTCGTTTATATTAAGTCGATATCTAGAACAAATACAAAATGGCGGATACCTTCATGCCCGTTGTGTATTGTTGCATAATCGCCAGGTACGGATGCTGGCCGACAGTGACGTTCTGAGTATTAAGTGTAGCGAATTTGTACTCAAATGCTCTAGAAAGACATCTGGAATGTCGATAGAGCACAATACATGAAGCAGGGTGATTCACATGTGTGGAAACACGTAACGAAAAATGACCAGAAAAAATGCACTCATACTTAGTAAACGTGATTTCAAAGCATCGGAAATGTAAAGAATAGCATCAAGAACATGAAAGCCATTGCCAATTCAGCAATAATATTCCGTCAATCAGATGCAATATGATGTGCACCGTTGCATACGAATAAGGATGCAACAACTGAGGCCAAGTTGAAATTGTGCAAAGGGACTCACAAAGGAACTGGGTAAACTAAATGAAAGTCACTAGTGGGATCGCATGATCGATATTGAAATGTGGCCAATGTGTGTGTTGATATCAACATGTAGCTAATGGTCAAATGTCAACATGTCCCACTACTACTGGGACACCGTCTCACGTGCGAAAACTAGGAAAATAACGTTGTACATTCTGCTATTACATTTGATCCACTGTTTGGTAGAACGTAACTAGAACACGATTGTATCAATGTCCGTCTTTGTTTGGGACATTGTCCCACAGTTGACACATGAAAAGAAATCTCTTAATCCATTGTTCAAATTCTGATAGAGCGTGAAAATAACAAATTTGTATCATATCCCATGTCTTACGTACTCCAAATATAGGAAAATACCTTTAGAAATTCGTATCTTACACACAGTGAACATGCCAACACAAAGACGAAAATGAACCAATTTGGCACACTACAGCTGGAACACCATACATATGGAAAATAAAACGACATGAGAAATAGGAAGAAACTTCTTAAAGTTCTGATTGTTTACAACTGTGCAGTAGGAGTAACAAAATGAAACACACAAGCATGTCGGCAGGCAGTACAAGAGCAATTGCCAAACAAAGTGGGTGCTCCTCAAAGAAATGAATACAGAGAAAGTGAGGCATCATAGAGCCTCAGGGCTAGAGCGATCACTTTCGCTCGTGTGGTCGCAGTTTCCAATACTACTGGGAGCCCACGGCCTCAGATTCAAGACCCGAGTAATTATTTTCCTTTTTTCGCATTTGGGACGGTGTCCCAGTAGTAGTGGGACATGCTGGCATTTGTCCATTAGCTACATGTCGATATCAACACACATTGGCCACATTTCAATATCGATCATGCGATCCCACTAGTGACATTCATTTAGTTTACCCAGTTTCTTTGTGAGTCCCCTTGCACAATTTCAGCTTGGCCTCAGTTGTTGCATCCTTATTCGTATGCAATCGTGCACATCATGTTGCATCTGATTGATGGAATATTATTGGTGAATTGGCAATGGCTTTCATGTTCTTGACGCTAATCCTTAAATTTCCGACGCTTTGAACTCACGTTTAACTGAGTATGAGTGAATTTCTGGTCATTTTTCGTTACGTGTTTCCACACATGTGAATCACCCTGCTTCATGTATTGTGCTCTATCGACACTCCAGATGTCTTTCTAGAGCATTTGAGTACAAATTCGCTACACTTAATACTCAGAACGTCACTGTTGGCCAGCATCCGTACCTGGCGATTATGCAACCACACACAACGGGCATGAAGGTGTCCGCCATTTTGTATTTGTTCTAGATATCGACTTAATACAAACGACTTATTGTTACCTGGTAGAAGCCCTACCAATTCATACCTATTTAGATCAATTTTCATTTGGCAGATTATCTGGGACTCCCTACGTTCCTTTGGGGAATCCCTTGCGCGTGCATCGTAGGATTGTGAAACATGCAAAATTCAATACAGCAGGTATGACTTCTTCAGTGATTTTTTTACCCGCCCTCTTTACGTTGGGTAGTTTCCGAACTATTGGCGTCCAGTCATTTTCCCACGCTTTCGGCACGTTGTAGATCCGAAACTATGTCCGATAGCCGAAAGTTCAAGAGAACTTTTTTTCTTGTCTCAGTGGCAGGAGTCACCTCCCAAGAGTTGTAACACTTATTTTGCAACACCCGATATATATATATATATATATATATATATATATATATATATATATATATATATATATATATATATATATATATATATACCCTTCCCCTCCTCCTCCCCTAGGTCCTACCATGAAAGTGAAATAAACTCTAAAAACACTTTCCAGGAAAGAATCTCATACATGTTAAAAATTTGATTGAGATCGGTTCAAGAGTTATTGAACCACAAACTTAGCCACTTTTATTTTTATTCATATTGATTTTTGTACATCTCCCCTCCCTACGTTGCTCCGTCAAAGTGAACTGACATATAACATTCCTGGCTTGAACCTTATCTACGTTAAAAATTGGATCGAGATTCCTAGTTTGGTTCAAGTTATTTAGTTTTATTTATTATTTTATAACTTCCCCTTCTCCCCTCCCCTAAGTTTTGCCGTCAAAGTGAAATGATTAAAACACTCCCAGGCCCAAACTTCATCTATGTTGAAAATTTGATCGAAATCGGTCAGGTGGTTCAAGAGATTAGGAGTCACAAAAATGGTCACTTTCAATTTTATAGTATAGGTTTATTGTTGTAGTATAATGTTATATTGCTCAATCCTCGATGTGTCGTATACCTAAGGGGGCTAAAAGTTATATTGATAGACAATTATTCAACGTATAAGCATCCGCCCATGAAATCAAATTTGCGGTCACATGTACTAAGATTTGTCAATGTCATGAAAATGTTAGACATATTTCGATACTAATTTTATGAGCACACATTAAAATTTCCAACGAATGCTTGAATCTTGGAGCCAAGGCCATACCATGTATGGTATTACCAATGTTCAATACTACATTTCTCTTTCGTTTTGGAAGAAAAACACCACTAATATGTTTTGAAACGAAACGAAATATCTAGTTTAACGTCCCACGATTATGAATCGAGGCTAAGGGAGACGGTAATGATGAGAAATGAATAAGATTGTGGAATGAAGAAAGTACAAGGAAACATCAAAACCCCGAGAAAACCCACACACACGGTGTCTGCCCACCAAAAAGTTCCCATGGCGCTAGCTAGAATCCACCCAGGGACCCGTATAACCACACGTGACTGCTCTACCACCGAGCCAGTACTTGTGCAAGACTATTGCGCAAGTCTTGGTCTTGGTCTTGGTCTTGCATCGGGGATCCTGGTCTTGGTCTTGGTCTTGGTCTTGCATGCAAGACTTTTGCAAAAACTGCAATACCAAGACTCTTGCGCTCATCACTATACAGTACCCTTCATCTTTTCGATCTCTTTCTCTGTAGCATATGTATCAAAATATACTAACTTCAATTGCAAATAGAAAGCGTTAGACAAGAAAAAGTATGTTTACATTAAATATATACCGTTTTTATGTTGCTGAGCTCTAGCTTAGCCAATTGTTAATGCTCGCGACTACGATATGAAGGGTCCATTATTCCCAGTGGTAGCACTAAAATTATCCAGTGTTGATTCAGTATCATGACGCAGTTAGGAGGCTATTTGATTTAGAAGCTATCAAACTCCAATCCAAGAAACTAAAAATAATGCGTCTGGATGGTGATTGCCTAACCACGTATCACTAAGTAGATAAAGCTCCGTCTGACCGGACAGAGATCTTTATGGCAAGTTTAATAGAACTTCCCTATATCTGTTAGCACCAGTTTCCAATACCATGTACTAAAGAAAACTGAAAACGATATTACTCTAGCCAGCCATTTGATGCACATAAGCGCCGATGATAATGCTCAGGTTTGAATTTGCGTCTAGGCTCATTAGGTTGGAGCCTAGGGCCACTTATTTGACTACCCCTCCCCTGACTTGTATGTTCCAAAATAAATTGATCTATTGTATTAGGAATTTCCTTGTGAGCGTTTTGCATTATTATTATTATTATACACTGTTATCTTTTAGAGTGATCCGGCCTATGAACATGCACTCACCATGAAATTTTCTGTAGTCACGACTCAATGCATAATCCATTGTGACGACATTTTCATCATTGCAATCTACAATACAAAAACTATACTTTCTTTGAGAGAAGTGGTTGCTGAAGTATAGCCTTGGGTGTGAGAATGTGTTGATTTGGCCCTGTGTGTGATCATTATTCCCTGATATTTCTGATCTTTCTAGCCCGGTGTAATAATTTTTATATAGTGTTTTGCTGTAAATTATAGGCATGACACAAAATCCGGAGTCTGAATCCAGTAACAAGATCATGGAGGTTTGTTGCAAGATCTCGCAAGGTCTAATTTATGCAAATGTCTGTAGCAAAACTGAAATATTTAGTAAGCAATGACGACTTGGTAAGCAATTTAATATATTGGCGTGCATGGTTTGGTCTTAAATTAGCTAGGTCCAGACACGTATTTCTAGTTGCCATCGCTCAAACCATCCTCAGGCGGGTTCAAAGAAAGCGGAACATCATTGAAGAAAACAACATGTTTCTTTGTTACATAAGAGGAATATTTCAACAAGTCCTTCCAGTTGATTTGCTGATAAAGAAAGCGATGTTGCAACTTTCACCCTCTTGCGTACGTGTGTGCTTTTTGCTTTCTAACTTCTATTATATCTAGTTTTTCCGTTACTTTTGTTTTGGTTGCATCCTCCTTCCGTCTCCATTAGCTGAAAGGGCATATTTGTGGGACGTTAAACTGAAATATTTCATTTAATTTCAATTCAATTTGCGTATGTTGTAATCAAAAGAAGAAATCAATGATTAGTTTCATGATGTGTGCTTATTTTGCTCTTAAATAAAGCATATTCTTAATATCGTATAATTTCCATAACGATAACGCTTCTACGAACCAAACATGTTAAGTTGTTTGCCCCCTTTCCTCCCCCACGTAAGGCACTAGTGCTGGAAAAGTCTGGTGAGAAAAAATACAATCTTTCTTTGCTACCCCCAGAAGTCCGTCCTTGACAGCCCCTGTCCATACTATTATATTGGATTCCTTTAATGATTGCTGTGTTAGTGATATTATTATTATATAATGTATCCATCGATAATATAAGTTTAGCGATGGCAACAAGGTATCACCTTGACACCAAACACGTGTTGTTTATGGCTTATTTGGAGTCTTCTTTATGAGGGAGGTTAGGGTAAATTTTCTGCTTGAGTACAAAGGAAGCCGGTTGGGGACCAATAGAACGTCTCAACTATACACTCTGGAATTTTCAAGGCACACACACATATAGACTATATATGTTGCTTTTGTGTGTACTCCCCTGATGAGTTTCTGGCTACGCCACTGGTTGTATGTGCAACTTACAAACTCTTTAGAAATTCATTTTTTTTTTTTGTTATGTATTTGATTTTTGCTTGAAGAGTGGTCTTTTTAAAACTACATCAAAAGTTTCTGGATGAACCAAGACACTATTTTATTCTGCAAGTAATGTGCATATAAAAAAAAAGAAAGAAAGAAAGAAAAAAGAAAAAGAGAAGCTGAATATTTGAAACAGTTAACCGGAAGTTGTCTGTATGCTATGTTCGGTATGTTTCGTTACTCCATTCAGCGTTGCCAGGTCGGATAGCCAAAATATCTGTTAGAAGATTTAGAGGATGCTGCACTGGTGACAAAGTGGGAGAGAAGGCGGAAAAGACTGAATGAAAACGTGTCTATACATTGTTCGGCGTAAGCTCTAAACTGCGATAAACAAAGCCACGTGAAACTAAATCTCGCTGATTTGCTGTTGGCCTACCGACGCTTGTACTCCTCCGCAAAATAGTTCATTTGATTGCATTATTACTTTTACTATGAAGCTTCATATAAAATTGCTATATTATTATAAATGACAAAAATATAATACGGGTTATCTAATAATACTGCAATCGAGTGTGGTTAATGAAACAATAGAAATAAACACTAAGCATGCGCAGTAATTATGGCGCCAATTCAAGTGGGATGCACGTTCTGCTTTTAAGGTCTGAAAGATGACTGGCATGAATCACGGTTCCGCGAGCGTTGTGGCGAAACACCAACAAGGCAAACCTTTACTCACTAAGCAACAATTGTTTACGAGCGAAATTCAAATACTTTTTTTCTTAATCTTTCGGGTTTCTTTTCTTTCTTTTCTGTTGCTGCTGTAAGTATCTGGACAACACGAGACAGTATTGTCAAAATGCACGTGTATAGTTTGCTCCCCCCCGTGGGGAGTGGGAATGATACATCACTAGCCAATCGTATTTGTGACAAGCGGAAGGATACAAATATTTTGTTTATCGGAGTTTAGAGCTTATGCTGAACAATGCTATACTAGTTCATTGTCCAGATACTTCTTTTCTGGCAACAACAGACTTTCTAAATAAAAGTTAATTTAAATGAAAAAGTACTTAGGTATGTGTATATGTGTATTTGTTTGTGTATGTGTGTGTGAATCACCTCATTCCAAAAGTCTCTTGTCCACTTCTTGGGACTTTTTTTTCATTGTGTATGATTTATTAATATCTACTTTCATCTAATTTATCCAATTTAATGTGTTCAGGTATTTAATTTGCATTTCATGCATTTCACAAAACTTACTTTTTCAGGCGTAGAAATTATGATGGTAATAAAATCTTGATTTCACGGAAACTGAAAACTGTACAAGAGATTTTTCGAATTATGTCAACTCATATATATCAAGAGAGAGAGAGAGAGATTAATAAAATCTTTTAGTTTAACGTTCCGCGTTATGCCCATTAGGCTAAGGGAGACGGATGATTAAGGCAAGTGAATGATGATGGAAGAATTGGTGGAACAGCAAAGAGTCGATTGGAACTTCGACGTATATATTGAACGATGTGCTTGTCAATAAAAGTGTCTGTAGTTCATAATAAAAAAATATTTTCTATTGACGTAAAAAAAAAAAAAAAAGTCTGTAGATCGACAGATAAATCTCTAGATCTAGCAACGCTGTTTTCGCTCGTCGATGCGGTGTTGCCACAGTGAGACTTCTAACAAACTTAAGAAAATAACGCGCGGAATTAAGATTTAGAGATGGGTGCTTAAATGGTTGTGCCTGAAATGGAATTCAATAGAACATAAAAGACAATTCTCTGAAGCTTCGACCTCCTAATATTGTCTCAACGTTTATTCAACTCCGTGAAAGGAAGAATAGCAGCCGAGAAGCGACATCTAGATTTCTGACGTATCAAAACCATGATTCATTCAGCAACAGCGCAATAGATCTCAAACGGACGCAAATCAACAGGCGCCATTACAGTGCGACAGCGTGGATGGCGTACACCAAAGAAACCATTAGAATATTTGAAGAAAATTAGGTAAGTATGTAGTTTCATGTTTGAATTTAAAACTATAGAATTAAAATTATTAAATTTATAAGCAAATACATTACAATTTAAACTTTCTATAAAACAACTTATAATAGTAAAGGTATTCAAAACAAGTAACTGACTCGATGTTAACACAACTATTTGAGATACATAAAAATATAATTTTAACGCGGAATGATGACCGGGCAAAAGCATTTTACTTACATCATCTATTTTATGGGGTGATTACATCGCAAGTAAAAAAAATGTTTCTTTTACGCCAGTTTTGTTTTATTATTGTATAAAATAGGAACTTACTCTCCTTGCATAAGAAGTTGTCTTCATCTCAGTCCTAACAGGTTATAAATTTAAAGTTCCAGCTCTAAGCCCTAGTTGACTATCATTTAGTTTATCATAATGTTAAAAATTGTATTAGTTCTTAAATAGTTTGAAAAGTTACAGCACACGCTGCATCCAAAATAGCAGGAACATGACTCCGAGTATGTCGGTTATAAGTAAACAATTAAATTGACGGCGTGGTAGATATATTTTACTTGATCTACAGTTTAAAAAAAAAAAAAAAACAACAAAAGTAAATTGTGTATAATATCATATTTTCAGAATGTAATAAATGTAAATTTAAAATTTTGCTATCTATCCAGCCGCCATTTTATTCCTCCTCCAAGAAAACTGTAGGCTAATATTATACGGTAAAATTTTGTATAGCTAGTGGAGAACTATTGAAATTAAGATTTGAGGGTGTGTTATATTCATTTGTGATTCTGAAATATCGTAATGATCAAAGTGTGGTGGGTGTATTCGCTTATGATGGAGGGTCATACAGATCCAAGTGTAGCCCTTAGGAGGATCTGATTATTGTACATTAGTGCGGTACAAGTGTAGTTGTAACTACAGCTTTTACTAGATAGTGCCCTATCCATTGGTTTAGTGTCTAGCGTGTGTGCGCCTTTGGTGCATGGGATCCCAGGTTTGATACCTAATGAGAGATCCTTGAAATTTTAAGCGTTTTACAGTAGTTCGGATTCCGTACCAAGCTATATATCCACGTCTCGGTCCCCAAAAAGGGACACGTTTGTTGGATAGAGTAATCAATTAGCCTTCACACTAGTACAAGAAAGTAAGTGTTCATTGAAACAAGAGTTAATGTGAAATCAAAACATATACTTAATACTTTATTTGAAATCACGCACTGTAAATGTAAATAAAAAAAGAAGGAGGAGGAGGAAATGAAAAAGATGTTCGCAAAATAGTTTAATATTTCGATTCCGGGTAGAAAAATACGATTTACCTGTGTCATAATTTCAGAAAAAGCTTATTTAAAGCCATTTTGTAAACAACATTAATCTAATGCCGGTTCACCTCAGCAGGGGAAGGATTGTTGTACCCTTGTACACATGCTTAACGGTAACTACAAACAACTGAAATTATGAGACATTACGGAAATGTACACTCGGAATGTAAAAAATTATTAAATTTAAAGTAAGAAAACAATAAAAGTTACAAGTAGTATATGCATCATTGTAAGACTATTTGGGCCAATGTTAGGAGTAAGCTTCACTGCATCAAATTGGCAATAAACAGCACACTTTTCGTTTTTTCTAAATTTGTCGAAAACCCCACATGAGAATTTGCATTATTTTGTTCAGCTCTCAACGTAATCGATCGATTGATATGTATTTCACCTTTATTTTTTTTAAAGAAATAATAAGCTATATTTAAAAATGAACTATAAATACTAATCATTTTATTTTGTTTATTATATCTCATTAACCTTAGTTTATACTGTGGTTTTGCTAATGATATAATGCAAAATTTGCTTAGTATTTACTTCAGCATCAGCTTCATCTTTTTAAATGACATGATAATGTACAAGCTTCAATTTTTATCTCTACAAAGAAACCTTTTTTCCTGATTTTCTCGGAAACTACGCATTGTGATTGTCACTCTCTCATACAGAGGGTTCGAATTTCCTACCCTTGGCTAACTCAACACACATTTTTTACATTTTCTCATTAAAACTTGTGTTTCACAGGGAAATGATTGATGTAGCATGAAAATTTGATCTTACACTTCATCTGTATTCTTTTTCTTATAAAAACAATATAGTTCTATATTTTTTTCTGAAAATATAGGTGGAAGTATTTTACAATTACTAATCGTGCTTTCGGGTGAAGATTTATACTCGCTCAATACTATATAGCTGTAATGACTTGTAGTATTGGACCCCTCCAAACAAATATTTCTGGGTGCTCTTCTGCTCTCATATCATTTTTTCATCTCAGGTTGTCTATAGATTGGTATATCTCCCATTTTGGACCATTTCTTTTTTTCTATAAGCGCTTATAATATTGTAGATTTTACGCTTTTAAAATTCGAATAGTTAGACTCAAGTAATAATATTTTACAATTCTGAAAGTACTATTATTAGTAGCCAGTATTTTAGATTTTAAACTAAATGTATAGGACTGGGCAGTCTGAAACGATGTTAAGTTATTGGCAAACGAAGGTTTACACTTCCACGTATTGTTAGAATTCGAATTTTATGTACTACAAGAACACATATTTTATGATTGGTTATTATAATTTTTCAGATGTTTTTGATCTTTCAAGTAAGTTGATTTAAAGTTTAAAGTCTAAATCAAGAGCACTAAGACTGTGTAAGACGTAGAGATATAGCTTAACCTGACATCTAAGCCATATGAGCTCCTACCTAGAATCGAACCCATATCAGGAAAACAGGTATGCTAACCAGTTATAACAACACAGAACCTATACTAGTCACTAAAACCAATAATGAAAAAATAAATTAAATATACAGCACAAAATACAGATTTTTATAACCGTATACTTTAATATTAAACTGAACTGGTATAGTGAAATAATGACTCACACGTAATACAGTTTGGCCGCAGCAATCTCCTACAACAAATTTGGATCGAAGATGCGTAAATTATTTAATTGTATGAGTTTTACATTCATTTAAGGATTATAGGGTAGGACTGGATAATAAAAGTATAAACTTAGCTTCACTTTTGCTAAATTGTCCTTGTATGTATCATAATATACTTAGCTCTAGTACTGAAAAAGAACCACATGCAAAAGTATCAGTATACGCCGTTAAAAATACTTTCTCAAATATGAGAAACCGTTTCTCAACTGAGCACAGAGAATATATTTTCTTAGAAACAAGAGTTTGAAACTCTCATTAATGAGAAATGAAGAAAAGTAGATGAGTTGTATAAAGCGAAACCAGAAAATATACTGTTACTTTCCTTATGAATGAGAATTGCCAAATCTCATTTCTAAGAAAATGTCTCGATGTATAGATAAGAAACAGTTTCTCAAATTTAAGAAATTTTAAACAGTGTATCTTTCACTGTAATTAGGATCAGAAAACTGCCTAATCATCGAACCAAAATCCTTGTATGTAGCTATGGTTAAGTTTCTTGACATAATTTAACCTTAACGTGACAAGTTTTGATTGAGTTAAGGAATCTACTAACCTATAGATTTCTATAATCTTATACATTGATTTTAAACTTAGCAAATCAAAATGATATAACATGTATCAAATAGTAGTAGTAGTAGGGCAAATTTATGAAGTGTTCAGTGCAGAACATTAAACAATCGATTAATTAAATAATGCACTAATGACATACAGTATTAGTCTTAAAATTTAGAAAAATTAATATGTACAAATCCTCTTTTTTCTATATATACAAGTACAACGACCATGAAATAATACCGGTATACTGAAATAATGACTCATATGTGACAGGAGTAAAAACTCAAAAGTTTCACAATGAGAGAAGGACAACACAATTTAAAATTTCAGATCACCAACTACTTTTGAATGTAGTCAAAAGTTGAAATCCCTTGTACATGATAGATTCCCGTTGGGTTTATTTTGAGCGTTTTCATTTGAGTTGTCTTTATGGGTTATATCTAGAATATCCAAAGCAATAGTCCAACAGCAGTCGGTCAACTTGGTAGGACTCCACTTTCCTTCATATCTTTTCTCGATAGCCCCAATATCTTGATTAAAAACGCTCGCCATGTTCATCACTGCTCCACAACCCTCAAGAAAGAAATCTAGGTTTGAATGAAGAAAGTGGAGTTTAAGGAACATATCATAAACTAGATTTTAGTAGTATGACAGCAAATTAGGCTCAAATTCTTTTTCATTTGTTGCTCGGCCTCTTCCCAATAACTGTGAACAAGCACTCGAAATTTTTCCATAGCTTCACAGCTTTCTTATCACCTACTAGTATTTAATCAAACTGTTGACCTCTGATTAGCTGTCGAATCTATAGGTCTACGAAGTTGCTTCCTTTAACTTTGGCATCACTTAAGCAAGGGAATATTCCTCTTAAGTAACTAAAGGCCTCACACTAGTAGCATTTGGAGTTAAGAATACATTTCATAAGACCTGATTTAATGTACTGAGAGAAACACAATTCTTTGTAAATCTACAAGTAGTTCATGTTGCATGTTCTTTACGCCTGGCTGAAGAGTTTATCTAATATGCCAGTCACTTTTGTAGTAGAGGCACAATCTCTACTGTTCTATTCACAAATAAAATAACAACATTTTCTATAACCTAACTGCATCTGGCAAAAGTCTATTACTGTGAGGTCACCACGAACGAGGCACTAAACGTCATAATATTTAACAACTCTCAGTAAACGTTTCAAATTTTCACAAGACTCTTTCATAAGAAAACATGACCAACCGGAATGGGAGGAAGCTTTTTTATAACATGTTAAAGTACGGCTTTTAAATTTGCGTTTGACGAATCAATAAAAAGTCTCCACTCCGTAGGATAATAATTTTGAGAGCCTTCATGAGGCCATTTATTCGTTATCTACACATGCCACAAGTGCGTTTTCTATAGTAAAAAAAGAAGTAAATTTTTCCGATACACCGAAGTATTTACCGTATTTACGCGTGTATGCCGCGCCCCCGTGTAAGCCGCGCACCCCCAATTTCTCGAACGTTAAAATTGAAAAAAAAAAACTCGTGTAAGCAGCGCACATCAATTTTCTAAAAAAAAAATAACGGTACAATGTATTTTTCATCCTACTTTTAATTATTAAAATCGTTATACACAGAGACAATCGAATAATACTGTGATTATTAACAGAAATCACTCCCGTGCCTAGCTTTCTTCGTCGTCGTCGTCTCCCGAGGAACTGGAGCACGTATCATCATCGGACTGATTAAAGTCTTCGCTCCCATCGTTGGCATTGGAAATATAGCATTTTTTAAAGCTGCGGACGACAAGATCCTGTGGAATTGAATTCCATGCTTTAATAATCCATTCGCACAAAAGGCGAAATACAGGTTTCTTAAATCGGCCAGTTGGCGTAGTTTCGTGTACTGCAGTCGCCGCAAGTGGTTCTTGAAAGGCCGGTTGATGCAAAGAGGAAACATGAGCTGTAACTTGTCATTTTATATTAAAACTTTTCTACTCTTGTAAAATTACCCACAATATTCCAGTATTAGGGTAATAAAAACTCCCCGTGATTTTAAATGGTTGGTGGCTCAGTCAATTCTACATTTCCTCGTGTATGCCGCGCACCCTGTCTTTTGACTTCGTTTTTGTACAGAAAAGGTGCGCGGCATACACAACTAAGATAAGAAACGGAAAGAAACTGAGCGTTGATATAGCTCTTCCAAAACGTGGCGAATATGTTCACCACTATAACGTTATTATTAGAAAAAAACGAGACCTAATTTTTGATTTTTGTTTCTAAATCCGTTTTCAGCACCACAAAATCAATAGCTATTTTTTTCAATTTACATTTTCATTGTTAAACAGCGTTATTTTCTGCTATGGTACAAAATTGCTTCCAATTTCTGTACTGGACAGTTTTAACTTGAAAGTGATTTAACTCTCAAAATAAGTTAAACATCTACAAAGTAATTTTTGTTTTGAACGCCTAAAATCTCCTTAATCATTTTTATGTTTTAAAGGCTAGTAACTAATATATATATATATATATATATATATATATATATATATATATATATATATATATATATACATACATATTATATATATATATAATTCAATGGACTGATGTTATTTCTGTAACTAAGTTTCAGAAAGTATTGCGTTATGTACAGTTTCGTACAGAAGGAGGATTACCGTGTTTTAACCTTTGTACAAAATTTAGAAAAGAATACATAATGTTAAGATATAAATACAAAGATCGAGAGTGCACTGAGAAAGAGGGTTTGTGTTGAAACTGCCGAAAACAGTGAGAAGATTGTTAATACATATTATTAAACTCCCTTCTTCATGAAATCCTTTACGTGACACTGATTTTGTAATATATATTGTCGAATATAGACTTAAATAATTCTTCTCATATCTCTATATAAACAATATATTCTTAATGATTTTTACACACACACACACACACACACACACACATATATATATATATATATATATATATATATATATATATATATATATATATATATATATATATATATATATATAACGAATGTGCTAGGTGTTCTTGAGTTATATCTATATATCATTACAATCAATTCGTCTTTTCCCCGATTTCTGAGCGACAAATCCCAGAAACAAATTATAATACGAATAATGTATTTTAAAGTGATAAACAAGATCTTAATGATACATATGTACGTTATAACAAATCGTGCGTTTCATGTAATGCGACATTTTGCACTGCACACAACGAAATACACTATGATACACTCTGATAAGACTGCAATGGATTGTCTATATATCTGCTTCTAAGTACTAGTCTGACATGCAAGAAACATGTGCTCTGCTTAGTGAACGTTACTGTAACATTTCTGCATAGCACCTTGGTTTTTCTTCCCCTTGAATGTAAACATATATAACACTGTTTTCTCTCCAGCACGGTGAAGTCTGTTGAATTGTTAATATAAGTATTTATTCCACATGGTACGAATTTTTATTGCATTTGGTATGGATTTTTACTTCATAGCTCCCAAAATTCACTCACACATTTCTTCAAATTAAATGTTGAGATTAGTTTTGGTATGAGTGTGTATATCATTTTACATTCAAACCCCTTGATGAAACAAGTGCTATAACTAGAAATTCCACTGTGGATTATTATGCAAGAAAACATTAAATAAATTATTATTAATTCATTATTTTTAATTAATTTCATCATTTTTTCTTGGCTCAAACAATCATGGTCTCCCGTATCTAGACCTATAATTGTGTATTGGAATATTTGTATTTACTAAATATAAGCTTTAGCCAAAACCAACTTACAGACAAGTTCTATTGCATATTTCGTCGCTGGAATTACCAATAAGTGACTTTATAAGAGATTTCAGATTCCACTAGATTGCATCTAGAAACTCAGATCTCACTTTTTTATAAAAGAGGGAAAATAAATATTTGGTGATGGCCAAAATCTTTCGCCTTGAGATCCACCTTCCTATCAACTCGATATCTCGGGAATGAAGCCCCCTTCGCCTATGATTCTTACATATTTTTATAGCGATTGGTAGACCTCGTAAAATCATAAGATACTAGTGTTAACTTAAAATCGCAATTTTTTTAGATATGTTTATTAGTTATTCCAAGACGATGAAGAAGAAAAGGCAGTTGAGAATGCTCCAAGAGCATTGCCAGAACGAACTTAAAAATAATTAATTTTTCTTATTAACTTCTACAGCCTTTATACCAATTGTTCTAAGTAATTTATTATTATACTCATTAAACAATTCTTGTAATATATCTATCCATTTATAATTTCCTTGAGTACTAATTTTTTTCCACGTTGTTTTTTCCATGTTGTTTTACGAAGACAACAAACATTACAAATGGATTTAGCACATATGCTAAATATTGCAAAGTATAATAATAATTACAAATATATATTATGTTGTATTGATATTTTTCACTATATGCATGTTGTGTTCCGTTAAAAATAAAGAAAGTTCTTGAAATTGTAAAAGGAATAACAGAACTTTAAAAAAAGATGAGTTACCCGCGTTTAACTTACAAAACAGATTGAGGCGGTGAATTTTATAATCAACATGTAAAACGATTGTTTAAAGAATTTGAAATTAATCGTTATAGGGCTCAAAACATCTCTCTATGACTAACGGTTCCCAAGATATGGCTCCTTAACCCTAGAACGCAGAACATGGGTCAAAAATGACCCAGCAGTAATTTATGTATAGATTTTTGTCTGCAATATTTGTTGCACAATAGTTTTTCTCTGTGACATCTTCTATTGGTTTATTTACTACATAAAAATAATGTATTTAAGTTTTTGGTTTTGTATTTTTTTAATATATTTTATTATATATATTTATATACGTAGTATACATAACATGGGTCATTTCTGACCCGCGGTATATTTTAGTATTAGATTACTATTATATATTAGTATTAGTATATAATACTAATACTAATCTTTATAGTAGTATTAGATTAGTTCTTTACTATAACAAATTAGTATTTCTTTTACTGAAATGTTATTATATTTGTAGTAGTATTATTACTACTAGTCTTGTACTTTGAATTGGATTTTTTTAGAAATATATACTCTGAACAGACTAATCTTATGGACCATGTTATGGACCCATGGACCCATCATAAAGACCCATGTTATGGAAACTAGGATACAATTTATGTCATGCGTTTAAGGGTTAAATATCCCGAATCCGAACTTTTTTTCCACACATTTAGGAAACGGTGGCAAGTTGGCTAGTAGCCACCCGTTACTGTTTGGTACCAAAATGTTTACCATTAATTGATCAACACCAATATGATCTCTGTATGACTTATGGTTCCCGAGATATACTGTAGCTCCTTAAATTTCCCGAAATAGGAATTTTTTGGCCAATATCTCGGGAACTGTAAGAGTGAGGCGAAAAATTCCATTATTTCTTTGAAAAATTCGCAAATAGCACACACAAAGAGAAAGAGGGAGAGAGAGAGAGAGAGAGAGAGAGAGAGAGAATTCAGTACCAAACCTTTTAAGTTCGTTGAAAATCAATTTGTACTTAAACCTTGCAAGATCTTACAAAACAAAAACATAAATTAGAAATAAATGAAGAACCATGTCCTTACATTCATCACGTGAGAGAATAAACGCAAGTGATATCTTATTAATTTTGAGGAGCAAGTTATCTTCTTACATGCTTTAACAACGTTACCTAGGTATAACTGTTTTCCGCTGTAGAAACAATTGCTGTCTTATGTAGACTCATATTTGAGATTTAAACATAAACATATATTTTAAAACCTCATGATTCGTATAATATACTATAGTCAATGGTTCGAAGGGAACAAAAGAACTTTTCTATTCACCTCTTTCTCAACAAAATTGTATGTAGCACTACGTTAAGCAATGGCTTATTTCCATGATATTTTCTTAATGCCTTGCATGAATCGAATATTTACTTACAACTGCGAGACTTTAAAACAGATGCGTATATTTACTTGTTTTTTATATAATAAGGGTACATTTCTAAAGACATATTTATAATACTGTGACTATGGCCCAACTTTATATAATCGTCATTCACCTTTATAAGTTAACTTCAACCACATGTAATATTTAGGGCGTTCAGCGCACAAGAGAATCAAGTCTACTTTATGATATTTTGGACATAATTCATCTTTTAAAAATCTATCTAAAACTCTTAAGAAGATTCATGTGTAAATACCTTAACGGTAATAAAAATAGAAACTGTTTCCCTATATTTAAGTGTTCCGTATAAACTCTATTTTTGTCACAACTTTTATAATGTGACTTAAGTCCCTTGTGCTCTGATCGCCCCATTTATCGGAACATTCATATTATAAAAGAGAAGCATTATGTATCAGCTGATTTCAGATATCAGAGAGTGACAGAATTAAGCAGTTATTAATCACTTTATACATACCTGTAACAGATATTCCTTCAATTCTCTAAATATTTTACGTAACCTTACTAAAATCATTACTAAAATCATTGCTGTTTTAAGGAAACCTAGACCTTCACTTAGGTAACTACTGAACGCTACTCTTCCTTCCCTCATTGAAGAATATTTTCTCAAAACTCGATAATCGCCTTTTGAGAAAAACAACAGCTTCTATCCTGTAATTATGAAAGCAGAAATTTAAAATTTGACACATCGAACATATAATCAAATTAATGCTTACAAGTCCACAATTTTCATATTTATAACTCTATTTACAGATCTAATATTATAGTTTAAGAACGCATTTTCAAAGAAAGTTAAGTCTATGCTTTTATCGAGTCCTCAAAGAAAAAACACTCCTCAACTACCTTAAATTCCTGTTTCGTACATCTATATCTTTGAAATGATTCATATTTGAAAACTACAGAGGAAAAAGGAGGTAAGTCAGTTGTTTATGATTTTACAGAATTGACCTGTTTTCCACTGACTTATGTCCTTCTTCCTCTGTAGGCGAAATCTTTAGCATTAAATTTCTTAGTGACTAGCTTTCTTCTTACTATGGGATTTAGTCCATGCAAACTACACCTTTCAGGCTACATTATTCTGCTGTTAACTCTTTTTCGACCATTCTTGACTTGCCTCCTTTTTCCCCTTGTAGTCTTCACTTCGAATAATACTACACATGTTCACGTCAATTCAAAATTCAAAGAAAATTTAAGTACTTTCCAGGAATTTTCATGAAAATTACTTTTTGTAACCTATTTGGGCGACCTTTTAGAGTCGAAGGTACAGGTTCATCCACAAAATGACTCTCAAAAGTAACACATGCCACCGTTACCTAGAGGTTTTATTTTTAATTATTGAAATAGGTATGGTGCGTTTTTAAAAATAGAGCCCAAAATGTAGTGCGGAATTGAGGAAAAAAATAAATACTCTTTAGGAGGCTTCTGCTCGCGCCCTAATCACTTTTTATTCATGATGTGTACGTCATTGTCGTTAGAATGAATGAGACTTTCGAAAGACACCATCCGCACTCCCATACATATACGTGTTTCATCATACCTAAATTTCGAAACGTTTGTCGGAAAATTTCCCGGAAAATATATTGCTTTGCAATCTGAGAGTCCTTTGTGGATCGTACGCTCAGGTACCTGAACGAAAAGTACCTCGAAAAATTCTGCATGTTCTAGATCAATGATCGCAAAACAGTCGATCGCGAGCTATTAGTACAGAAGTGTAGCTCTCGGTGACATTTTTGATAGATCACGTTAACGCTCCGGTTGACTAATAAACAAATATAAGATCTTACATTTGTTTAAGGCGATTTACCAATTAAAAAATTGGTAGTTCTTTTGGTTGCTAGCTAGCTCACACTAGGACTTAGAAACGATACGGTAGTTCAGAAACTTCATATGTTTGACGATCACTATCTTACGGTATACTTTTGCAACCTTTGATTGAAATACGATTAGTTATGAATGTATGAAAGAGTTTCGAACCAAGGATAATAATTTCATAGCAAGTATTACTATGAGATAAATAAGAGCAAGAGGAGGCAATTGACGGAGTGAGAGACAGTATATTTTCCCATGTAAATTGCAGCCTTAGCTATGTGTGGAAGGTGGGTTGCATAACACAAACTTTAAATGTAATTAAGAGCACGTAAACACCTATTTTGATTATATCTTGGTTACTACATTTAAAATAGTTTAACAGCAATGCAGCTTCAAGCAAGTGAAAACTTAATTTACCGGTACTGTCTCACTCACTAAGAAAGTTATTTCCTTAAGGCTCTATCAAACGTTGCGACTGCTTTTGTAAAATTACCCACAATATTCCAGTATTAGGGTAATAAAAACTCCCCGTGATTTTAAATGGTTGATGGCTCAGTCAATTCTACATTTCCTCGTGTATGCCGCGCACCCTGTCTTTTGACTTCGTTTTTGTACAGAAAAGGTGTGCGGCATACACGGATAAATACTACTTCTTCCAGCAGTAAATTTCATTGTTGTAACCGTGACGCCAAAATTTCGACTTTGCTTTTAGAGACGTCTAAAATCCCTAATGAGATTAGTTTGATCTTCTTGAGTCAATCTAAATGGTTGATTTGAAGGTATGTTTACAGCAACTTCAGGGTCCTTTGAAGTACTTGGTTCAGTAGACTTAACTTCTTGATCATCATCAGACGAAAGATCGTATTCTTGGGGAGAGTGAGTGAGAATTCCTTTTCCTTATCGAACTGGGCGCATTGCAGTTGTAATGTTAGGACAGATCAATGCCCGGTTCTTCTTCCTAGAAATTCCCTTCTGGAGGGATGAACCATACAACAATAGCAATGACTAACGTGGTCACTTGGCTCCTTCGTATTGCAAAAAAAAAAAAAAAAAAAAAAAAAAATTGAACGTTTCTTCCTATTTATGCAACTTCTTAAATTGTTCGCACAAGTGTTGCAATCAACTTGAGGTGTCGAATCTTTATCTTGATCTCCAATTTTACACTAAAATAACAATAATAGGTTTTTCTGACTAATGATTTTATGTACTATTTTTTCAACGAAAAGTTTCCCCACACATATTGCAGAAAATTTCTATACTGTTAACACATTGTGGCGATATTTTCGTCTAAACACTTGTCGAGAAGTTCTGAGGAGATGCTCACAAATATACATGCAAACATCTATATTTTTATGTATAACACTTCACAAAGCATACATCGAAAGCTCTCATAAATGTTAATAGGTTGTTCTTTCTCATGCTTGCAGAACACAACTAAGGTAAGGAACGGAAAGAAACTGAGCGTTGATATAGCTCTTCCAACACGTGGCGAATATGTTCACCACTATAACGTTATTATTTAAAAAAAGAGACCTAATCTTTGATTTTTGTTTCTAAATCCGTTTTCAGCACCACAAAATCAATACCTAATTTTTTCAATTTACATTTTCATTGTTAAACAGCGTTAGTTTCTGCTATGGTACAAAAATTGCTTCCAATTTCTGTACTGGACAGTTTCAACTTGAGAGTGATTTAACTCTCAAAACAAGTTGAACACCTACAACGTAATTTTTGTTTTGAGCGCCTAAAATCTCCTTAATCATTTTTATGTTTTAAAGGCTAGTAACTAATATATATATATATATATATATGTATATATATATATATATATATATATATATATATATATATATATATATATATATATATATAATTCAATGGACTGATGTTATTTCTGTAACTAAGTTTCAGAAAGTATTGCGTTATGTACAGTTTCGTACAGAAGGAGGATTACCGTGTTTTAACCTTTGTACAAAATTTAGAAAAGAATACGTAATGTTAAGATATAAATACAAACATCGAGAGTGCACTGAGAAAGAGGGTTTGTGTTCAAACTGCCGAACACAGTGAGAAGATTGTTAATACATATTATTAAACTCTCTTCTTCATGAAATCCTCTACGTGACACTAATTTTGTAATATATATTATCGAATATAGACTTAAATAATTCTTCTCATATCTCTATATAAACAATATATTCTTAACGATTTTTACACACACACACACACACATATATAACGAATATGCTAGGTGTTCTTGTGTTATAATTATCTATATATCATTACAACTAGTGTATAATGTATGTCAAAAGTTCAACTTTCCAGGATAGTAAAAAATTAAAATATGACAATCAATTCGACTTTTCCCCGATTTCTGAGCGACAGATCCGAGAAACAAATCATAGTACGAATAATGTATTTTAAAGTGATAAACAAGATCTTAATGATAGATATCTACTTTATAACATATAGTGCGTTTCATGTAATGCGACATTTTGCACTACACACAACGAAATACACTACGATACACTCTGATAAGACTGCAATGGATGGTCTATATATCCGCCTTTAAATACTAGTCTGATATGCAAGAAACATGTACTCTGCTTAGTAAACGTTATTGTAACATTTCTGCATAGTACCTTGGTTTTTCTTCCCCTTGAATGTAAACATATATAACAGTGTTTTCTCTCCAGCACGGTGAAGTCTGTTGGATTGTTAATATAAGTATTTATTCCACATGGTACGAATTTTTATTGCATTTGGTATGGATTTTTACTTCATAGCTCCCAAAATTCACTCACACATATCTTCAAATTAAATGTTGAGACTCGTTTTGGTATGAGTGTGTATATCATTTCACATTCAAACCCCTTGATGAAACAAGTACTATAACTATAAATTCCATTGTGGATTATAATGCAAGAAAACATTAAATAAATTATTATTAATTCATTATTTTTAATTAATTTCATCATTTTTTCTTGGCTCAAACAATCATGGTCTCCCGTATCTAGACCTATAATTGTGTATTGGAGTTCAAGGGAATATTTGTATTTAATAAATATAAGCTTTAGCCAAAACCAACTTACAGACAAGTTTTATTGCATATTTCGTCGCTGGAATTACCAATAAGCGACTTTATAAGAGATTTCAGATTCCACTAGATTGCATCTAGAGACTCAGATCTCACTACTTTATAAAAGAGGGAAAATAAATATTTGGTGATGGCCAAAATCTTTCGCCTTGAGATCCACCTTCCTATCAACTCGATATCTCGGGAATGAAGCCCCCTTCGCCTATGATTCTTACATATATATATATATATATATATATATATATATATATATATTCGTACATACATACATATATATATATATATATATATATACATATACATTCATACATATATATATTCGTAAAATCATAAGATACTAGTGTTAACTTAAAATCGCAATTTTTGAGATGTTTATTAGTTATTCCAAGACGATGGAAAAGAAAAACAGTTGAGAATGCTCCTAAAGCATTGCCAGAACGAACTTAAAAAAGAATTAATTTTTCTTATTAACTTCTACAGGCTTTATACCAATTGTATTATGTACTTCATTATTATACTCATTAAACAATTCTTGTGATATATCTATCCATTTATAATTTCCTTGAGTACTAATTTTTTTCCACGTTGTTTTTTGCATGTTGTTTTACGAAGACAACGAACATTACAAATGGATTTAGCACATATGCTAAATATTGCGAAGTATAATAATAATTACAAATATATATTATGTTGTATTGATATTTTTCACTATATGCATGTTGTGTTCCGTTAAAAATAAAGAAAGTTCTTGAAATTGTGAAAGGAATAACAGAACTTTTTTTTTTAAAAAAAAAGATGAGTTACCCGTGTTTAATTTACAAAACAGATTGAGGCGGTGAATTTTATAATCAACATGTAAAACGATTGTTTAAAGAATTTGAAATTAATCGTTATAAGGCTCAAAATATCTCTCTATTGCTAACGGTTCCCAAGATATGGCTCCTTAAATATCCCGAATCCGAACTTTTTTCCACATATTTAGGAAACGGTGGCAAGTTGGCTAGTAGCCACCCGTTACTGTTTGGTACCAAAATGTTTACCATTGATTGATCAACACCAATATGATCTCTGTATGACTTATGGTTCCTCAGATATACTGTAGCTCCTTAAATCTCCCGAAATAGGAATATATATATATATATATCTCGGGTGTTGCAAAATAAGTGTTAAAACTCTTGGGAGGTGACTCGTGCCACTGAGACAGGAAAAAAAGTTCTCTTGAACTTTCGGCTATCGGACATAGTTTCAGATCTACAAGGTGCCGAAAGCGTGGGGAAATGACTTTCGGACGCCAATAGCTCGGAAACTATCCAACATAAAGAGGGCGGGTAAAAAATTCACTGAAAAAGTCATACCTGCTCCATTGAATTGTGTATGTTTTACAATCCTAACATGCACGCGCAAGGGATTCCTCAAAGGAACGTAGGGAGTCCCGGATAATCTGACAAATGAAACTTGGTCTAAATGGATATGAATTGATAGGCTTTCTACCAGGTAACAATAATTCGTTTGTATTAAGTCGATATCTGGAACAAATACAAAATGGCGGACACCTTCATGCTCATTGTGTGTGGTTGCATAATAGCCAGGTACGAATGCTGGCCAACAGTGAAGTTCTGAGTATTAAGTGTAGCGAATTTGTACTCAAATGCTCTAGAAAGACATCTGGAGTGTCGGTAAAGCACAATACATGAAGCAGGGTGATTCACATGTGTGAAAACACGTAACGAAAAATGACCAGAAAAAATGCACTCATACTTAGTAAACGTGATTTCAAAGCATCGGAAATGTAAAGAATAGCATCAAGAACATGAAAGCCATTGCCAATTCACCAATAATATTCCTTCAAACCGATGCAATATGATGTGCACGGTTGCATTCCAATAAGGATGCAACAACTGAGGCCAAGTTGAAATTGTGCAATTGGACTCACTAAGAAACTGGGTAAACTAAAGGAATGTCACTAGTGGGATCGCATGATCGATATTGAAATGTGGCCAATGTGTGTGTTGATATCAACATGTAGCTAATGGACAAATGTCAACATGTCACAGTACTGCTGGGACACCGTCTTACGTGCGAAAACTGGGAAAATAACGTTGTACATTCTGCTATTTCATCTGGTGCACCGTTTGGTAGAACGTAAATAGAACACGATTGTATCAATGTCCCTCTTTGTTTGGGACATTGTCCCACAGTCGACACATATGAAAAGAAATCTCTTAATGCATGGTTTAAATTCTGATAGAGCATGAAAATAACAAACTTGTAACTTATCATGTC
Source organism: Thermobia domestica (assembly GCF_964235325.1). Classification (NCBI taxonomy): domain Eukaryota; kingdom Metazoa; phylum Arthropoda; class Insecta; order Zygentoma; family Lepismatidae; genus Thermobia; species Thermobia domestica. Next base: position 142,173,739 of record NC_137460.1, read on the forward strand.
CCACGTCTTCTGGGACATATGACGTACTCGAAATATAGGAAAATTCCTCCAGAAATTCGTTTCTTACACACAGTGCACATGCCAACACAAAGACGAAAATGAACCAATTTGGCACATGTAACACTACAGCTGGAACACCATACATATGGAAAATAAAACGACATGAGAAATAGGAAGAAACGTCTTAAAGCTCTGATTGTTTACAACTGTGCAGTAGAGTAACAAAATGAAACACACAAGCATGTCGGAAAACTGTACAAGGGCGCTTGCCAAACAAAGTGGGTACTCCTCAAAGAAATGAATACAGAGAAAGTGAGTCTCCTTCGAACCTCACGGCTAGAGCACTCGGTTTTGCTCGCGTGGTCACAGTTTCCAATCCTACTGGGAACCCACGGCCTCAGATTCAATACCCGAGTAGTTATTTTCCTATTTTTCGCATGTGGGACGGTGTCCCAGCAGTAGTGGGACATGTTGACATTTGTCCATTAGCTACATCTTGATATCAATACACACAAGCCACATTTCAATATCGATCATGCGATCCCACTAGTGACATTCCTTTAGTTTACTCAGTGGTAGAGCGTTCACCTCAGGTGCTTGGGGTCTCGGGTTCGATCCCAGCCCCCGCCAAGTAAACTTTGTGGTGGACAAACACCGTGTGCGTGGGTTTTCTTGGGGTTCTCCCGTTTCCTCCCACTTACTTCATTCCACCATTTCATTCATTACTCATCATCACCGTCTCCTTTAGCCTAACCGGCATAACCGTGGAACGTAAAACTCAATGATTTCATTTCATTTTTCCTTTAGTTTACCCAGTTTCTTAGTGAGTCCAATTGCACAATTTCAACTTGGCCTCAGTTGTTGCATCCTTATTTGGTATGCAACCGTGTACATCATATTGCATCGATTTGAAGGAATATTATTGGTGAATTGACAATGGCTTTCATGTTCTTGACGCTAATCCTTACATTTCCGACGCTTTGAACTCACGTTTACTTAGTATGAGTGCATTTCTGGCCATTTTTCGTTAAGTGTTACCACACATGTGAATCACCCTGCTTCATGTATTGTGCTTTACCGACACTCCAGATGTCTTTCTAGAGCATTTGAGTACAAATTCGCTACACTTAATACTCAGAACTTCACTGTTGGCCAGCATTCGTACCTGGCTATTATGCAACCACACACAACGGGCATGAAGGTGTCCGCCATTTTGTATTTGTTCCAGATATCGACTTAATACAAACGAATTATTGTGACCTGGTAGAAAACCTATCAATTCATATCCATTTAGACCAAGTTTCATTTGTTAGATTATCCGGGACTCCCTACGTTCCTTTGGGGAATCCCTTGCGCGTGCATGTTAGGATTGTGAAACATGCAAAATTCAATAAAGCAGGTATGACTTTTTCAGTGAATTTTTTACCCGCCCTCTTTATGTTGGATAGTTTCCGAACTATTGGCGTCCGAAAGTCATTTTCCCACGCTTTCGGCACCTTGTAGATCTGAAACTATGTCCGACAGCCGAAAGTTCAAGAGAACTTTTTTCCTTATCTCAGTGGCAGGAATCATCCCCCAAGAATTGTAACACTTATTTTGCAACACCCGATATATATATATATATATATATATATATATATATATATATATATATATATATATATATATATATATATATATATATATATATATATATATATATATATTGAAATGTGTAAAAAATAATAGAATGACATTACTAACGTATCATGTTGACTTTCTTCATTTATCTTTATCAGTAGATTTGATCTCGTATAACAATTCCTTCTTGGAATAGAAATACCCTAATATATTTGGTCTAGGAATTAATTCGTGCGGTTTTACAAAAGATGGCGTAACTAGCTTATTGTCTCATAGTTTCGTTGATCCAAACATGCGTTGAAAACTACTGTCATTGAGCATCTTGTTTAGTATATATCAGTTGCTTGAAGCGGAAACAACAACATTTTTTCTTCAACTGAAAATGGCGCATTTTGTGCCTGATAAAGTGTTTTTGCGGGGAGTTATTCTTCATTGCTTTAACATGAAGAAAAGTGCTACCGCAAGTCATCATATTTTAGTGGAAGTGTTTGGTGACCATGCTCTAGCTGAGCGAACGTGTCAGAAGTGGTTTGCACGGTTTAAAGGTGGTGATTTCTGCTTAGAAGACCAAAAGCAATTTGGACAGCCAAAAGAATTTGAAGATGAAGAATTGAGAGCATTGCTTGATCAGGATTCGTGTCAAACGCAGGACGAACTTGCAGAAGCATTTGGAGTTGAGCAAACAACAGTTTCCAAACGTCTCAAAGCCATAGGAATGATTCAAAAGATGTCTTATTGGGTTTCACATGAATTGAAAAGAAAGACGTTGAAAGAAGAAAAACCGTTTGCGAATTGCTGCTTCAAAGACAGAAAAGGAAGGGATTTTTGCATCGAATTGTAACTGATGATGAGAAGTGGATTCATTACGAGAATCCTAAACGAAAAAAGGCCTGGGTGAAGCAAGGTGAACCAGGTCCTTCACAACCGAAACGAGATATTCATTGTGCAAAGGTTATGCTGTATATATGGTGGAATTTGAAACGTGTGGTGTACTATGAACTTCTGAAACTTGGTGAAACTATTAATGGACACCGCTATCGACAACAATTAATGCGTTTGAAGCAAGCTCTGGCCTGAAAACGACCAGAATGGAATAACAGGCATAATAAACTTATTTATCAAGATGATAACGCTCGACCACATGTCGCAAAACCGGTCAAAACCTATTTGGAAAATGTCGGATGGAAAGTGTTACTCCACCCGCGATATTCACCAGACACTGCTCCGTCTGACTACTACTTGATCGATTGCATGAATAACGATTTGATTGGACAGCGGTTCACTTCTTCAGAAAATATCGAAAAATGGATCTTTGATTAGATTGCGTCAAAAGATGAGGAATTCTTTCGACACGGAATCCGTAAATTGCCTGAAAGATGGGAGAAAGTAGTGGCTAGCGATGGACAATATTTTTGTTAACGTATTCATTTACTTTGTTTTTGAAATAAAGCTTCAATTTTTATTAAAAACCGCACGAATTAATTCCTAGACCAAATATTTATATGTAAAATGTCAGAAATTGAATTAATGATACACTTGAACTTAGAAATACAGACAAATCAGAAAATTTGGGAAAATGTTTCAAGACGGGTTTTTTTTTTTAGTCTCAAAATGCACATAAAATATGGTAACCATACCTATTCACAAATTGAACTCCTTCTTATATTAAAGAAAGGCATTCAAATGGTTTAACGAGTTTCTTAGTAACGCGGATGCAAAAGGTGGGAAAGATAGTTGAAGTATTCAAAAAGAAATCACTAAGAAATTAATTTTAATATATACAGTTATTATGAAGTAATTCGAAAATATAGAAAATACAATTTTGAAGACAACAAAAAAAGAGCCTTGATATTTGTAACTTTACTGACAACCTTTTTTGCAATAATTTTACATTTTAATCAAAATTAAAAACAAATGAAAGTAATTTTTAAAAACTCAAATTTTGTTATTACAAACTAAGGCTTACTGAATATACAAATTTAGCATTCTCGAGCTGTACGAAGCTTTATTTCCCTTGCTTGTGGCAATAAAACTATTATTTTATTTATTTTTACCGTTGTGTTTTCCTTTTGTTAGTTTCTGTACTACCACCAAGCCATGCTATTATATTGAACTAAGTTTTAACTGATTCATCATTTTGCATTTCCGAGAGTTGTTTTTGGTTTGCGTTGAAACATCAGATAGGTACACTTGCAATGGGTGCATCGCCAATGTTGGAAAGTCTATTTGCTTTAAATCAGAAAATATTTCTTTAAAATCAGTGATCAATATTCTTGTCACAATGACAAGAAGAGCAACATCAGACACCTCACATTCTTTCAGCCATTGGGACTGGTCAAAATTGTTATTAATAATGTAGTATATTCTTGACGTAACTCTACAAATGTAATGGACTCATAAGCACCTTCATCTTTGTATCATCAAAAGTTTTACTTGCTCCATGAAGTTGTTTATTCAATTTACCAACAATATCTGATAAATATCTTACGAACGCTTTGCCATCAACGGTTAGCAAGTGCTTCATTTTACGTTTATCACTGATGACGATCCCTATAATTTATGATTTTGAAATTGAATTGGGTTTCTCTTGTTATGTAGCAAAATTTTATACTCAGTGTTGCAATTGTCATCCTATTTACAATATATAAACCCTTCACTCAAAGTTTGCTTGGATCCCCTATGTGATTAAAATCTTCATTGATACTTTGTTAGATGTATGTAGCCATACAACTCATATACCTGAATGTTTCCCTCACGCCGAAGTTTTACAGAATCGACACCACTGCCTCTATAGTATGTATAATGTTATTAAGAATTTCTTAGAGATTGCTTAGCTACATTTGAAGTTCTTTGAATTTATCTTAAAATTTTATCATTGCCTACGATCACTTTTCTCAAATCTATTATACCATAACTTCATTGATTATGCTCATTAGCAGCTATCACTTTGGAATATGTTACACCTTCGGAGAGGCTATCTAAGCATGCTTCTGGATTATGCAAGATCCATTTTACAGTTTAGAAGTATTCCTGATTCGCTTTACTGAAAACTTTCTTTATTTTCTTTTAAATTGTGACATAATGTAAACTAATAATATATTTGTGTTCACTGGACTGATTGACCACCTGTGTACATAGCGTAAGTATGGGGCCAATGCAGGCCGGTAGCCAGCCCAAAAATGTAGGGGGGCGGTAGAATTTAGGGAGAAGCTAGATCCAAGCATATTATAGTTTATTTGCAAATCTACCGTGGAAATTTTAGGGTGGGCCAGCAAAAATTTAGGGGGGCCGGCCCCCCTAGGCTCCCGTGGATATGGGACTGGGCCCATGGCCCCTTTGAAAATCAAAAGTACGGAATTACCTGGAAAATCTAAAGAAGAGGTCAAAAATTTCAGCCCAATCTATAAAGAACACTTTAAGTTGTTATATGGCTGACTATGAACTCAGCTGGTTGTAAAAGGAGGATTTTGCGCTATAGATGCATCGAAATATATCTTCGAGCTACAATGATAAAAAAAAGAGATCTTTCAACTCGCTGTGCTTAGCACTAGAAGTGATATTGTTAGCACAATGTGACAGCGCAACGGGTACTTGATACATTTTCTGGGAAAAAAAGAGAAAGAAAGAAATCGAAACAAGGTTATGTCATTTTTATGCAGAAAAGCTAGGCACTTTCTTATTTTAGAAAATACTAGCTTCGATTATCCGCTCGCTGGGTTGAAATAAAAACTTTAAATGCCCAACTCGTTATCTCATCTCCGAAAACTATGAATTTGGAGTTGCCTAACATGTAAAACTATAGTGTCTAATATTGGCAAATTTCTATCATTTATATATGTGTCTTCCCCTCCCCTCCTTCACGTTGCGCGGCTGAATTTGGATTATACGGCATCGGAAGTGTCACCCGAGAACTACGGGTTCGACACTAATATCGGTCATTTTCGATCATTCCTAAATATCTCTCCCCTTCCTCCTCCCCCAAGTTGCACCGTCAAAGTGAAATTATGAAAACCATCGTAGCATCGCAGGCTCTAACTTCATCTATGTTGAAAATTTTTGATCGAGATCGGTCAAGTAGTTCAATAATTATTGAGTATATATATATATATATATATATATATATATATATATATATATATATATAGATATACCTCTTCTCCCCCTCCCCGTCAAAGTGAAATGTTTTTTTAAAAAACTTTTCAGGCTCGAACCTCGTCTGTATTGAAAATTTGATCGAAATCAGTCGTCTGGTTCAAGAATTATGAAGTCACAACCTTTGTCATTTTTAATTTTATATAATAGATATCGTACTCCGATCCTGTAAACACAGATTGTACCAAAACATAAAATCAAACTGTAATTTAAGTGCTTTTATTAACGTTTAAAACTGTTCAATTACAACAGAATATTTTGCGTTGATTTATTCGTGTTTCTCAGAAACGAAACATAAAGCTTGAGTAATGAGATATTTAAGTGCACCAGTATGTTTGTTATAGTTTTCTCTGAGAATAATAATAATTAATATTGTGTGCAAAATTGTAGTAGAGAACTTATAGATATTTGTAATTAACATAAAATAGATCTTCTCAAATACGTACCTATTTAGTACTAGTAGAACATAGGAATATATAACATTAAAAATTGTTGATATAATATTATCACTAATCTACATTTAATGACAAAATAGAGTTAAAGCACATAGAATATGTGTTATAAAATAAAGAAAAATGACTGAAATAAAAGAATCAATAAACGGAACCAATCGGAATGAATTCCCATTTCACTCTGCAAGTGAGACTCCATGGAACTAAAGGAAAGAGGGAAAATAACTTTAATAGACCAGAATTCGAATAGAGGAAGACGCCTCTGTTAGAAATTCGTCAACAAGCGCGCATCAAAAAAGTAGTGTTGGTGAGATTTGGACTGGGTGGAACCTCCATAAGCATGCCGCTGAGTAGACAAAATATAAGTGAATCGTTTAAAAGTAGTTTCGAAGTTTTGGGGCCTTCCGGACTCAACGAACCCTGCTGTGACTGTATCCCTGGTCTTCAAGATTAGTGCAACGGGAATGAGGAGATTAAGCTCAAAATGTAATGTAAAAAGAGAATAAGTATATCTTCTGAAAAGTTCTTGCAATTCTTAGAAGTTAGGGGTCTGCGGTCCCCCTAGGAAAATATGCTAGTTACCCCAATACCCATATGCCACATTTTTGTTTTCAAATCCAGCGGTTCAAGACAAACATATAATACATTTAAAAAAGAAAAAACAATCTCCCCTTTCCTCTCTCTCCGTTAAAGAGTGGAGTTCTCGAACTCTTGTCTTACCCAGAGTTTAAGATTTAAAGAAATCATTTGCACGAAATTTCAAGTTCTTAATTCAAACGTTTTCACAAATTTGGTGAAACGCGGTGAATTTTTAAAATCGCTTTTCACCTTTAAATGGTCCAACTTGGCTGACTTATTTTATTCATGCTTTAGGATTTAAGCTCAACGTTTCTACAGAATTTTAATAAATTTCTAGGCACAGGAGTTTCGGGGGTCTAGTGATAAAGATTAAATCAGAATCCGTCTTCAACTCTTAGTATAGCCTTTGCAGATTTTTTAAATAGATAATTGAGTGTATGATGCAAGCGATTATAATCGTGACATAATAATAATAATAATAATAATAATAATAATAATAATAATAATAATAATAATAATAATAATAATAATAATAATAATAATAATAATAATAATAATAATATATTCTGATTGAACTCTTAATTTTGTTTTTTCGTTGTATACTAACAATGGCAGGTTACATATACTTTTACAAAAGGAAATTCGTAATCGAAAAGTTACAAAAGAAAGGAAGAAAAAAGAAAAGGAAAAGGAAAAGACATGAAGATCACTCTTCTTTAAAAAGTATCCCTTTAATCTGTTGCTGTTACGTATTAATAAGTTGATAAAAACTTTTTCGTAACATATTGAAGAAGAATTCCATGGAAGTTTCCCATACTATCTAAATTAATCCGAAACTTGTAGGATGTTTTACGATGCAAAAGCTTTATTTTTTATCATAGTTCACTTCAAATGCCGAGAAAGAATGCATCCTCAATCATTTACACCGTATTGTTATGCGCACATTGAGAACAAAGGAACAATTCGATATTAATGAAAAACACATCATGGTATTTGCAGAATTCTAATATCAATAAGAAAAATACCAACTAACGTATTTTGTATGGAATCTACCGTATGTTTGGGCACAAACACTTGTCAATGGCAATGTTATTTAATGAGTCAGAACGTTAGGAGAAATGTAAAATATCCGTTTCCTTTTCCTTTTCCTTTTCCTGTCACTAAGCTCATGTAAACATGTGACAGGATATGGTGTCTCTACAACCAATAGGATGCGAGTTCCTTTGCATTGAAGTCCGCTGGCCAGACTTGGCAACAGCTTGTTTTCCTATGCTTATCATTGTTCTTATTAACCTTGCATTTGAGACGTTCGGTGGCGACGCTTGGACTTCAACACCAAAGGTTAATATTTGGAGAAAAATAAATAATTTTTGCTAATTTTCAATAGCAAACTGTAGCACAAGTTCAGGTAATGTATTCAACTTAAGGAATTTAAGTTTTAAAATGTTTTTTACTGTCTTTTTGTATAAAAACTGTACTACAAATGATCTATTCAACAACTAATAGTGATTTCCAGTTATGACCCAAAGTTAAGATATAATCTGAAACTATTACACAATCTTTGTGATTCTTTAATGCGGTACTTGTAAGTTTCCTAAAGTTAAAACTAGCATAATACTATATCATTTCTAGTTTACGTTTAATTTCCTTGTAAAATTCCTATACAATTTTAGTGATATTGACTCAATTTAATTACAGGTTTCACTTCGAAATTAACATCCTCTACGATTAGATGGGTTAATGATTATTTCCTCTTCGACAAGAAGGTAATATGATTCCTTTTTTTAATTCTTTATAATATTATTTTTGGTTTAATTACTACTCTTACGTTTTGATTTATTTCAAATGGCATTACTTTGTAAGTAAACAAATGAGAATGATTTGACACAGGTTAGTATTATTATACAAATTTATATTAAGATTTTGAATGATGCAACATACAATAATGAGATATATATCAATATTTTATATTTGAGACCATCACATAAAACATGTGTATTTGGGGCACCACTCTAATCATTTCTATAAAGACCTATCCGTCATTACTTGGAATTTTATGTTCAAACTTTTAAAAATTCGAACGCAAAAGGCTAGACGAAAAATTACACTATTATCAATTATTTATTTCAGCATATATATATATATATATATATATATATATATATATATATATATATATATATATATATATATGGGGCGTGTGAAAGGTGTCGGCGTGAGCATGCAATCGCGCAAATTCAATATGGCTAACACTGTTAAAGAGAAAGAAATTCTTTGAATGTTCAAATAAAGCACTAAATTAAGTTTCTGAAAATTGAATATGGATTATGGAGAAAGAGAACAATTGGATACATTTGTTAATATATTTCATATTCAATATACATTTATTCTATATTACTGTAATAGGCTACTTATTGGGGCCGGGGTGGCTTAGTGGTAAAGCGTTCACCTCTGGTACATGGAATCACTGGTTCGATCCCAGCTCGCGATAAGTGAAGTATGTTGTGGACGAACACTGTGTACGTGAGTTTCCTTGGGGTTCTCCCGTTTTCTCCCACGTTATTCATTCATAACATTTCATTCAGTTCTCATCATCATCGTCTCCTTTAGCCTAGCCGGCATACGCGTGGGACGTAAAACTCAAAGATTTAATTTTTGTAATACTTGTTATTAATAATGTTTGCAGTAAAGAGTCAAAATCGTAAAACCGAACAACTAATTTTGTTTGATATATCTGACTCTTTTAAAATATAATTTATGTGGCATTAATTTAGAATTTTTGTGTTTCTTCAAGATTAAGATGACTGAACTGTTTACACAGAATCTTTGTGCACTAGCAATGTGTCAATTCTCGTATACATTTCTTAAAATTGAATTCTCTGAGTCTAATCGAGGTTACTTTGTAACATTCTTGCTAATTAGATTCTTTACTGAAATCAGCATTGTCCACCAACCAAGTTTTCACCAAGTAAAAAAATGTAGAGAAAGAACCTTTTGTCTCTCTTTTTTTTTTTTTTTTTTTTTTTAGTTTAATGCTACACTGGCAGGCATCGAGATTAAAGGGGAGCTGTGATGATGATAATGAACGAAATCGTGGAATGAAGAAAGTAAGAGAAAATAGGAGAACTCATACATAGAGTATTTGTCCACCAGAAAACCCAGTTGACGCAAACTGGGATCGAATCAGGGACCCCACAAATCACAGTGAGCATTCTATCATTGAGTCACCGCAGCCCGGAAGGTGAAACGTCCAGCTTTACATTACTTACACAACCGGAAAGCAGGGGCAACAGTGTCTCAGTGGTAGAGCCTTCACCTCTAGTGTATGAAGTCCTTGGTTCGATCCCAACTCGCGCCAAGTGAACTTTGTGGTGGACAAACATCGTGTGCGTAGGTTTTCTCGGGGTCCTCCCGTTTCCTCTCACTTTCCTCATTCCACAGATTTCATTCATTTCTCATCATCGCCGTCTCCTTTAGAATAGCCGGCATATACGTGGGACGTAAAACTCAAAGATTTCTTTTCATTTACAACTAGAAAGCACCTCATCTATGTTTCTGAGGATTGTGTTGAAATAATTTGATAGCTAATTGAAGGAAACTAAGTATTGATGTAGTCTTGACATTCAATTTTCTGTTTGCCCCCGCCAAGTGAACTTTGTGGTGGACAAACACCGTGCTCGTGGGTTTTCTCGGGGTTCTCCCGTTTCCTCCCACATTCTTCATTCCACCATTTCACTCATCTCTCATCAAAGATTTCATTTCATTTTCAATTTTCTGTTTGTTGTGGCCGTTCAATCAGTGCGAAAAGTATTGACAAAATCAACCAAAAATAGGAAGAAAATGTGAAAGGAACTGACCTCAGCGCCGTAACTTAGATTTTTTCTGTGGGGGGAAGCATTAATACTCGTATTTGGACCCCCTAGAAAAAGTTGTTTTTCTAATTCTTGGGCCCCTCTTTTCATCTTTCTTTTACTCTTTATGGACCTCCCGGAGTCTGTGGGCCCTCCCGCATGTCAAGGTCTGTGGGGTCGTTAGTTACGAGCCTAGCCCTATTCCATACATGACAAATTAATTAAGGGAACAATATTGACAAATCTCAAAGCCATACGAATAAAGTTATTTCTAGGGCCCTAATAGTAGACATTTTATACTTAAATGGGCCCACGATTCATTTTTGTTTTATTTACGTTTTGTGTGCTATTTTGTTTATGTAATGTGGCGAATCTGTATAATGCTTCATTTATAATTTCATGTCCGTGTCGTATATGGAGTAAAAAAATTTTGTCTTAAAATGGGCCCCCCTCGAACGGTGGGGAGCTTCCTTGGTGGAAGTTGCCCCTTGCCCTTCCACAAGATACGGTCCTGACTGACCTAATAGAAATTATACCATTAAAATATAAAACATTGGAGATAGATGGTAGGAAGTATCATTTAGTGAATGGTTTTGTACTAATTAATTGGCAAGCGGCTGATGATAGCAATAATGAAATACACCTTCTGAAATAGTATAAAGCCTCGATTTGAGGTAAGATATTTATACGAGAAATGTTTACTGATTCTTTCACATTTCCAGAATATGAACAGCAGTCATTTTTCAATTCCCCAATATATGAGTAACAACGAAGTACTATCTGAGAAAGGCAGAGAGAAAAACAATGAGGAAAGAAGAAGAGTGCGTAGCATAAAAGAAAGAGTATGTTAGTAGTGCAAACCGGTGCATTTTGCTATCGTTGTTCTTTCTTTCCGTCACCGCCGACTTCTATTAAGTTACGTGCCAGCTTCTTCCCCTCAAACTAAGAAGGCAAGAAAAAAACTTGGACATCATAGAGTATTCAATTGGAAACGACTGGTGTAGAGGATGAAGGAACAGAAAATTGACCAACAGTGTAATTTTGTCACGCATCATATGCACCAGCCATGCTTCCTGAAAATAACCACAGGAGACAGGCCAAAGAGTATAGCCGGATAAGGGGGTGAAAAGGGCCCTTACACCGAAAAAAGTGTTGTTTGTACCCTGATAGTTTTCGAGAAACACGGGATGACATTTGCGAGGACTATCTTGGCGCCAAGGTATCTCCCCTCCCCCCGTATCACAGCACAAAAAATTAAAATACACCATTCGAAAGCAAATCGTTTGTACCGTTTGTACCGAAAAAACTTTGTTTGTATCCTGATAGTTTTTCGAGATACAGGGGATGACATTTTTTTGGGGGGGGCTATCTTGGCACCAAGATAGCTCCCCGTATCACAGCACAAAAAGGTGAAATACACCGTTCGAGAGTAAATCGTTTGTACCGTTTGTACCGAAAAAAGTTTTGTTTCTTCCCTGATAGTTTTCGAGAAAGAGAGGATGACATCTGGGAGACTATCTTGTATGCAAGATAGGTCTCGTAATATGTACATTTTCTATGTCCAGTAATAAGTATTGTGTTTATGCATGTGAATTTATGTGTATTTAGAACTCTAGTTCTGCATATATCCGAATAAAAAAAAAGAACTTTTTGGGAATAACTCAACGTTAAAATTGAATCGGCGAGTGGGAAAACAGCGTGAGTCCAAAATAAGCTATTTTGAGGTAAAGGCAAAAATAACACTAAAGATGTAGAACTACAAGCTGCAGTGAAGATCAGTACAATTTGCAAGACATCGCACGTTATAGCAGAATGCTATAATACCGACTGTACATTTGTAGCATTAACAAACGAAAGTTCTTTCCTCAAATATCTCAAAATGCGTTTTGTGGACTAGTAGTGTTTATCCACTCACCGATTCAATTAACTTTGCTCTATTTCTGCCCTTTTCCGTAAGTAAATACCGTGTTATTCAACAATGGTCTACTTACTTTCGGCTTTTGTCTATGAAAGCGGCGAGCTTCTCGTGCCGCTAATGTGAATATATAAACAGTTGGTTTCTTCAGTTGGTGTAAAACTGAAACGTGGAAGGACGCAGTTTAGCTGAGAAAACGTTCCATTTTTTTATATTTCTTTGTTTAAGATTATTTCTGTCAATCCAGTTTCTTTCTGAATTTGTACATACTTTGTTATTCTTTTTAGTTTTTATTATTTGGATATAAAGTTTATGTGTCTAGTTTCTAAATATTCGTTTAATGAGTTTTTCACTCATTTTTTTCCCACTAGTGATAGCATTGAGATGGGTAAGGTAGGAAATTAGAGAAAATTATCTTTTCTGGTACTTTGAGACCAGAATAGTTTTCCTTCAGCTCTACTTTTTAATAACTGTGGTCAAGGGCGCCCATCAGGGGGGCAAGGTGGGGCGCTCGCCCCCCCCTTGAGGAAATTGTACTTCGGAAGATCGAAAACCCAGCAGAATTTTTATAATAGTTACCGTAAAGTTTGAAACTATATTTGAAATGTCGCTTGTACTTGCCCCCCTTGGAAACCACAACATGGGCGCCCTTGACTGTGGTGCCTGTAGACACTCACTCTCTGAGTGCTGTTCTCTGGCGCCAAGATAGCTCCCCCAAATGTTATCCCGCGTTTCTCAAAAACTATCAGGGTTCAAATAAAACTTTTTTTCGGTACAAGTAGTACAAACAATAGTACAACACCTTTCGAATGGTGTATTTCAATTTTTTGTACTACGATAAGGGAGCTATCTTGACGCCAAGATAGCCCCCCCAAATGTCATCCCCTGTTTCTCGAAAACTATCAGGGTAAAAACAAAACTTTTTTCGGTATAAACGGTACAAACGATTTGCTTTCGAATGGTATATTTCAATTTTTTGTATTGTGATACGGGGGGGTCTATTTTGGCGCCAAGATAGCCCCTAGTTGACATCTCAAGTAACCCCTATAAGGAAAATGGTACAAACGAAAATATTTTAGGTACATATGGTACAAACGTAGTATAAACGAATGACTTAGTCGTTATTTCAATTTTCTAAAGTCGGGGGACTATCTTGCCAGACGTTGAGTGACCACCTTCTATTTTTCACCATAAAAGCAACACCAACCCACCTATAATATATTTTGACCGTGGTGTGAGCTTCGTTGCAACTTGGTATAAAATGAGAAGCACCAAAGTCGGGAAGCTGTGCTTTGCCTGCAAGATAGGCAACCCACTTTACGCTATAAATGTTTTGACCGGCACGAATACTATCAGAAATCAACGATGGTCGATTTTGAGTTTCTTACTTGTCATGAATGGCTGTACATAGCAATATAACTCTCATAATCGTACCTTTTCCAGAAACCTGTGAGGGCGCTAGTGACACTGATTTTTAGTCTGCTTTAGCAGAATACCAATATTTTTGATAATGATTTCCAGAATACAACTTTTTGGATTATCCCTATACAATATATAATGTATGCCCATATATACAGCGTAATGTACATGTTAATAATGCACAAGATGGTAATACAATACAAAAATATGTAAAATGTTGTTACGGCAACGTATGTGGGTATTTTCTTTCAGGAAATAGAGATTGATCTTGTTATCTTCATTCATAATTTCAGCTGAGTAGGAAACTGCTGAGACAGCTGATAGGAACCTGTAAAAAGAATTCTTAAGTCTCATTCTATCGTCTGCGGGAAGTCCAAGATGACCGCAGATATGACATTTGCGAAAGATTGTGTTCATCTGTTCCAACCATGCTATTCTACTTCTAATCCTAATGTGTTCTCAGCTATGTGCTGTCGTTCCATTTGCTGAACTACTTCGTAAAAAGGCCATCGTCAACATTAAGACGAATACCAAAAGTATTATGTAAAAAATGAAGCTATCCGGCATAACTCCCCAACTTGGGGAAGTAACTTGTTCTCCAATTGGTGATGTAGTAACGATATTGTTACGTTTGTCCAAGAATACCATGAACGACCTCAAGTACCATGAACGATAGTTTTAGTAAAACTAACGTAAACTAACGATAAACTAACGATGTGAGATGGAAATTTATGATAATTCTTTATAGGTGGGCTAACTTCACGTTTGGCGGGAATCTTTATTTCTTGAATAAAATCGTTATTTTTGCAAAACAAACGTTAATTTTAGCAAAACTAACGTAAACTAACGATAAACTAACGATATAAGTTGGAATTTTATGATAATTCAATATGGGCGGGCTATTTCACAGTTGGCGGGAAACTTTATTTCTAGAATAAAATCGTTATTTTTCCGAAACTAACGATAGTTTTAGCAAAACTAAGGTAAACTAACGTTGTGATATGAAAAAAATTTGAAATTCGCTTGTGGGTGGGGAACCGTGAAGTTGGCCTGCCCATTTATTTTTTGAATAAAAATTTTATTTTTTCCAAACTAACGATAATTTTAGCAAAACTAACGTAAACTAACGATAAACTAACGATATAGATACGAAAAAGAAAAATTCGTTAGGTGGGCAGGACAACTTCACAGACGTGGTCAAATCATTTATGGTGTAATGCGGGTTGCCTATCTTGCAGGCAAAGTACAGCTTCCCGGCATTAGTTTTCCTCATTTTACACCAAGTTGGAAAGAAGCTACCAAACCACGGTCAAAATATATTACAGGTGGTTTTACTGCTTCTATGATGGAAAATAGAATGTGATCACTGAAACATAAAGCAAAAAGATTTGAATTCGAATATTTCCGGCGCACTTTTCGCTAGAAATTTGAACGGCAAAATACATTGTTTCTAATTTCCTGTAAGACACTTCAAGCAAACTAAACTCATATTTAGTTTCACCTTCGTAGCTCAAGTCGTTTCTGAGACATGAACAATTTTTGATTTCCGAATTTTAAATAATAACTTCGAAATTCAAAGGAATTTGATTTTCAGGTTAAAGTTATTTTTGGATATGAGGTACCTGTGGTATAAATATTACAGCAATCTGGGCACTCTTCACTCCTTTATCCGGCTCTAACCTTATCATAGCTCAGTAGTAACCTAATGTAGCTATAATGTAAGTGTAACACTGAGGTCGAGCAATGTTCGCTGTTGAATACGCTGGTTATTCCTCCGTTGAATACGCTGGCGCAATCACAACTGAAAATTATCCTTCTATAACATTGAAGCCTGTGTTGCACGTAATGCAAACACAGTTATACTAATAGACAATTGATGACTACAAGAAGATAATACACAAAAATTCCAAATCCGTATAAAATCTTTGTTTCACGTCCAACAATTATGCCATGTATGTTAATGGAGGCGGCGATGATGAGAATAAACAAAATAATGGAATAAAGAAAGTGTGAGGAAACGAGAAACCTCCAAGAAAACACACACATGCGCTCTTTGTCCACCACATTACCCATTTAATACGAGCTAAAATCAAAGCAGGAGTTTCGTACGCACAAATTCAACATTCTACCACTCAGGCACTACATTTTTTTCAAAATCCATGTCAAAATACGTAACGAGGAGAACAAACTTCTTATGCACATGGTTATGGCGTATGGGACAGCTGTGTCCGGAATGTTGACGCACAAATTCGTGGATTCAATGAAAAATTTGACATCGTCTGGCAAAATGGAGAATACATGTACGATGTTCATCGCTGCTGCACCTTTTAACTGCAACTATCTGAAGCTGCGCTCTTTACACAGGTATCCTGAAGAAATTTCTATCCTTCCTTTTTCATTATCATTTGGCCATGAAACAAACTCCTGAGAGGTATACAATCCCTGTGTACAATTATGTTGTGTTCGAATTTATAACTCATGGGATATGATGCTTTACTTTTTTTTAAATTTGAACACTTCCAGTGTACCCCCTAAAAAATGTAATAAATCAATAACGGCCACGTTATTTTAAATATTTAATTAGAACCGGAAAATCTACACAAAATTTTAAATTGACCAGCGAAAACGGCACGTTTCTAGCACTTGTGGTTTTTGAGATCTCATTGTCGAAACAATTGAAAACAAACATATAAAAATACCATTTTAATATATAGACTAGCTGAACCTACGCTCTCTACACAGCGCATCATTCACATATGAGCATGAATCTCCTTGTTATTCCTCACATCTGTACATGTTCCTTTACAGACACAAGTGAAAGACGTCTTGATAAAAATTGGCAAGAGATACCATAGAGGGGAGATTTTTTCGATTACTTTTTCAATATCTCGCACCGTTTGCAAGATTTGAACCTACTTCCGGCTGGAGTTTTTAGTTCATGTATGATCAGTATTTTCTTTCTTCTTGCATGCAGTATGTAATAAGCAAATACATTACACACACAATTAATTATAATGTCACTGATATATGGTGTTCATTGGACAAAACACTCCAAACAATAAAGATTCAACTTAGAGTGGAGAAATAGTTACTTTACGTTTTTATCATCATGTAGTCATGAAATAGACACCTGAGAGGTATGCAACCCCCGTATACAATTATGTGGTGTTGGAATGCATATTGCGTAGGATATGATGCTTTACTTTTTTTCTAACTTCAACACTTCCAGTGTACCCGTAAAAATGTAATAAAAATAAATGGGCATGACTTTGAAATATTCAATTAGAACTAGACAATCTACATAGAATTTGCAATCGATCAGTGAAAACGTCATCTTTCTAGAGCCTGTAGTTTCCGAAACCTCATTGTCGAAAGGATTGACCACAAACATAAATGTTCACAAACCTATAGTTTAAAAGAACTCCAAAGATGGCAGCACAATTCATTTGTATTGATTTTGGAAAAGGCTTATGAAAGGCTTTCAACAATAATTTTTTAAAAAATAAACATTAAAAGTTTTATTTAAATAATTTATTTAAAGTACACATAATTCAAAACATTTGTCTTTGTTAAACGTGAAATCGCAAATAACCGTAAATCCAAGGTTTGAAATTCAAAGTTATAGGTTGGAGCTCAGGTGCTTTCGTTGCTATTGTAGCATTTTAATAGATAGATGCTTAGCTGTAATGGTCAAGCATGGAAACCCGAGTGGCATGACAACTTGTTATCGGGAAAATTTTGATTCTGTTTGCACTATCATGATGGCTTGGTAAGTGTCAGGTAACACTATGGCAAGAGACTAAGCGATGTCTCTATACTGCATCGTTATATCGGGCGTTGCAGTATAGAGTCCTATTGAATTCCGCACCCGCTCGCATTTTGACAAGCTAAGAGTACTTTTGTGCTCCTTTTACTGCAAGTCCTGCATCGAGCCATTTTCCAATAGCATAACATGCGACCGAATTAGTACATGGCATATATCCGAGATGTACACAATATTCCACTGTTTCTTTGGGAGGTGCGTTCTCGTGATTTTTCTTCGATTGGACTATTTGGTCCATGATTGTAAAATGACCCACACACTAGAGACGTCCCCCAACACTAGAGACTAAGTGCTGCCTTTTCTTCCCGCTGCATTTTTGATGACCGTTAGTGTACACAAAATAAACTTGAAAATAATTTAAAAAATAAGATAGGGAAACTGACTAATTGATTAACGTGTTACATAATTCGTAAAAGTAGCAGGAACGAGAGAAGGCATATGGGAACTATTCTAGAAAATGAAGTATCGTATAATCTTAAATTGAAGCATGTGGTTTTCCTAAAATGTAAACCAAACTTTGAAATTAAAGTCTATCTATTTATTCTACAGTATATGATATTGATATCCATATTCGTAGATAATACTCGTATATAATTGCTTCTCAAAGGACAATATTCAACATCCTAATTATATTTCCAAAGAAAGAAAACAGTCAATAAATTAAAGAGTATCAACATTTGGTTTAGTAAGCTTGCAGGTTTTGTAGCCCTGTAACTGTACACTCAGTTTGTTCATTTGTTACATAGGATACTTGTTATATAGAATATTCACTTTCCACTAACACTTTTCTGTAACAAGAGACCTTGTTCTGATGTCACACGAAATGTGATACGAGACTATGGTCAATCGATTTGTGTTAGTGAACACGAAAATCCATAGGCGGGAAAACCCCTCGATCGCAACCGTTCCGTACTTATGGAAGGAAGAGTATGGGCACTGCCAACACAACACGTTGTGGATAATGAAACGAAATATGGCGTGAAATCGATGAAAATTTGCATAGAAGTGCAGTTAAACATATTTGTACTATAATGTGACATTACATTCGACATTAATCTGACAAGTGAGGGCAGAGACGTTCGCGACCGTAGTTCATGAAAGTTATTAAATAAAAGAAACAGATGAACAGACTCAGAAATGTATGTACAGAAGTAAGAGCAAAGTCCCAGTGAATTCCGATATCTTCACTCGCAGTTATATCTTCGCAATTCTTTACAATCTTTAATCTTAATCTCGTGTCCATGGGTTTTCTAGGAGTACTCTCGTTTCCTCCCACTTCCTCATTCCATCAATTCTTCCATCATCATTCACTTGCTTTAATCATCGTCTCCCTTAGCGTAACGAGCATATAAACGTGGGACGTTAAACTAAAAGATTAACCTATCATTAAATTGACAATGTTATTATTCTTTTCTCCTAATGCTTACTAAGAGACTAACTGTGCCACCTTTAAATGGAACCTTAGAGGAAGTTTCAATCTTTAATTGGTTAAAAGATATTTTGTTTCTTTTGGTCAACAAACCTTAACCTCTGATCTGCTGGACGTAAAGGAATAAGGTTCAGTGTATATGCTGGTGAAAATGTGTTAGTGACCGAACTATATACAAGGTCCGATTGAACGAAAGTTACCTAATACAATACGTGACTGCAGAATGCATGCAAATCTTGGTTTTAAAATCCTACTTAACGGCCATCGTGTAGGCCAAGCTGATCTTTACAGAGAGTGTGCTTTTATTAGTATCAAGGACCAGTCCCTCTTCCAGAAAATGTTGTCCTGGAAAGCCAATATCAAAATGAGATGGTGCTGCTGCACTAGGATACTGTTTGTTAAAGGACGAGATCTGTATAGAGGAGTGATCTGTAATCGCAAATATATTATTATTTGTCTTATTAGATATGTATTAGAGTCTGTATTAAAAACTGTTTTAGAGTCTGAATCTGCAATGCTAAGACAACGCCATCAAACGCCTTAATACTCTCTTTCGTCCTCTTTGGAATTGAATTTTGCACAATACCGTCTTACCCCAGCCTAACGTTTAATGTTTATTAATACGAAAAGATATTTGTACGAAATTTCAGGTCGTAATGCTAGTTCCTAGTAATGAAATTCCTGAAGATCTTTAACATGCACAGCGCACAACCCCTCACAGTTAACATTTCGGAAGATTGTTAACACAGGCATAGGTCGTATACACAGGCTATGATTCAAGGACAACACTTGTACAACATTTCAAATCCTAACGCTCAACCTTCACGTCTCCCTTAGAAATCGACTTTCGAAAGTACCATTTCTATCTACTGTTTAGAGTTAAAGGAGAACAATTTTTAAAAGTTTCATGTTATTGCACCCAATAATTTTAGGCATCTGCTGAACGACAAGGAAATGTTCAGCGCCCGCTTTCGTCTCCTCTAGAAGCAAATTTTTGAATGACTTCGTTTCATCAGTAGTCTAAAACTTAATGACAACTTTTTAAAAATATTCTACTTCTTAATCTCAACGTTCTAGACTTACGACGAAATGAAAGAAAACGTTCAGATTGCACTTTTCTTTGTTAGAGGTCGAATTTTAGAAAATATTGTATTCTTCACAGCCTATATCTAAGATGAGTGATATAAGTTTCTATTATCAACGGTTTTTAGAGATTTGATGAAGAACAAAAGAATCTATTGGTATTATGTTAATACAAGTATCTCGATTTTAATCTCCTACTTTACTAGATACAATGTGAACACTGTAGTCATTTAAAGAATGGAGTAAAAGGTGTTCACATTGTAGCCACTAAAGTTGGAGACTAAATTCAAAATACTTGTATTTACATCACACTAAAAGATCCTTATTTGAACACTGTAAGACTTAATAAAAAACAATGTGAGGTCAGCTCAAGGAAACTAGAACACTTTACTGATGGTGTGTAAGGTAATCCGAGTGAATAATGATGAAGAAAGTGTACTGTGACCAACCTGAATCGTGGCTGGAAATAAACGTATTATACCTAGGTATACATACACACACACACACATATATATATATATATCTCACATTTAACAAAATAAATTATAATAAAATATTGTAATTATATATATATATATATATATATATATATATATATATATATATATATATATATATATATATATATATATATATAACTAAAACAATATTTTATTATAATTTATAGGATGGACAAAGCACTCTATCATCATCGTTAATATCAAAGAAACCGAATTTAAGAATAATCCAAGGTGCACTTTTATCCGTCATGTATAAATGTGAAACTTGATTAGTGATACACAAAGAAGAGAAGTTGACTGTTTTGTAAATTTCAAGAAAAAATGTTTGATGCGGAAAGAGACAAATTAACAAGTGAATTTGGGAAATGGACATCACTAGAACCACAAGAACTTGGATATCCAATATCATATGGATAATAAACTCAATATGTACGTCTAGACATACAGATCATGTCAAGTCATGATAAATATATTAACGGATAAAATAAGCAAAAGCTGGAAGTGCAATAAATAACCTTAGGAGTTTTAATAACAATAATAATGTGTCCTTTCCGAACATATCAATAATGAGCATTTACCTAGATGCTTCAACTGTTTTCAGGGTCACTGGTAGCTCAATAGTAGAGTGTTCAAATCTCTAGTGATGGGGTCCCTGGTTCGATCCCAGCTCGCGCCAAGTGAACAAATACTGTGTGAAGGGTTTTCTCAGGTTCTCCCGTTTTCTCCCACTTTATCTATTCCACCATTTTATTCATTTCTCACCATCACCGTCTCTTTTAGCCGGCCCAAACGGGGAACATAAAACACAAATATTTCACTTCATGTTTTCAGCTGTTGTTCTTCTTTTTCTTTTTAATGTTTTCACAGGTACTTTCCGAGGTTCGGGCCTGGAATGGCTTTTATCATTTCACTTTGACGGTGATACTTAGGGGAGAGCAAAAGGGGCGATATATAAAAATAAATAAAAATGAAAATGACTACGTTTGTGACTTAATAAATCTTGACTTAATAAATCCACCCAATCGATCTCGATCAAATTTTCAACATAGATGAGGTTCTAGCCTGGGATGGTTTTCGTCATTTCAGTTTGACGTTACAACTTAGGGAAAGGGGAGGGTTAGATATTTAAAAATGATCGAAAATGACCTTTATTAGTGTTGAATCCATAGTTTTCGGAGTCACTGACATAACCAGTGATACTTCCGAATGGTATTTAAATCCAAATTCAACCAAGTAACTTAGGGAGGGGGTGGGTGTATATATATATATATATATATATATATATATATATATATATATATATATATAAAATCGAAAATGACCGATATATTACTGCCGAGTACATAATTCTTAGGGTCGCTGAGATGAACAGTAATACTTGCGATGCCGTTTAATTCCAAACTCAGCCGCGCAACTCGGGGGAGTGGAAGATATTTCAAAATAGTCGAAAATGACTGATATTAGTATCGAATCCATAGTTTTCGGGATTGCTGAGAAGAAGGGTGACACTTTCGACGCCGTTTAAATCTAAATTCACCTCCTTATGTCCAAAATCAAATGTGTTTTCCCCGTATGAAGAACGGGTATTAAGCTAGTATTTTATATTATTAATCATTTAATACTAAATCAGTGTTTGAGATCTAAGATTTAGGTGAACTAGCATTACCAACACAACTCAAGGGAGTGTTCGTCTCGTCACATTTTCGAGAAGAAAATCGTCTTATTTCTCCTTGTGTCTCGAGTTCGAAAACGTATTTCCCCGTCTCGACTCTTGTAACGCTTTTAAGTCGAAACAAGAAATTTTTCGTCAGGTGGGCAATATTACATAAGATTTCACCGATTAATTTTCTTTTGCATGCTATATTTATCGATTGTCGTTCTCGAAAGTTGTTACCTTTCTATTTTCCGTTGAACTCTCCTATAACCACTTTCATGTTTATCACGTTTACTAGATACAGATAATAGGCCTTTCTGCCGGAATTATCTTCAAGGTAATCTTCAGTTCCGTCATTACCACGTATATATTAATTAATATTTGATCATCGACCTTTCATTGAATAAAATAACCTACAATTTACGAACTCATTCTTCCAAACTGTTAGAGAATGATATTATTCTTAATTAATAATGCAGTTCCTAATTTACAAAGTTAGCTCTACCTTTCACTATTCATCTCCCTGAGTTGCTATCACATCTGCATTAGTTTTCTCTTTTTT
This sequence comes from Thermobia domestica, assembly GCF_964235325.1. Lineage (NCBI taxonomy): Eukaryota > Metazoa > Arthropoda > Insecta > Zygentoma > Lepismatidae > Thermobia > Thermobia domestica. The sequence continues at coordinate 142,196,778 of NC_137460.1, forward strand.
CATTCAGAGGGTTGGGAACTATCACCTGAACAATTGTTAAAATATAGAAACGGAACAGGGGCTATGCCACTTATTTATTGTTGAATTTTATGAGCATGGAGCGAGGGGGAGGGAGGAGTATTAAATATAGGCAAAACCGATTTGGATTCAAGTCCACAATTGATTCTCTCCTACAGAATCGACGACAAATACACTTGTTGAAACACGGGAACAATGAACTCAAAACCTGTGACAATCCCGGAAAACCGGGACGTATTCCAACTCTGTTCATTCAACATTTGAAATCCTTCTTATATAGAGTTCGAACATTCAAATGTCCTACGTACTTAGTGTCTGTACCTTATAATTTAAACTTCCTGTAATACTTCTGAAAGATCATATTGAGGGATCATTTTGTCTTCAAAATATTTCACAGAATCCTCTCGTATAAAACTGGATATTTATTCGGAATGATTGACGTTTGTGTCTCCCCCCAACAAAATCCTTGGTTTCGCACCAAATCCTCGGTTCTGCACAAAGGGCCAAACTTGAGTTGATGATTTGGTTTATTCGGCACTCAGATTAATTACCCTTCTGGACATTCATCATTAGTTGGTTCAATCCCTAATATTTAAATACTTATTGGCTCTCAAATCCTTATTTACGGGGCCGCGGTGGCTCAGTGGTAGAGCGTTCACCTCTGGTGCTTGGGGTCCCGGGTTCGATCCCAGCCCCCGCCAAGTGAACTTTGTGGTGGACAAACACCGTGTGCGTGGGTTTTCTCGGGGTTCTCCCGTTTCCTCCCACTTTCTTCATTCCACCATTTCATTCATTACTCATCATCACCGTCTCCTTTAGCCTAAACGGCATAACCGTGGGACGTAAAACTTACAGATTTCATTTTGAAATCCTTATTTATTTTCAGAGGACTTTCAATATTATTTTTTAGATTTTAATTCTTGATCTGGATCATTAAAACTTGCATATAATCGAATTCTAGTTCCTTCTATTTTCACTTGATTAAGCAGATACTAAGTGAGTACTCTAACTAGCAAGTTATTTCGTACTTATCACAAGTTTTCGATAATTAGGAATTATATACTGTGGAATTCAGTTAACTATGCAGCAAGGCCGAACTGATCCTCAGGAAAAAGTGCAAAGCTAAGATTTTTGAGCGTGAACGCCTCAAATGGAAGTTTAATATACGTAATCTCGACCTGGAAACACGCCATGTAACAAAGAATATCATTTTGTTGATTTTGTATTGTTCACTATTATTTTCCAACAATATTTTATTATTGATAATGATTGTTAATAACTACTCGCAGTAAGCACCAGCTCCTATAAAGATGAGAACGAAATAATAAAGAACAGACGTACAGAATTTGCATATCTTTTAAAAAAAATGAAATAAAGTGGCCTATGATGTTTGAAATAATTTAAAATTTTAAATGAAACTTTTTTAAATGTTACAAATGTTTCTACTACATATAAAAATAAAGGTGAAAGAACATTAGCTTTCAATTGAAACAAAATGTTAATTAACAGTTTTTAACACCAACAAAATATCTTTAAAAATCAAATAAAATGTTACATTTTCTTGTTTAAAATACAATGTCACTTTAAAGAACTTGCAGTTCCAATATTTTAAATAAATCGCTGAAATTAATAGGGCTACATAATATTTAGTGAAGGAAAATTCTACTCTATATAACCTTTTTGTTTAATAAAAAAATATATTTTTTATGTCACAAATGTTTGTTTGAGCTACAACAAAAAGAAAGGAAAAACGGAACATAAAAACATTTGAGTGGAGACAAAATGTTCATTGATACCCTTGTACATAAAGAAAGTACCTTAAAAGTCAAACTACATTTTGTTTATAATACTAATACTACATTTTATGTATAATAAGGATCAAGGTTACTTTCAAGTTCAAATGAAGGATATGTCCGTAGCTTTCATATTTGATATTTAAACGGGAAATACTGTCCATATATTTCCAAAAATGTTTCATTTTATTTGGAACTATTCACTTAGCCTTGCTGTAGTCTGTAACACCTTAATTCGAGAAAATTTTCTACTTACCTTGAGGTTCTTACTTTTTCTTTTTTTTTTTTTTTTTTTTTTTTTTTGTAGTGAACAACTTAATGTAGAAAGTGAGGCAGATAATACTTTATCTACAAAACGAAATTATGTGAATTAATAATTGTTTGAAAATCTTTCGTATGGTGTATAAATTTGGGAGCCCAATAATCATGACAACATAAACTGTGTATCCAAATTTCCTGTCTTATAGAAAAAGTCGAAATGATTGTTCGTTTAGATAACAATTTTATAAATACTACGTGGCTCAATTTGTATTTTTTGGCATTTTTCACTCTTTCACTAAATTTCAAGAGAGTGGGAGTGAGTTTAACGGAGAACCTTAAAAGTAAGTAAATCCGGAATCTGGAAAGTAAAATCGGAAAAATTCAGGAATTTAGAAAATACCAGAATTCAGAAAATTCCAGATTTTGGAAAAAATTCGGAATTCGGAAAAATCTGGAATTTAGAAAATTTCAGATTTCGGAAAACTTCCGGAATTCGAAAAAATCCGAAATTTAGAAAATTCCAGAATTCAGAAAATTCCGGAATTCGGAAAAATCCGGAATTTTCTCCATTACGAAATTTTTCTGAATTCCGGATTTTTTTGAATTCTGGATTTTTTCCGAAATCCGGAAAGTAAAATTTCCTATTCCGCAAAATTTTGGCCATTCCTAGTCGGTAATTTTATATTTGCAATATTATTTTTGAAGTTCGTTTTGTGAGCTAGATTTAAGCGAAACGTTCACAGTTTACCTGCAAAACTACTCTAGACGTCACCCGTGAATTGTCTGATTCACGACTGTTCGAAAACCATAATATTTCGATTGTTGTTCTCATCTCCACATATGTGCTACAGAAGGTCTCCGGAAGTAAATTATAATTTATAATTGATGCTATGATGATATAATTTATAATTGATGATAATGTATGGGATGAATTCATTATATTTTACATTGCAATTAGTGAATTTTGCATCTCTCGAATGTAAAATATATATACGATTATTAAGCACCTTAACCCTCGTACTACCAACGGGGAGGTACTTTGTGCCCACCTCAGTATATATATATATATATATATATATATATATATATATATATATATATATATATATATATATATATATATATATATTGGAATTACTCTTCTAATCGTTTTTTTTAAAATTGTAAGAAAATATGTTATTGCTCAGCATGTTTAACTAAAGCGTATACCTTACGGTCGTTCAAATTGAACGTATGTGTGTCTCATAAAATTTGCTATTTTAAGTTGATGGGCAAAAAGTATCCCGAGCCCCTCGTTGGTAGGAGATGTGTCTGACATTCAGAAGTGTCACTCCTAGATGGCAGCATAATAAGTAGCTGTTAGTCTTATCCTGTTATCTGTTCACTTCAGTCCTTGTAGATTTTTTATGAGAGTTTCTAATTAGTTTCTTTTGATATATTTAATCTTAACAGGTGAGCACATAATATCTCCCTTTGAAAGTCCGCGTTACAAAAACTACATAGGTAGTGCGAGAGTTAAAATAAAAAAGTAAGAATTCGAAAATATAAGTACCAAAACAGCAGAAAGTTATAAGAAATCGACGGCAGAATAGCTTATTTAAAATTATTATTATTATTATTATTATTATTATTATTATTATTATTATTATTAATAATAATAATAACAATAATAATAATAATAATAATAATAATAATAATAATAATAATAATAATAATAATAATAATAAATACACCGTGAGAGGATGTTTTCTTCTTGTAAGTTTTATCAATAGCATGCGAACTGGACCACATTTGGCCCTGGCACAGAAATAATATATTTTATTCTCTTTTCATAAACATAAAATGTTTGGTCTAGTCACAAGCTAGGAAGAAAGTTCTAGTAGCCTCATAGCCAAACATCGGTAGCCAAACACATTTAGTGAGATCATTGTAGTTGAGTTGATTGAGTTGATTTTGAGTTTAACGTCCCGTTCAGCAGCGAGGCTATATGAGACGTGGACCTAGTGATTAACGTGGAATCCGAACCACATGAGCTCCCGCCGGGAATCGAACCCGGGCCTCCCACGCCAAAAGCGCGTACGCTAACCGCTTAGCCACGCAGCAGCTCATCATTATAGTTGTTTCTAAACGAATGATCTCATATATTTTCATCTTTTTACAAGGGGTGTCTATTATCTTCATTAATCTTGGTTTCGATTCTGTTTCGTCGTAATTATCTGTATATCATTCATGTAACTTTGGCGGCCAAGGGATGATTTTGATCAACAACTTTTATCAATAAAATAACCAACATTACAAATATACTGATATCCCTTTTATTATAATTATCTGACTATCTTTATTTTCTTTTTTTCTATGCGTGAACAATAGAGGTAGTTTTCCTGTTTCCGCTATAAGATTTCCTCTTGAGAGGTCGACTTACACATTCTTTTTATTATAGTTGTATTAGCGTCATCAGCTAATTCCTTCTAATCTCCTCTTTACAAGTAATTGAATACTTTGCTTTTGCAATGCGAGTAATTGTTTATGATGTCATTTCCTGTTTTGCAGTCTTCGTGCACTCAATAAAATGTGTTTATACTCCTGGTGTTGAGTAAGCTCGAAGATGGTTTTCACTTCTTGATATCAAATATATATCTAGATAGTCAAATCGTCCACAGCCAGTGACGACATCAGAAAGGGAAAAGGAGGAGAACGTCCCCCGGAATTTAGTTTTAACCCATTGATTGCTCCCACCCACAGATATGATTTATTTTAATGTAAGTCAAGTAATATAAAACTGTCCTTTTCTGTGCATCAAATAAGTCCCCCGCCAAAAATGTCTCTGCCCTCCGCTTGTCAACCGAGAAAATCAAGTTAGCATCATCACTATCCGCTGTGGTTTTAGAAAGACACATTTGAAGGAGATTAAGATAATTTCCAAGTTGGAAAAATTGCATCTAGCTTTTTTTTTTCGAGCTTCGATAGGAGAGAAGAAATAATATTGATCGTGAAAATACTGAATTTGATATTTCTACGTATTTACCAGTTTCGTGATTATCATGAAGAGATGGCTACAATTTGAGTTACGCCCCCTCCCATTCCTACACTTATATGTAATTTTGTATTGGCAGATTACTGATTCTGATATACTGTTTAGTGTTACCGTTAGTTACCATTAAAAAAAACTGTACTCTGATTACATTGTGAACTATGGTATCCGCTACGTCGAACGTCTACACACAACACAGAAACTGCCGTTTTTGTCTTCAATTTTACCATTTTGCAACTGCGGCACTGTTTATATTATGCTGATTATATTATTTGTGTGGGTATTGTGTCAGTGGTAGCTCTGTCAGGAATCAATCAAACCATTTTTAAGGTATCTTAAAAGCTTGAGATATTTTTTTCTGCATTGTATTTGGACTATTTCGAGATTTATTTGTTAGGGTAACACGGTATGGTGTGAAATATTTCCCGTCTTTGTTTTTATTTTTGTTCCTTTTTTTTAAAAAAAAAATACGTTTTTATATTTATTTCGAATAACAAACTAATGTCGGCACCTGAAAAAATTGAATTATCAATTCGAACTTTTTTCTACATTACATATGAACTATTTAAGAGCAATTAAAACTGTGTAAGACGGTATAAAATGTATTCCACCATTTTTTTGATCTATGATTTTATTATTTTTTATTAGAATTTCAAGCCACTGGTAAAAAAAGATTGAGATATCAATGTGGATTTTTCTATGTTATATTTAATCTATTTATCCAAAAAAAATCATTAAAGGTAACATGATTGAAAAAAGTTTTTTTTCGATACAACTTAATATGCATCCGACATATACTCTACTTTTTTAAATGGTGTTGCAATGATTTCTAATGCTTTAATTTACTCAAAGTCTAATATAGCCATAATCGTTAAACTTGACCCGCGAAAGAGATCGAGGAAATTTTGAGGTTAAAACAATTACGTACGATTATTTTTTTCTTTTCTCTTTTTATTCACACGTTACTTGGTAAGTTTAATTATACGTTTCACTTTCAAATGTCCAGAACGTTCACATAGCACAAGATACTAAAAGGTTAATATCCCATTAATGACCCACTGTACTTACGGAGTTGTGCGAAATATGACTCCCGTTGAAAGATGGTGGTTGTTGAATGCATTTTTTCATTAAATAAGTTCTCATTAAATCTAATTAAATCTTAAAAGTAGGAACTGAAATTTTATAGAACTATTCTCTTTGTATCCCAGGCAACGGCGCCGACTTTCCAAAACGTATGTGGGTGCATATCAATGGAGGGACGTGTTATAATTATCTTTTCAGGGAGTCTCGATATTTTTTTATTGATTTCCTTTTAGTTAAAATCTTCTATGAACACTGTCATAAAGGACTGTGCTGTGATAAAGTAAAATATACCGGTACTATTAAAGATAAGTTGGGGCTGCCCTAGCTCAATCGGTAACATGACTGAGTTAAACGCAAGAGAAACGGATTCAAATCCGGGTCCAAGGCTAAGTTACTTAATGAATATTCTCAACACATGTAATTGTAACATTAAATGTATACTTTAAACAACTAACATGATGCAAAATAATTGCAAGAGGCACTGATATTATGAGCACGTTACTAAAAGAAAATACCATATTCATACAAATTAAAATGAAAAAGATCTTCAGAAAAGCAAATAATTTTAATGGTATTTCAGAAAGAACTTGCAAGGATTTTGTTGTAAACACAAACTACAAAGTACTAACTTAAGTGTGTTGCTTGGTTGCCTTTGGAGAAACAAATTTGAAATTTAAAAAAAAAAAAAAAAGTTTTAGACGTTAGAAATTTTAACTTCCATCTCAATGTTTTAATTGCTTATTATTTTTTGATAATGGCAAGTGAGAAATATTTATTTTGTTTATATCAAAACTAGCAGCGTTCACCCCGCTTCGCTGCGGTCACCCCGGAACGCTGCGGTCACCCCGGAACGCAATAAACGTTGTTACTTAGATAATTTTTACTTTTTCGCTTTCAAGTGATATGATAAAAACCATAGAAGATTGCAGTAAATGTTAACATTATATCGCCTGTCATTTATGTTAACCCGCCCCGCTTCGCTGCGGTCACCCCGGAACGCAATAAACTTTGTGACTTAGATAATTTTTACTTTTTCGCTTTCAAGTGATATGATAAAAACCATAGTAGATTGCAGTAAATGTTAACATTATATCGCCTGTCATTTATGTTAACCCGCCGAGTGACACGGTCATGCGGGTTGCATATAAATACGTTTATTTTTATACCTATGATGAACTAACAAAGGATTTGTACGTTATGGACACTTGAATGGTCAATTATCTCAAGACACTGGTAATTAAAAATTAAAGTGATATGATAAAAACCATCTAGGGTCCAAATCCTAATAACCCCCCAAAAATGAAAGAAATTGGTTCAGCCGTATTAGCGTGATGAGCTAACAAAGGATTTGTGCGTTCTCTTTTATATAATAGATAAAATTCTTGTGGGTGCTGTTGTGTGGGTGCTGGAGCGCCGTAGCACCCACGTAGTAGGCGCGCATGATCCCAGGTTGACAATAAAAGATATTTTTCTTAATGAAATGTGATCTCTTTAGGTAAATGGGACTTTAAAATGTTTTCATTGTTCATCAGGTCTCCAATACTGTCGCGTGTAGAAACTATATATTTTGTACAAAATTAGAGTGACCCCTCAAAAGGAAAACGATCTAGGACACTAATATATTTTGAAATGCTCAACATAAGCCGCTATATCATTTATATACTGTATATTTTTGGAAACGAAATATGAATACAGAATATAATCCAAGAAGGCAATTTCGTTAAGTTTCGATTCTGCGTAGAGATATTTAGCAGTTACATTTGGAAAATTTCTTTTGAGAAATATAAATTTCGAATCAAAATTTTCACAAAATGGAGAAAATCTTCCGATTTTTGGTACAAAAAAGTTATATAACTTGATCATAATATTAACAAAACATATTCATAGACGCCTGTGAAAGCAAAAAGGATTTGAGGGTTATTAAATTTTTTTCTTAATAGGTATGGATTGTAGTAAATCTCACCCTTCGAGAGGGGGGAGCAAGAAAACGATTGGGCTAGGCTTTAACACTCTTCAGAATTATTCAGGATTGATTGCGCAAGCGTATACATAATTCCACTGAAATCGAACTTACATTAACAATTACGAAGAAACCAGAAAAAAAAACATATGTATACTTTTCAAACATTTTCCATAAACCTCCTGCTGTACTCAACAAAATTTCTAGGGACTGTATTCTAGGCTGATTGTACTTCTTTTTTCTTCTTCTGTTTCATTTATTTGACAGTTAAGTACAATCATATTGCAATGTTACACTAATAATATCTACAAACGTTTCTTTTCTACTTGTGCTAAGAAACAATTGGGTTGGTGCAATTGAAAGTTTTAAACCATTTCTAGTTAAAAAAAAATCACCCTCTGTAACGAAACCATTGAACGGATCGAAGTCATTCGTACGATGTCACAAATTCCGTGCAGGGGATAGTGAGTCTTGTGAAAGTGCAATATAAAGAACTAACTATCGCGAGTGAGTTTCATTTGTGAGTTCAAATTGAGACATTCTCCACGTCTACCGCGAAAAGCATGAACAGTGCATTTGGACCAGGAGTGGTGAATAAGCGCATGTAACACCTTTGGTTTGAAAAATTTCTTGCCCATGACGTAACACTGAAAAATCAGTTCCGCGACCTCCGAGTAACAGGACATTCTGATGGGCTCCTTAGGAATTCCGTGTAAGCGGACCCTCGGGAAGTTGCTCTTGCAATTGCAAATGTGTTAGGTACACTAGTTACCTAATACATCAATAATGGGCAGCACTGCACAATCGGCAAAGTGAAATAATTGGAATCCTTGGGTGCCGCACGTCAACAAGGGCTGTAGTCTGAAGTTATGCAGTTCTCTAGTGTACGGAATAACCAGGAAGATTTCCTTATAAGATTATGGCTTCTAATAGAAAATTTATCTGCTACAACAGTGGTTTGAATAGTGGTTTGTTTGATCGCAAGCAACATCCAGGTCGATTTCCAATACCACCACCTCACTTGTAAAAGATGTTTAGCGGACATTGTAGCCTAAGATGTGTATGATCTCTTAATGTGTTTTTCTCCAGCAAGACAAAAGCATCGCTACGGATAGCTACAGTGCTTAACCCAAGAAATATACCGCAAACTTGTCCACTAGCCATTACCAATAATCGACACTCTCATATGTTGTTCAAAGAACGATACAGCTCTGCATCAATTGAAGTACTCCTTTCCTCATCCACTGTATCCTCCTTACGTCTCTTTCACTGATTACTGCCTCTTGCTGTATATCCAGTACTTCTTGTCAGGAAAAACTTCTCTGGTGACCGGGCTGTTCAAATTATGATAGAAGACTTCTTCCCTTCGCAGTCTCCAGACTTAAAAGTGATCTACAATCTTTGGGCATTTCAATAGCATAAACTCCATAGTTTATCTTGGTCTAGCCCGTTAGAATGATTAAATGTAAGTTTGACCTTTGAATGTATTTTGGGCTATCTTCTTTAAAATAATTTTAGTTTTCAAACTGTTTTAAAATCCTTGAAATATGCGATTGCTAAGTTTTTATGTTTGTCTTACATTGTAGAATCTTGTAAAACCGGTGAACAGGCGACAAAACCTTTCTCCATTGGCTCCTGATTGCAGTGAAGCCTTACAGGAACAAGAGAACAGGTAAATAATTTTGTTCTCGCCATCTTCTCTCTCTGCAAAAACATTCTTCATTTAACACACAAGTACTTAGGTAGTAAAATCGTGTTCTCTTTGCTAGTACGATAAACTAATTATGAATTAGAAATAAAATAGAAACTTCTTTTTCTCATTTGTTTTGATCTTCCTTTAATGTTTACGGAGAGAAGGAAGAAAAGTAACAACTTAAACTCTCTTTCTCTTAATTTGGATAAGGGTTTTTTTTTTTTTTTTTTTTTTTGTTTATTTCTTTACATTTTTCTTGATTATTTTGTCCTTGGTTTCTTTCGTTCATCTTACTTCTTCCACATACGACTTGACTTCCTTCCATTTAAGAAAGAGAGGTAAACTAAGAAAAATGAATTTGTTTTGTATAACAAAAAGAGGTATCAAGTCTTCTTCTTTACTTCCTCGTTTCCTTCTGGAAGATGATACTAAGGGATAGGTCGCAAAAAGCAAGAGGAAATGAATAAGTAACCAAAGGAAACAGGAAGAAACAGAAAGAAATAAAAAAAACAAAAAGCTTATAAAAGAATTTTAAAAAATATTTATACACCATATATATAGTATATTAAATCACATGAAGTACAACTTTCTAGTACTTAAGACTCTATAGTTTTTATCCCCTCTATCTTTTCAACTGTTGATCCAATGGAAACATGCGTAGAGCTGTTTTCGTAGAAATTAATGTGGTTTAATTTTGTACTTGAAATCAGTTTTACTACACTGCATAGTTTTTGAAACATTTAAGAAAAACTTAAGAAACTACCCTTAAACTCTATCGCTCGCCAATCCTGCATCCTTGTGGACTTTTAGCATGTCGTTTAGAGCACTACCTGCCCCCTCATACACACATAATAGTGTGACGAATTTCGAAACTATACGATTTACTCTTCCTATTTCCAACGCCTTCCTCGTGTAGCTCTACTTTACTTGATTTTTGAAGGTTTTTATTTTTAAGGAGGTTGGGTGAATATCAGATCCGCAATGGAAAAAAGATACAAGATGAAAAACTTCTAGTCCATCCCAGAGATCGAACTCGGCGCTCCAAATTGATAGGCAGACGTCTTACTGACTACCCTACTGTATCTCCTTTCAAAACGTGGGAATGGCAATAGATGAACTACAGGTAATGCTAGTTTAATAAAACTTTAATAAAATCATGTTGTTGAAGCGGCGGTCTCTCTTAGATTTTCACTCGAGCCACTACTACAAAAAATCTTGTACAGGGAATTTAGGGAATTGAACGTTTTACATTGTGTGATACACTTCCTATAGCATTTATTGCACATCAACTTAGTAGGTAATGTGATACAATACATTTGAGATCGCATTAAAATCCATATTTAATAGCTGTATGATAGAAGTAAAACACTCAGGGAGTTTCAGTTGAGGTCTTTAAGTAGGATTTATTCACTAATGTCTTCCTTCTATTGTCCAGTCCATGAATGAAAAAGGAGACAAATTTGTGTTTTTCATTTATACAGGAATTCGTGTAATTATGCCATAAATCAAACACAAATTAATGCCTTAGTTATTTTTCTAAATGTGATACGAATAAAGTTTGTTCTGGAATTAAGCTTATGGTTACTTGGTTTCCTTTGTTGCGCCATGAACAAATTACCATTTATAGATTTTTTCCAAGAAAATGACTGATACTACAATATTGAGTTGTTAATGCAATATTCGTATATAAAATATAGCAAAAATCTTTAGAGCTTTTTTCTGCGAGAAAACGCACTTTTTTTATTTCTCCTTTCAGTAAACTACCCTTATCTTTGGATCTTTAAGGCAGGGAAAAAAATTGAGACACTCTTCGAGGAAATCTTAACCCTAAAATGTATTTGATGCCAATTGGCATCATAGTGAATCAATAATAATAACAATAATAATGATATTCTTAAAATGTGTACATTAGCGAATAGCGCACGCCGATGCCATGTGGCACCAATGGAGTTAAGCTTTCTACCACACAGTTTTCGTCTAGTGGCAAAGATCGGACAGAGAATATCAGAGAGCATGAAAAAGCATATAGAAAGCACAAACCATGCACGTTTGTTACTTACAATGTTTTTCACAAAACCTTTTTTTGTTCTCTTAACATTTACAAAATCATTGTTTCACAATCTTCCATACCACATGGTTTCTGCTGATATTGACACTAAACTCTGTTTTCACTAGTGTAATACAACCATGAAATCTATCTTGTAACTTGATACCCCAGAAGTAAAAACATAAAAAATCATATTATGGGATATTATTTACATTTATCTACGTAATGCATAAAGAAACAAGAAAAATAATTTCAACACGACCAAAATTAATTCGTGCAATAAAGGGTTTGGATTCGTTGATCGATATGATTTCTAGCCGAATGAACACGTTAGATTTGGACACGCGAATGGATATTGAAAATAAATTTTTCGGTGTATAGAAGCGTGTAAATCTGTTGAAAACTCGTCTTCGATTTCTTTCCACGATCATCATACTCCTTTCTCTCCTGCTTCACACTAGGTTTTGTTCAGAGTCAAACACAACTGCTTTTGCGGCGAATAATTAGGGAGTACAGATCTTGTAAATATAAACGCAGTTTTCGCACACACCACATTTAACTTTACATCACAATAGCTTCTGTAAAACGAAATATGTGAACTGATGAGGATTTGGAATAGTCCTCAAGGATAGTAATAATAATAAAGCAATAATAGAATTATAGTATCAATTACCTATACAGATGAGGAAATACAGGCTCTGTATAATTGGCATGACGGAACTCGAACTCGTGTGTACAGCTTGGTAGTTTCGTACGATACCATTGCTCTACAAGTCAATAAGAAAAGTTATCAAATTAAAGTACTATTTACCTAGGTAATACGCTTGCTGAGAATATTTTACTTTAAAGTATCTCGAAACCTAACTAATATTCTTAATACAAAAGAAAATTGAAAGAAATACAAAATATGTGCTATCTTTTCTTCTTCCTAGGCTGCGGAACGAACACAAAAATCTCAGCCTCAAATTGAGGAACATTATGAGACATTTATGTCATTGAGAAAAATCTAATTGGCCGGTTCTAAGTTCAAGAAGGAAATGATGAATAACTCAACTAATGATCATATCTTTATATAGGGCTTAGATGGCGCCTCCACTACATCCGAATGTGAATGTGAATTTCCCAAAGCTTGTAAATAAATTGGAATGCCTCGAGTAAATTTGAAATGCGAATTGCGACCCCGATGTCGAAAGTCCGACAAAAAGTTGCGAATGCGAACGATCTCAACAGGCTGCTATTTTTCGTCCGAACTTGTGCAAATGGAGCATCTTCACTCCAAATGATGCTATTTTCAGCGCGGGAAATTCCTAGAAAATGGTGTGTTTAGGGGAAAAACATAATTATATCAAAATCAATTATATATTTTAGAAAAAACGAGAACAATGCAAAGAAAATTTTGTATGTTCTTAGGTCTATCTATTGAAACTTTTTGACAAGAGTACATCTTCTATTGATAGTCGTATTGCCAATCAATGTGCAATTGATAGAGGAGTGAAGAAAAGTGAGAAATCCAAAGTTTTACGCGCCGACACCCAAAAACACAGGGGATACATAGGAAAGAAGGATCTAGAATCACGTGGAGATAGCAATGCAAAAGATACACTGACACAGAAAGAACTTCAAAATAATTAAAGTAATCAAAATGACATTTACACAACAGTATAGTAAGCAAACATTGTACCCACAGACATGCTCAATAACATCATACGTGGGGGAACCGCGGTGGCTCAGTGGTAGAGCGTTCACCTCTGGTGCTTGGGGTCCCGGGTTCAAACTTGCTCCCGCCAAGTGAACTTTGTGGTGGACAAACACCGTGTGCATGGGTTTTCTCGGGATTCTCCCGTTTCCTCCCACTTTCTTAATTCCACCATTTCATTCATCTCTCATCATCACCGTCTCCTTTAGTCTAACCGGCATAACCGTGGGACGTAAAACTCAAAAATTTCATTTCATTTCATTTCAACATCATACGTAATGCAGTGTTGCTAACTGAGCACAAAATGAAGTTTTGTTAAATGGCACGGAACACAAATTATAACATCTAGAAAATCTAATTAGGAGTAGAAGTCATGATGTACAGTGTTGTCAACGTTTGAAGATATGCCTATATGAATTCCTACATGAATCTCGGATGTAGAAAAGTACATACAGTACCAAAACACTGCGGAGCGCTTTATCAACAGAAACACTAAAAAAATTGACTACCACTAATGTGTGAGGTGATACAATATTACGTACATCAAAAAAAGGAGCCTGCTAATGAATTGTTAATCCAAGAGCATGCGTCATTTCAGTTTTGTGTGTTGTGTTTGATACTATTCTGATTTTCCACTTTGACACTGTGCTTCGTCCCTTATTTTCGTATTTCAGTGATTATATTCTTGTTTGTGATCTCATATTTGTGTTTTAACTAGTTTGAATCGTGTACTGTATGTTCTCTTCTACATCCGAGATTCATATAGGCCTATCTTCAAACGTTGGCAACACTGTACATCATGACTCCTACTCCTAATTAGATTTTCTAGATGTTATAATTTGTGTTCCGTGCCATTTAACAAAACTTAATGTTGTGCTCAGTTGGAAACACTGCATGGCGTATGATGTTATTAAGCATGTCTGTGGGTACAATGTTTGCTTACTATACTGTTCTGTAAATGTCATTTTGATTACTTTAATCATTTTGAAGTTCTTTCTGTGTCAGTGTATCTTTTGCCTATTTCCACATGATTCTAGGTCCCTCTTTCCTTTGTATCTCCTGTGTTTCTGGGTGTCAGCCCGTAAAACTTTGGATTTCTCCCTTTTCTTCACTCCTCTATTTATTGCACGTCGTTTGATTGGGCAACGCTACTACCAATATGAGATGTTCCTTTGTGAGTCTGAATAGAACACTGTTCATATTAATAAAGACAGACTTCAATTTAAGATGGAATTAATTTCTACGTGTAGGTGTTTAACCGTTCTCCTTATTAAGAGACCGAGATTTTATTTATATTTTCATTTTATATTATACAAGCTGAAATACCCATTCTTCGCATGGATCAGATAAAATATCTATGTAAAAAACTGAAAACGAAAGAAAAATTATCGGTCATTTTCTACTACTTTTACATATCCCAGTAAACGCCCCTTGAGACCCCTGGTTTCCAGCTGGTGGGGGCTGTATTTGGAAGTCAATGCCTGTAGGTGTATCACTATTCATCTCAGCAACCGCTAAAACTATGGATTTGACATTAAGATCGGTCATTTTGGATTATTTTTACATCTCTCGGTAACCTCCCCCGCAGGTGACCCTGGCCCACATACAATGGTAGCTGAATTTTGAAAGTCATCGTTAATGGAAATGTCACCATTGATCTCAGCGACCGCGAAAACTATGGATTTGACACTAATATCGGTCATTTTAAATCATTTGTATCATACAATATTAAAAAGAGAGTTTCTTACGTAAAATAGAATTGGTTAGTGACAAAAACTGTTAGTGCACGAAAACATCTAAATTTTGCGATAAGTGATATCCTGATCAGAACAAATACTTGGAATGGTAAGTCTTGGTTACGAAAATACGGTCGTAAATTAATTAATAAGTAGTGTTGTCCACGACATTAGTAAATGGGCTGTCTCGTCTCGATAAGGTAAAGTAAAAGTCTTTATTTCATCTCGAAAAGAATACTTCTTTTTATTGGAAACACTCTGTTTCGTCTCACCTCGTGAGCAACACCTTTAGTAACTAAGTAACAGTTGTCTTCTTTTTGGGACAGAACCTAAAAGCATAAGGACTGGGTATGGATTTGACATACTTTGTAGACTTCAACTCTCATGTAGAGGATGTAGTGAGAGCTACATTTAGGCATCCTTTATTTTCCCCTGATTGCTACAGGTTTTGAATGTTATAGCCTGTTTTGAGGAACACTTAGGTTACCCAATCACCTCACACGTGTATTGACCGTACATGCGAGTAATTTTTTTTCGTATATAATAATTTCAGATACCTTAGATGAGGCAGATAGAAAGGTTACCGGTCGATATTTTTTTTTTATTTGGTCAGTAGGACTGCCCGTTTTGGGAATGGGACAGACGTCACCAATCTTCCATTTCGTAGAATATGTAGAAAAAGCTATTGGCTTCTTAAAAGTAACTTATAGGGGATGTTTCAGTATTTCTGATCAGCCTATTTTGTCCGACCCACAAGATAACCGTGGTTTAAGTTTTTTAATAGCATTCTCAACATCTTCGATTTCTATGAAGTCAATGTTAAATTTATCCAGGATTTCCGGATTATTGTGTTACTCCATAGAAGTAAGATTGTAGCTTGATTCATTATGTGTCACTTGAAAACTTGCCATAAACCCATTTGCAATAGTAACATCGCTTCTCAGCTTACTCATTTTATTTTTAACATACGTCTAGAAAGTATTAGAATTATTTATAATATTAGCCTCACAGTTGTTTAAATAAATATTGCATGCATTAGAAATTTTTTTTAGAAAGAGCTCTGAATTCTTTAAATTTATTGTAGTAATAAAGTGCGTCCCTACAACCCTGTTTCCATTTCTTATGGTGATATCATTTGCTCTTAATTAATCTAATTATGTCACTTGAAAACCAAGTAGGATAATTGGATTTTTCTCAGGATGCACTGATCAAAGATAGAGTATATTATAGAAAGAATCCACAGAGTCGTCCACAGTAAAACTATCTATGATAGGTTCCCTATTTGTTAGTGACATTTCGCAGTGCAGTTTATCAAAGTCAGCTTTAAAAAATATATAATCTCTTACTTCTCCCTTGTTGTATTCTAGAGTTAATATATTTATATTCAATTAGGACTGAGTGATGAGCATCTTTGCATACGAGGGGAGGGTGTTCGTGCATGATCTCCGTAAAGTAAAGTTAGAGAGTATTAAGTCAAGCGTTTAGCCATATAAGTTTTTAATATAATATAAGTTATTGAGGGTTTGTGATTTATAATAAATCAGCGCGCAAAATTTCAAAGTCAGACGCACTCGCCAATCCAAAACTGATGGTCGCCAGTATCTCTCACGTACAAATTATGAGAGGTACCTTCCCCCTTACGACCTTTGATTTTGTTTAAGAAAGAGATTGCATCACAGCGTTAAATTTCAAGACCAAACAATTAGATTCAGGATAATCAATTTTGAATTGGACAATTCTTATGCATGTCAAAAAATATGTTATCTTAAGACTTCACATTTGTGTAATTCTCTCTATTTGCACTCAGGTACCAGTCGTCGATTGCAGTTTTCGGATCAAAGTTCTTAAATGAAGGGCGATTGATGGAAATTGTCAGCAAATCATCAGCGAAACTCACAGGTAAAACTGCACAAAATGTGACAATTGGAAACAAATTTGGGAATGTTGTAATGAAGTTTTCGATTGAGGGTGGGAAAGAAGGGACGAATTACAACATTGTGAAGACTTCACTTTCCATGTCCGTTGTAAAGACTTCACATTCCGTGTTTTCTCTCACTGAGTGGCAATTATTTTTCTGCCAAACAGAAACTGGCAGCTCTGTGAGTTTAGGCAGAAATCATTCCTATTGAACACTGGTCGCCAGCTCTAAATTTCTAGTCGCCAATGGCGATCTGGCGACCGGAAATTTTGCGACCTGTAATAAGTCATTAAGTGAACTAATTCTTGACAGGTTTCAGCAGATGTTAAGAAATTGAAATCAATTCCTGTGACGTGTGAGAGGTTATAATCGCCTGTGAGAAGAATGTTCCTCTCTGCTTGTAGTAAACTAAATATGTATTCAAAACATGCTCTATATGTTGATTGATTTGACCCAGACATAATATACAACACAAACACACACACACACACACATATATATATATATATATATATATATATATATATATATATATATATATATATATATAACAGTCCATTCAAAAAGTCCATAGGATGACACAGAGATGGCGTTACTAGACTTTTTTCCATATGATTTTTTATTCAGTACTAAGCTTCAAACGATACGTGTATGCATTTGACAGCAATCTGACTATTGATTCGTAAGTTATAGCTTTTTGTGTGCAGCAACTTGTGTTAGTGCAAAAATAATGGACAAAAGTGAATTTCGAGTTTTAATAAAGCATTGCTTTTTGATGAAAAAAACTACAGTGGAAACCAAACAATGGCTTGATAAACATTACCCGAACTCTGCTCCATCGAGACAAATGGTAGAGAAGTGGATTGCTGAATTTAAACGTGGTCGTACCAGCACAAATGATACAGAGCGTAGTGGAAGCCGAAATAAGGCTGTTATTCCAGAAAACATCAAAAAATCCACAAATTGGTTATGAACGATCGCAAATTGAATGTGCGCGAGCTAGCTGACATTGTAAAGATATCAGATGGTAGTGTTTTTACCATTTTACACGAACATTTGGGTATGCGAAAGCACTGTGCAAAGTGGGGTTACTTGTTAGTGATCGTAATCACCGCTTGAAAATGTCCTCGTGTTCCCACCCGTATCTCTATTTCTGAAAATATTATCTAAAACCTTTGATTTGAATCATTATCACTCCTTTCTTCTAAGTGGTTTCGCAAAAGAAATAGAAGAAATTCTTTTCGTGAAATAATATTTTCCGTGACGGAACAAGCTACGATTTACAGATCAAAATAAGGAATTAAAAACCTAATTCGTTGGGTATTCATCTTGTACTAAATTTTATTTTGAGATTTTATATTTCTGAAGAAATCGAGTTTATTCATATTCTTTCGCTGATTTAAGACAAAAAGAATTTGAAAAGGGGTAAACTGAAGTCCAAAATCCAAAGAAAATATTCGAAACTTTGTTCACAAACGGGATGTCCTTGTTCGTGTGCAGCCTATTCGAATCTGTGGTTGACGAGGAAGAGAATTTTGCATCGTTGACACTGACGAACTTCAAATGCACGAAGCAGCCTGGATTCCTGAAAAAGAGGTCGATGTCAGATTTTTTTAGATCCTGTTTCAACTGCATCTTCCGGCGGTATTTCCTCTTTGTCATCATCGGTGACCTAAAAGGATGGGTGCGATCTCCTTGAGAAAACAGCAGTATGCAGTTTTGAAGAATTTGGACTGGTTAATTAAACAACCTTATGGGTTTAAAATATTCCTACGGTTCTGCCATGTACTTTAATTTATTAATGAAAAGCACTATAAATATATTCAGAATACAAGCATATTGTAATAAAATGTTGTACCTTTAAAATAGTTTTTGACTGCAATAACCCCCAAAATAAGCAAAATTGGTCCAAAAAAATCAAAAAGTGTTACGTAACGAAGAGGTTCTGCCCTTGCGTTACGAAGTGTGACATGGGGAGGGAGGGTGTAAAAATTGGTCAAAAATAGGGTTGCGTAATATGTGGACGGTCCCTATGCCAAGATATTTTCTCTCTGTCTTTGGTTTGCACATAGATAAGTATCATCTTATAATCTTGTACAAATGTAGCACAACAATAAATTGCAACAATAATAGCACAATAATAAAAAATTTCGTCAATTAAACAAATGCCATTTGAAGTAAATGCACGTAAGTACACTTCGAGTTGTCTCGAGTTATTTCTAGCATTTATCTCCCTAAACGTACGTTGCTTGTTTAATGACATTATTAGTATTTTAAATCTCTTTTCAGAAATCGGCCCACAGCAAATGTTTATACAAATGGTCGATTGGAGTATAGGCCTATTGTGAAAATAACAACACCCGAAACTCAGCATGGTTTTACTCTCAAACTTACCGATATTTCGAGTTAACTCATGCTCGTATTTTTCAAAACGAGCTAGCTCATGATAAAACTGACGAAAAGCGAGCGCGCTTCTCTTATGAGCTACAGGGGTGGATATATCCGGGGTCAGGAGGGCCTAGGCCCTCAGTTTTTTGATTGTCAAATATAATTGAAACTACTATTTGTGCAGCTTTGAAAGTTTATAGTAAACGTTGCGTTTTATTCTTTCTTGGAATTTTTTTGAGATATCAAATATAGTTTCAGTTGCAGTTTTTCTATTATACAATGTGAAAACCAATACTTGAGGTTCACAATGTCAACGTCCCACCTAGTCATAATATCCAACCGGAGAGAATTAACCCTCTTCTTGACAATGTATCCTTTGGAATACATAATGTTTTTGAATGTTTTTTGCTTACTTTGTGACTACCTATTCTTGGCAATGTATCCTATGGGATACATTACGTCACAGCCTTGTCTAAATAAAACATGTAACTAAAATTTGCAATTATGTTTTATTTTTTTTACAAATATTTGACACGGAAATCGCATGCAGTATTTTTCCTTAGCAACACAAGTCTTCTTGCCAAGAAAAGGTTTAAGTTGGAAACTTCCGCAGGACTCATGAAAAATTGTAAACTCATGATATACTTACCATAGTCTGGGTTCTGGCTGAACCCTCCCTCCAGTTTTTACCTTCTAGATCCGCCACTGGTGAGCTAGCTCTCAAGTGAGTGATCAGTTAGCTTCTATGCCAATTTTATTATAGATCAAAGATTTATCACTTCGTATGTGAGCTTATAAATAGCATATCACTAATAAATTCAAGAATAAACCTAAATGAAACCTGGATATCCTTCTTTACACACATCACTGATAGATATCTAATGATACCAAGACCAGCTACACTATTGACAAACTTTGCAGGTACAATGCGGCCATCTCATGAAGGTGCTCATTAGAGGGGAGGTTAAGCCAATTCATTCCGAGAGTACACGACTTTATTATTATTATTATTATTATTATTATTATTATTATTATTATTATTTACTGACAAGTTATATTACGTTATTTTATTTCTAGGAAATAAGCTACCGAAGGATCACATAACAGCATTAGTTACTGCTACATCATGGCTATGCTGCCAGATGATGTGCTTGAGAAGATTTTCTCCTATCTGCCATACGAAGACCTCGTAACCGCACGTAATGTATCCCAACGTTGGCGACGTCTAGCTGACCGACCGAAGTTCTGGAGAGATACCACCTTCAATTGTGATAACACCATCCCGAAGGAGAGGGCAATTGAAATGTTGAGTCAGACGCCATTAGTGAAAGGGTTAGCAATTCATCATGAAGCCCAAGAAGATATAATACATTTTGTTGCTGAAAACGTTACAAATCTTCGAAAACTTGCACTGACAACTACCACTTGCTTCCCACTTGCTCTCCTTCAAAAATTAGCACAGAATTGTAAAAAAATTGAAATTCTCGAGTTTCCTAAATTAATTGCGTTCTCCATTGATGATTGTTCATCTCATGGTAGAGTAGTTAAACGAGTCAATCCAACTCCTATAATATGTAAGTTCACAGAATTACGTAAATTAGATATTTCTGAAATGGCAGATCCTGATGGTTTCATTTCAATAAAGAAAATCATAAACCGATGTCCGCATCTTGAAGAGTTGTTAATAGGAAATCTCCGTTCTATTTCAGATGAGGATCTGACGTATTTGATTAAGAAAAAAAAAGAATCATTATTGAGCTTGTCTTTATGTGGGAAGAATCTGCATGATTCTCTAGAGCATTTGTCAGAGCTAACAAAATTACAGCACTTGCAAATTCGTTTAAGTCTTTCATTACCTTCTCTGGAACTAGCTCTGGAAAGCATAAAACGAATGAATTTGCTTTCATTGTCATTAACACGACACTGTATTGATTCGTCTGACACAATGGTTGACCTCTTCACTCAGCCTACTATGGCTAATTTGAGGTCATTAGATCTCTCGTTCTGCTGTTGTGTAAATGATGAAGTTGCTCATTCCATTTCTCTGACTTGCGACGAACTGGAAAGATTGAACATTTGTAAATGTGAAATTACACAATATGGTCTGACATACCTCGTAAAGGCTTGCTTAAAATTGAAATATCTAAATATTGCTGGGATTGACTTGGGGTCGGGACATTGTTTGGGACTTATGCCGTCTTACTTAAGAAATCTAGAACTTCTGGAAATTGATATGAAGGATGAATTTCGTTATGACATATATCGGATTGAGACGCGTTTACCCCAGCTGAAGATAAAGTACGTTACACCAAGAAAGGGAATTTAGGTACCATGGGAATATCTTGTAGTTCGTGTTTAGTGCACTTTGATAGATGTATAAGACGAAGTTTAGAAATCCGAAAAGTACGAAACGCGAACTATGTCGTTACGATTGGCTTGAATTCATGCGCATTTTTTTAAAACTCTATAGCATACGTTACAGGGAGGAACAGTTCAAATGAGTAGCAAGTTCTGAAAAGTTCTGGAATTTGACATCGGTATTTGAAGTGGTCTGGCTCTCTTTTACTTTTACTTTTTTTTTACTTTTACTTTGAGGCCTTATTTTATTTCGTGTGATATTCTTATGTATTTAATGTCGTGTAATGTACGTATAGCCTATTCTCTAGTACAGTTGCGAGAAAGAAGGACTAAATCAAGCAGAATGCTTTGATCTCAATCACACTCAGGGCCAGATTTTCTACTAGCCCCCACGGGGCTAGGGCCTAGGGGCGCACGTTACATACAATACTTAATCGAAAGCTTTCAAATGTTGAATAATAATCATGGTTCAAATCAGAGTAAACGCTCTCCAAGTAGTAATTCCTTTAACAAGTCTATTGGCTTAATTCGTCGGTGGTTGAAGCTGAGCTAATAACATTGTACTAGCTGTAAATAGTTGCGCAGGGGCAGGTGCGTACCTGCTATTGTTCTGGTGCACAGTGTGACACAGCGAAGCGCTCCTGTGCCTCACAACACACCGTACTAAATTTTTTTAAACTTTACATTAAAATGTTGAAAAAAAAGAATATACATAAAATAAGTTTACTTTTTGATTAACCTCATGCTAGCGGGCCTTATTAGATTGTCGTCTTAATACGTCCGTCCGTTACTCCAATGATAACTCTTGAATGAAAGCATTTTTGGGGGAGGGTAACAGAGATCTATAGTAACTACCTCAGTTAATCGGAGTTCGTTAATGAAATCAGTCAATTAACGTCTTCACGGATAACAATAACTAAATGCGGCTATCCATATTCTATTCATTCATAAAAACATACACATTACTTAATAATATGAAACCCTCGAAATGTTTAAGTGTTACGGCTTGCATAAACATCTGGGGCAAATATATTTGTATATTCTTAATTCTCATTATAAACGCAAGTCCAAACATTAATAAATGTACGTTTCGCGTGATGTGTCTTTAACCCATTTGTTTTATTGTGTTAAAATTTTGTACATCGGATAAGAGGCGCCAAATTCCTTTCTGCATAGGGGTGGCAAAACATTAAATCCGGCCCTGACCATAGTGATTACAAAACAAATATAGGCCTACTACTGAACTTTGCGACTCGCACCTTACTAGTTACGAAAATAAACTTTTGGTTATACTGTATTTGTTTATGCCCATAAAGCATAGCTTTATGATTTATTGCTTTAATACAATATGTACTGTTTTCTCTTTCTTTTTTTATGTGATTTTAAAAAATGTTTTGTCATACTGTATGTACTTATATTATGGTAATTGAGGATAATTAAAATTTGTATTAAACTTTTTTTGTAAAATGTAAAAAAAAAAAGAAAAAAAGAAGTATGAAACTCTGTGTTTACTGATTATATATTGAATTTCCACTAAATAAACTGAGAAATAGTAAGATGCACTTAAATACAATGTAATAAATAATAGGTCATTCTGATCCACATCTGATCTACTAAACAGAGATCAAAATTATCGTACCAGTTAGAGTTATCCATCTTGAGTTTGTTCATCACAAAATATGAATATCTTTTCTTTCATTTGCCATGGAACTAAACGATATACCCTACCCCCCAGCAACGAAATGCCATAAAGCATTAAGAATCAGGAAAAAAGGCCGGTCTATCTTCAATGAAATGAAGTCAAACACTGAAGAAGTAGAATTATTGTTTTTGTCTTGTAAACACTTTTTCATTATATTAATGAAAGAAGAGTTTTCTTTTTTTTAGAATTCTTAAAGAATATTATAAACATACATAATAGCTGGTAGAAAGGTGATCGCTATGACCTTAATTAAATTCAATGAAAATAAGAAATATATTTGTATCTTTTATTTTTAAAATTTTTATTGGAGTTTTATTTAAGTGCGAATAAAACAATAATTTTTATTATTGTATCTTCATATTGTGTCAAGAAATCCAAACTGTTTTTCATTGATATTATAGTCTTTCATTTGTGCGATTCGTTCATTTTTGCAGTTTGATCCAGATTAAAATATCGAATACAATCATGGCTAAAAAATATATCTGATCACCAAATCACTGTACTTTTCAAATGTGTCCTTCTTACAACAACTAAGGTTAGCTTAATAGTTAATTTTACATTATAGATGTGGAAAGAATATGTACTTAAAGCATTTCATTAGCAAAATTCATCCTGTTAATCCTAAAACTACATAGATAACTTTTTAAGTCAACATAAACGAGCAGAATATTCTTTTTCCAATATAAATGTAAATAACGTCATGAATTTTGTATTTATACTTTAATTGTATTAAGCAGCATTCCTATATTGTATTGAGAAGATTTTGTTGGTTTTATATTTGAAAGTTAAATAATCATTTTATGAACATGTTCCAAGTTAATACTAACAAACAATCAATGCTTGGTTTAATACACTGATTCTTTGCTGACCAAAGCATGATGTAAATTCTGATATGTATTTTTTTTTAAACTAAGTGTCTTTCAAATAGTTGTCATACTTCTTTTTTAAGAATACCATTATCTTTGATTACTTCATTCTTGTATGTTCAGAGCTCAATGTAAAATACTGATGCTCCATAGAAAGTATATTCGTTACTTTAATAATAAAAATATCAATAAATTATACACGGATTTATTATTGAATAAGAAAATGTATTCTTGGTTATTTAGTGAATGAAAAATATATTCTTATAGAGCTTTATTTTAACAAAAATGAAATGGTTCAGTGATAGCTTAAGACGCTAATTCGTAAACTTTATAATTGATATATCTTTAATGCTTTCATTTAAAATATCTCTTGGAATTCAATTTTCATCACTCTAAGTATCGTAAATTGTGTTATACTCACAAACACTTATTGCAACACTTGGCCCTCGTAGTGTGGTATGTTACCGTAAGTATCCTGCATTTCCGGTTACCAGCATGAAAGTTCGCCATTGTGATATATGTCCAATCAAGGTTGGAAAATTACCGGGAGACAGTTCGTAGGATCATTATGGTCGACACTGGACGCCATATTGGAAAATGGCTAACTTCTAGCAACTTAATCTAAATATGTACATGAAAGCTTTACAAAACACTTTTCTTCTTCTCCAATCTGCTTCCAAACAGAATAAGAAACAGCTAATAGCAAAAATTTTCCGATTTTAGTCATTTAACCCTTTGGGGACCCATGGAACAGATCTGTACCATAGCATCGACCTTTGGAATTTGCCTTATAATTCTCTAGTTAAGCTTTTCACACCGTTTTTTTTTTTTTTTTTTTTTTGCATTCATTCGAGCGTGGAAGCATCAAAGAACGTGTTTCATCGCACTTTCCAGTCACGCGTGTGATGCCTACTGGTGGTGACGTCACGAACATTGTAGAAGAAAAAATTGGGTAAATTTTATAGCTTTTTTGGGAATTTTTTGACACGTTCCTATTTATTCTATGATTATGGTTCATACCTCGATGTATTCGTAATGAAGCACTGTTTCCAACTGTACTATTACAATGTCCATATTGTGTATCAGAAGCAAGACAATCGCGTCCAAATTGAAAAATGAAATATTTTGGGAAAAATTTCCCTTTTTCGGGATTTCCCCCGCTCAAGGACACGATAGGGACATGTGTCTGGTACCATTTAAAAGCTACCATAATTTGACACGAAATCGTTTGCGAATTATGATCCTAGGATAAATAAGGAAGTGTCAGGGATTTTCTTGTTTTTCCCTTAAAGTAGTACGGGTTATGCTTTCCACGTGGGGGAATTTTCTTTACCGCCCTTAGTTTTCAAGATATGAGATTTATATTTACCACAGATATTACATACACCATGTAGTGTGGTTTAGGCGATTTTGAGATCCAAGCGTTAACACAGGGGGAGAGGGACCCAAACTTGAAAAAGAGTGATTTTTTCTGACAAAATTTCCCTTTGGAGGTAATGTTCCCTCCACAGGCACGTGGCACCCACATGCCAGTGGTACCACTCGAAAGGTTGGTTCATTCCAAGGGCAACAAGGTATGATTTATGTTCCTACGAAGAATAATCTTTATGCTGAACCTCATTGAAAAACAAATGACTGACAATGTATTATTGGGGGAAATTGGTAAATCGGCTAGAGCAGCGTTTCCCAAACTTTTTCATCTTGCGGCACACTACGGGTGTAACTTGAATTCTCGCGGCACACTCATAGATATTATTATTATTATTATTATTATTATTATTATTATTATTATTATTATTATTATTATTATTATTATTATTATTATTATTATTATTATTATTATTTGCAAATATAAAATGCCATGGTAATTTTTTTCTGTGATTACCGATCATCATCTCACAGAGATGAAAGCTCGATCACTGTTTTTTCTCTATGCTAATTCATTATGTTTATTTTTTATTCTAATTTTAAAATAGAAAACAATTGCAATGAAATATAGGACTACGTTTTTTAAAAATACGCTTTCTTTTTCGAAAATTATCCAACCTTTCACTAAGAACGAAGATGACTAAATAACGAACGAACAAAACAAATGTCTTGTACTTTTAACTTTGCTGTTTTAACCAAAACCGGTGCATATTATTGCAATCACACAGCTTGCGATACGTCGAAGTCAAAACACACCTGTTGAACAAAGGGTTATTCTGTCATTCACGTGCGAATGAGTGTTCTACGAACATTCACTTGACGCGTACCGTACAAGTGCTTCCATTTCTCGGTGCTAGTATGACTCTCAATTGAAGCGTAACATAGCAGCTAACCGTGGAAATGTGTACGAGGCGAAATACTGTCTGCTATACAGCAATAGATGTAGACTAATATATTACAATTTCAGTAATTTTTTCCATGGTAGAAATTCATAGTAATGTGAAATACAAAAATATTTTTTTTTCCCTAAGTCTTGCAATTTGGTTGCTATAGAAGCAATAATCTTGTGTCGATTTCCTCGCGGCACACCGGTTGGGAAACGCTGGGCTAGAGCATCTACACTAATTTTTCAGGGACCATCCTTCATACCTCATTCTATTCACTATAAAACAAAGTTTTTTTGGTATCATTTGCATGTCCGTGTCATGTACCACTTGCGTGTTCGAGGGGAGATATTGGTGTTAATTTTTTTTGTAATTTCCGTTTTTCCCACTTTGGGCGGGAATTTCCCATCTTAAGTACAAAATAAGGAAATTTGACTAGTACAGTTGGAAACACAGCTTCATTACAAAAAAACGAGGTATGAATCACGATCCTACGATAAATAGTATCGTTGCAATAGCTGCTTGACTGAAACTCTAAAATTTACCTACAAAGGCAAAGTCCCATAAGGGTTAACTGCATCAGGGTGTCTATCGGTCACGAAAGTCACGAATGTCACGAAAAAGTCACGAAATCAGAAAACGGTCATGAAAGTCACGAAAAAGTCACGAAATTTAGCTTTTGGGTCACGATTTTTTAAAAATTGTACAAATGTAAGTACAGTTTGGAAAATTTTGCTCTATAAAACGTCATAATTCAGCACCAAAAATGTCTATAGGTGGCTTTAGACGCAACCAAATCGCAAGCAAAGTACGTTTCTATCGCATGGATGAAAATTCGGCCTAATTCATATCCAAATTCGCTCTTGAAAATGTTAGGAAATTTTATGATTTGGTAAAGAAAAGGTCACGAAAAAGTCACGAAATTTAATTTTGGAATTTTAGTAGACACCCTGTGCATTAATGGCCTTCCCGGTCACCCGACCTCACTGAGTTTTTATTGTAGAAGTGTTGTATGTAAAGTACAAACTAATACAGTTTATCATTCTACAGTTTTAATGCGTTTGTTACAATGTTACATATCTACATAACTCATATACACTTTAAAATTAAAAAAAAAAGGTTCAGCTGCTGTGTTCATAGTGATATCACTGTGAGCATTGTCCTTCACATTCATAAAGCAACGTACAGACGAGGCCGTTCTTAATACAAGTAAATTTCCCAGTACAGCACAGTTTGCAACGGCATGTCACTAGTTATCGACTGTTATCAGACATACTCCTCAACGTAGTCCACACAGGTTAAGACCGAGTCCGTTATCTGTTTCCTTCTAACTCCAGTTCAGGGGTTCAACATCATGCACATCCTTTTCGAGGCACTGTCGCTAGATCTTGCACTGAAGAGTTGCTCTTCTTGTATGGAGATTCAACGCATCTTCGGTTGGATGTATTCTGTCTATTGTGCGATTTTTCTTGCTGAATAGAATACGTCTGGTTTCGTTGACTTCCTCTCAAGTACTTGATCTGTCGTACATGAGCGTCACAAATCACTGAATTAGCATGCGAGATTGGTAGCTTACAACATCGTGAGAATGAATAACTGACAGTTCCCGGAAAGCTGTATCCGCTTCTATAAACGCCATCCACGTATTCCATGCACTTGTCTTGCCAAAAAAAAAAAAAAAAAAAAAAAAAAAAAAAAAAAAAAAACCTGCAGCAAATCTATCGTTCCAGAAGGTAAGTTCGTGCACATGGTATGTATAAGAATGAAATGTCGCATTTTTGCAGAACCAAAATCAACCCATAGTTTCTTCAGAATGGGTAACAAATGGAGAAACGAGAAGAGAGCGATAACAACAACATCGGAGACAAATGTACGAACTGTAATATTTTTGTGTCCCTTCTCGGCGGCATGACGGACGTGCAGAAGGATTCTTCCATCAGCTTCTATGTGAGATGAGGGAGAAATACCAGTAATATCTAGGTCTGAGGAAGAGAATGAGACTTGATTTCCTCTTGTGCAGAATATTCCTCTTTCTGAAATATCAGCTGCAGTCATTGTTTCGGCGAGGTAATGAAATAGCCTTTCTTGTTGTCATCCTTTGCAAGGAACTTCTGGAAATTTTTTGGAAGCGGTCCCGTTGGCTTGACAACAAAGCGGTCGCCCTGCCCACGCTTCTGATGCGTCTGTGTTTTCAAGCTCTTTTCAATGTAGCGGTCAAAGACTACGTCTAAGTGTTTAGTGTCTCTAGAGGTACGAAGTCTGAGATCTCCAAATTCAGACATTGATGGGAGGATAAGTTGTGTTCTCATGAGAAAAGAATCCTCTGATATCGCCCGCCCTTTCCTCACATGCTATGAACATCTTGCAGAACAGGGTAGAATCTTTGTGTGCACTAGCAAGTTTCATCTTATCTTTGCAACAAACTTTCAACGAGCTACAGTTGAAAAGCTGCATATTAACTTTCTATATAACATCGTGTATGGGCTGCTTGCATGTCATTAGACGGTTATAAATGAAGTCTTCATACATTTTGGTACCTGTGGTAGCTGCGATGCGGACAGAGTAGCACGAATCTTCTGGCGCTATACGTCTGGTGAACCCAACTGTAGACAGATGCTCTTCTTCAAAAGGATTACCAGTATCACGAAGTACATCAATTAGGTTCATTACATGTGTCCTGTACTTGCTTTGGAATGCATCCGTGTCCTCGTGGTGTGATCTCGATACGTGCAACTCAGCAGAGTAGCTGTGTTCATACTCAGCCAGTAAACGAGCGATTTCGGGACAACTGACTATTTTCTTCAAAACAGTAAATGGGTTATCCGAAGCTCCCCATAAAGAACCACTTTCTTTTATCGGTTTGTTGTTGTGTTCGTGAAGCTGGTCGTCTGACATACGTGAAAAGTAGTAAGATTTCCTACTTTTGAAATGTCCCTTAGAGAATTCCTTGATGACATCACATGGGGAGAAGGGGGCAAGTGCCCTCTGGTGGCATCGTGAGCCAGGCTCGTAGCCATCGCAAAAATATAGGGGGGGTAGAAGTTAGGGGGCCCGATCCAACCATATTAACTGTAATATCTGCTCTTGCAAGCCTACCGTGAAAACTTTAGGGGGGCAGTAGAAATTTAGGGGGTAGCCCCCATGATCCCCGTGGATACGGGCCTGTCATGAGCCTCCTTCTCAGAGATGTTGACTTGATATCATGACAAGTTATCACAGGTCAAGTAACACAATAGTCTTATTTTTGGTGTACACAAAGTAACTGCCCCCCCACACACACACACAAATACCTGTGCCCTTTCACTAGCCCCCCTCAAGAAATTAAAGCTATTGCCGTTATTGTCTAGAAGTTCACAGTCTTCTATAGTCGTTTTGCCTGTGAATTTGAGCCCAAAGACGATGTAAATCGGCCAAAATTTGGGGAACTTGTGAAAAGTAGGCCATTTTTCAAGATGGCGGCCAGAGTCACGCGAAACATATTGAGAAGCTGTCTCCCGGCTTTTTTCTCATTTACATGTCGCGTTAAACACTCTGACCAAATTTCGTGCTGGTAACCGGAAATGCACGATCCATACAAATTATTGCACTTACGGACCGCACTATCGCTTGCACAACAACCAATACAAGAGAGCTTAAGCGTCTTGGTGTGATATGTGTACTTTTTTTTACCATTGAGTTCATATAAAGAACTAGAGTTGCCCTGATGAGAGATCTTTGATGGTATTGAACTCGCATATATCGAATTGATCCGCCATATTGGAAGAGGATAAAGAGGTGTTTTTCATGTAAGGCTTCCATACTAATTTATGTCTATTATATTGTTGATTGTCTGTGCTCCTAGGAAAAATTGTGTGACGAGAAAAATCAGAGTTCTTTGGAATTTCATAATATGTCAAAGGTAAGTCATTATCTTTCTTCTTTTACCCTGTAACAGTTAATAATATAATGTGGTTGTATACTTGTAATAACTATGGTTTCGTATTAGAGAACTCCCAACTGAGGGTCTCCACCATTATTTATATGCTGACTGAAACTTGCGGAATACGCTATCTTGGGTGAGGATATCTCAAGTCGAACGCTCTATAATCGAGAGCACGCTCGAATCAATACTGCCACATAGGGAAGGGCATCTCTAGTTCTGTATATTATCTCAATGTTTCTTACCGACCACCCAGAACGGCTAGCAACCTATAAGAGTTACGTCCTCTGTGAGACAAGTGATGAAAAGAAATTTGGTTGCAGAAGATAGGTGGTGGTCTATGTGTTTTATTAAAACTTTTGGCATTATATTGGGCAATAACTTGCAATAATCTGACGTAAGGAACTTTGATCCTTACCATTAAAAAGGAAGTAAACATATATAGCAAGTGTTAATAACAAACAGAATTTAATGTAGACGTAACAGATTCGATAAGTATATACAGTATAAGTCGAAGCAATAATAAATGGGATTTGATAATATTAAATGCTAAGAGCCTCTAGCTTTTCTGGCTAATAGCATGAGGCTATGTCTGGAATAAGTAGAGTCATATGTGATGAGGATTATATTATGACGGTTAAAAGTTATAGGATCCCTAACAGAAAAACCGTAATTTCACTATAAATATTATCTCTAAAACCGCAGGACACGTAGAAGTCAAGAAAGAGAACGAGAGAAAATGTTTGCATGAAGCACTTGTATGAATTAGTAATTTTTATCACACATTTTAAATGTAAAGTATTGGTTCATAATTCTGACAAATTATCTGTTTAATTTAACGATTTTTCTCCTTTCGTGATATTGCCTACTCTTATCCAGTTTGAAGATTTTACCTCAGTTTCAAAAGAAAACTGCGAGTGGTTGTATTGAAAGAAGGAACTTTAAACATATTTTTCCCCTAGAGCAGCCTTTTCCAACCTGGGGCCCGCAAGACTATATCAGAGGGTCTGCAAGCCAATCTGAGAAAGGCACACACAGTGGTGAGAAATACGCCATTTTAAGTTAAATGATCGACTTAATAATAATAGGTCAATTTGCGTGAGAAGTGATATTCGGTCTACAAGAAGTTGCCTATATACGCCTTTTTTTCTGACAAAGCCAAAAAGCGTGTAAAGACTGATGTATAGCTGTACGTTCTGTAAAATATCTTCAAACTAAAATCTTCTTTGACACAATAGGTGACTCAGAAAGGAAAGAGAGAATGAGAAATTCTTCCTCAGCATTCTTTGATTTGTCAAAAACCCTCAACCAAAGCTATTTTCTGTGATACATACATTCTTCTTCCTTTCCCCATGCACCCTTTCCATAGCTTTTGTTGTTACAAGTGCGAAAAGTGCTGTTTCCTCCAAATTATTTTTTTGCAAATGATTTTACTGGATTTTCGCATGAGGTAGGTGGTAAGAGAATATGTGGCTAGTGAGGTACGGCTGGTACAACTCCGCCCATATTTTTAACAAACTGTGTGCATTGAACTTGGTTCTTGAGCATTGGGACGGAGAAGCTTGTACCTGATTATTTCTTTATCTAGTTCCGAATGCAAGTCTTGAAGAAGTTGGAAAGAAATACTCTGAATCATATTCCAGAACACAGCTAGTTGGTGTTAGTGGACAGTAGTATATTTTTAAAGCTAGGACATTGTGTTTATCAGGAGTTTATGTGTGTGTGTCTATGAATTCCACATAATGAATCGGTAGCTAAATCAGGTTTGCTAAAACGCGGAAGAAGGGAAACTAGTGACACTATAGAAGGAGAAAACTTGGAAACAGTGCTAGTTTAAAAGAAATTACACAAATATTGTGATAAATATTTAGAGATGGGACTTACTGTAGTGGAGGAAAACTGTGTTCAAAAACCGCAGTGTGTTGTTTCTGGCGAATGTTATCGAATGAGTGTATGAAATTATCAAAACTGCAACGACATATCGGAAGTAAACATTCTGAGCTGATAGAAAACCGGTTGAGTATTTTAGAAACAAGCTAACAGAACTTAGTCCTTCGAAAACGATACTTAAGGGCATTTCCTCTGGACAAAATAACGAAAAGACAGTGTTGGCTTCTTATGAAGTAGCTTTATTAATTGCGAAAAAGGAACTATCTCACACAATTGGTGAAGAGTTTGTTTTTTCAGCTGCCAAAGTGAAGACACGCCTAATGTTTGGGGGAAAATTATCAAACTAGTTATCTTCAATTTCATTACCTAAAAATGCTATCAAAAGAAGAATCGAAGAAATGGCTGGAAATGCACAGGACATGTTAATAGCACGAGTGATGGACTTTGAATGCTTCACTTTGCAACTGGACGGAAGTACAGACGTTTGTGATAAATCAAATTTATTGTTCTTCTCAGATATGAACTCGACAGTACCATACAAGAAGACCTTTTGTTCTGTAAACAGCTTCCGCTTCACACAACGGCAGAAGCTGTGTTCGAAATTCTTAATTCTTTTATGGTGGAGAATCACATAGTATGGTCACGTTGTGTTGGCATTAGCACAGACTGTGTTCAACCAATTACTGGCAAACACAAAAGAGTGATAGTACGCATTCAATCGGTTGCTCCGTTAGGGAAATGGACCCACTGTAGTATCCACAGAGAAGCATTAGCTTCTCGTGATATGCCATACGAATGAAAAGTGTTCTGGGCGATGCAGTGAAAATTGTGAATTACATGAAGTCTCGTCCTCTTAACTCTTGATTATTCAATGCACTGTGCAATGAAATGGGGAGCGAGCATCAACACCTCTTGCTACATTCCGAAATTCGATGGTTATCTCATGGAAGAGCCTTGACCCGTCTTTTCGCACTCCGCGATAAAGTGAGGTTATTTCTTTTAAACTCCAAATTTGAAAAGAGTTGCCGTCTGAACGATTTCACTTGGCTTCCAATTCTAGCATACATGTCAGATATTTTCAGCTTTTTAAACTCCCTAAATACAAGCCTTCAAGGCAAAAGTGTTACTAAATTTATGGTTCAAGAGAAGACTGAAGCAACAATCGAGAAATTAAACGTTTGGTCCCGCCGCCTAGACAAAAAAGAATATGATTCTTTCTCTTCCCTTAGCGATTTTTTGTTAACAACTGAAGAAGATCTTCCTTCTGATGTTTTTATAAACATGAAATAAAATTTAGAAACCATGGTCATAAAATTCAGGGAATATTTCCCATTAAGCAAAGAAAAACTGGAGTGGATAAAAAAAATCCTTTCCTAGAGACGGAAAATGAGTTGCCAAACAACAAAAAAGATCAGCTGTTGAAACTTTCGTGTGACTTCATTATGAAAGTGAAGTATTCATCCTCTATACTGATTCTAGTTGCATGCACCATCAGTGTATCGCGAAATCTCGAAAAGGGGGCCACGATGCTTAATGCCGTTTGCCACGACATACCGTTGTGAATCAACGTTTTCTGCTCTTTCTTATCTGAAGAATAAGTACAGGAATAGATTTAATGCTGAGGCGGATCTTCGCTTAAAAGTTTCTTCGTTTGATCCTGACATTTCTAAGCAAGTGGCTGAAAGACAACACCAACCATTACATTGACTGAAGTTGTGTACCTCGGTAAGTTATACACTTATCATGTTAACTTGTTGAAGTTAATACATTTTATTTTTTTATTTTTTTTTCAGAAAAAATACTTTTTTCTATACCTGATGGGTAGGCTATTGTGGTCTTGTTAAATCCTAACTGAAAATTGTGTGTGGTTTAAAACATTTGTACCACGTGATAAGAGGTAGTACTTGCCTCCTTTTCTCCTGTATATACGACTATGATTGAAGCCACCTTCCAAGGGAAATTGTTCCATCATCTCTTATGTAACGTAACAATACAGTAATTATAAATTAAGTAATTTTTGGCCATTATTCGAGACGAGACCGAAACTTTTGAGACTGCGCTTAGTATTGTCTCGGTATATTGAGTCTGTCTCGTCTCCATTTACAAACGTGCATCTTGATCTCGTCTCCGTACCATCCATATATTACGGGTTAGTGATTTAAGTTTGGAAGATTGACTTTATGATGTTAAGATGGTAAAATACACTTTTCTCCTCGATATCGTTCTGTGATTTGATACTTTTCGTTAGTATTTAAAACAAATAACATTTAATTCACCGCGAACATTCCGTATAGGGGCTGGAATAACAAACAGAAGTGTTTGACAATACAATAGAAACCCATTTGGATATCACACCTTGAAACCAGGGGCGACATTTGGGGAGGACAGAAGGACCATTTTCCCCCTCCCCTGAGTTTGAGATTCATATCCTTTTTAATAAATTTTACACTAGTAGTATACTAATTTTAGAAACGTAAAATTTATGCCGGTGGACAATCTTACCCACACTGGCAAAATCTGAAGTGATTTAGGATTTAGATTTCTGGGCTTTCGGTATCTAAGGCCATTTAGCCCGTCACGATTTGAGGGATGACGTCCCTCGGCGAGCATACAATCCGGGGAAAGGGAAGGAAGAAAGGATTGGGGAAGGAAGGAAGGAAGTGGCCTGGGACCTATAAGTTAGGTACCACCCCTTATAGGTACAACCCCTTTGCCTGGTGTGAATGAGGAAAACCCAGGAAAACCTCATTCAGGGTGGGCCACCCTGAATGAGGTTTTCCAGGGATGCATTCGAGTCGAGTCGAGTCGAGATTTAAGCCTGTCTCGACTCGTCTCGAGAAAATGTTGTCTCGACTCGTGTCTCGACTCGAAAATATGTTCCTGTCTCGACTCGTGTCTCGACTCGACAGTCTCTGTCTCGACTCGACTCGAATTCGAGTCGAGACGTCTCGAAATTCGAGTCGAGACAAAATGTACGAGTTAAAATATACGCACACATCAGCCAGACCATCATGACTACCTACCTAATTGTCAGTATGTCGACTTTTGGCATGGATAAAATCGGCGACACGTCTTGGCATACACGCAATGATCCTTGACAGGTCGCTGGAGAGAGCTGGCACCACATGTGCTCACTCAGTTGAGTTGAGTTGATTTTGAGTTTAACGTCCCTTTTCAGCAGCGAGGCTATATGAGACGTGGACCTACTGATTAACGTGGAATCCGAACCACATGAGCTACCGCCGGGAATCGAACCCGGGCCTCCCACGCCTGTGCTCACTCAGGTCACCTAATTCCCGTAAATTCCGGGAAGGGAGGCGATGTGCTCTGACGTCACGTTCAATCACATACCACAAGGGACATCACTCAAATGTCCGGCTCCAATTTCAATGAAACTTTTTTTGCTGATAGAAGGCATGTATGCATCATTACTGGTGATGACAAATTTTTGCCATGGTGCATGTTTTCTATTTTTTTAAATAACTTTTAAGAGTTGTGACGTGGTTATTAGAGATTACTACAGAAGTCCCTTACTACCCTTTGTAAACGGAGCGTTAACGAAGAAAAGTGAAGAAAAACCATGTGGATACATATAAGTCCTGGGGGGAAGTCGTATGGTAGATATGACCTTGATGGCAGCCATCTTGAAATCCACCATTTTGAATTAAGGTCAAGTTTACAAAATGGGAATAGGATAATATGATACATAATTTCGGGCTAGAATTTAATTTAAAAATAATGGTGAGGTTAGTTTTAAGATACACCCATTTGGGGGAAAGTTACAGGCATATTAATTGTTTTTACTTACTGTGTGCGTAAGTCCCTTCTTACTTTCGTCTCAAGACCTGTAAATCGATCGCAACGGCAGAGCCCGGTTTCGCACTAGTGTTTAGAAATCTTTAAACTCACTTGAGGCAATATTTGTGGATTATTGTATTGTATTTTGCCTTTAATTAAATTTGAACCCACTTCATGATCTTGTGTAAAGTATCACTAAAAGAGAATTTCTGTTTTTATGGAGAACGTAAGCATGGCAATTATAAAAGGTGAGTAAGGTGCGTATGTATTTACAAGAAAGTATTTTGTGGTTCCGCCAACCTATTCTTTAGTTGTTTTTTTCAAAATATTCATATCTCATAAATAAAAGAGCTATTATAAAATCTCTTACCACTATTCTTTAATACTTATAAAATTTTATTTATTGTAAAAGCACTGGCGAGATATTTCTTAACGCCCACTAAAATTATGGTGGAGCTTCTTCGTGGCTAACGGTTAGCATACTTGCCTTTGGCGTGGGAAACCTGGGCTTGATTCCCGGTGGGAGTTCATGTGGTTCGGATTCCACGTTAATCAGTAGGTCCACGTCTCACATAGCCTCGCTGCTGAACGGGACGTTAAACTCAGAATCAATTCAACTCAAAATTATGGTTTTGACTTTATTATGATGTCATTAGTTTAAACGCCCAACTGCCCAGTAATTATAAACATTGACTACATTATAAAATTGTAATTTGTGACGACTAAAATATCAGAAATTAAAGATTATTCTTTGGGTTTTGGAACATTTTGAAAAACGTGAAAAACTAGTACTGCACCGATACAACACACCTTTTTTATTTGTCATAACATGTCTTAGAAACCTTTAGTTCGATTCTCAACACGGACTGCAACTACCCGTTAAATTGTGCATCCGAAAGGCACTTTTTTTTAAACCTCGCTTATCACCGCTCATCTTAATAATATATATAACTTCACCGCGAAGCAAATGTTGCATTTCTCTCTTTCATCCTAACACAAAACAAAACTAACCACAGCTGTGACACGAAGGAGCTATTTCGAAAAGAAACAAGCTGTGCTTCATAGAGATGTGTACCAAATGATAGAAGTATAAAGTATTGTTTAACATCCTGTTTATTGATATCAGTTGGTGTTCTTAATGAGTTCTTCATTAGTTTAGAAAGAGTATATATGGAATTTGGACATATGTTGTACGTATTCTCCTGAGAAATTGATGAGACCAGAAAAGTTATAAGGACAGATGGAATAGGTTTAAGCGCATCTACGGGACTTTATCAAATATTTATTCTCCATAATGGTACCACGCGGAAAACTTGGTATAGGCCTACTTTTATCTTTGAATCCCTCTGTTAGCTGTTTCGTATCATATATATCGGATGGTTTTGATATTTCTTCTGATCATTAAAACAACAATGGTACCTGTGTGCGTGCAGAAATGCAAAAGCACAAGGTAACTTCCTATTTGTTTTGGAAACAACAAACCCATTTCACGTGTGCGAGAGAAATTGAGCACAGCGAGATCGGGTGTTTACTCACGGTCAGTGCGCAGCAGGAGTCCTTGGTAAAAGATTTGGCTATCTCGAAAACACTCGCAAAACCTTACAAATACAAAAGACTGCGCTTCAAAGAAAGTTTAGACACAGATGTTTCAATTTTCTTTTAGCATCTTTCTTCAGCAAAAGAGTCGGTTCATTGTATTCGAAAAAGGGAAGGGAGAAAGGGTGAATTTATATTTTATGTGGGGGGTAACGTTGTAAGTAATATAAACAATACATACCGCTTCCGACTCTGTACTGAAGCACTTCCTTTAGCGGTATATCACTAGATCTATACTGACCCTCATCCCACCTCAAGTTGTAAAGTAGAAAGGGACAGAAGTATTCAACATGATTGCGCACTTGAGTTTCAGTTCACAATACGAAAACCAGTGAGCAAGTAGCCAGTCTTTTGTAGGATCGTGTTTTACTTCTTGAATTTATTTTTGAACATTTCTGTGAATTCAACAACAGAACGCAGTAGATATACGGACTAGTTTTTACTCCAACCATTACTTTCGCTCCAACCCAGGGATGACACATTTATGATTTCGTACTAGATTTAGTGATTTTACTATTGAACTAGTGATCTAGTACGTACTTTTGGTAAATAGGCACATTCTAGTGATTTTTTTGCATTTTTTTCTGATGCAGACAAATGAGAAGGAAATGGTTCTTAAAATAAAAGGAAGAAGTATATTGCAGTTCAAAACAAATGTAGAAACCTTAAATTATTTTTTCTTTTCCCTCTGACTGAATGAAACCCCTGCTGTGTAACGACCTTAGGTAAACAACGGCTATCTTTGGTCCGCTACCTCCTTTTGTTAGCCGACATGAGATGGGTTACTTTTTTTTTCTGGAAGAAAGTGAAGAAATAATTATCCAGTACATTTACGTTTTGTCAGGCACACAGGCGCAGTCTGTACTTGTTTCCTAACGAACTTTAGCAACATAACATAAATGAAACATATGTACCAGAAAATAGAGGCAGTACAAACGGAAATTTTCATCTGTGACACATTTGATGAGAAATATAGTTAGATGTCACGTGCAAGCAATCTAAACATGTCCTATCCTGTAATTCTATTCGTATGTTTATGTAGGTGAGACTGAGAAATCAAGAAACAATAATAACTGGTTTTCTTCCAGGGGAAAAATCTAAATGTGAAGGGGTGTTACACTGGGACTTTAATTGTGTCCTTTGTAAAAGATTAACAAGTAATAGCAATTTTTTAATTTATTTTAGTTCTTCCGAAGCGAACCCTCGTAAGGACCTCTGCAAGGAAACATGAATACTATCCGCCACTGTTTGTTACATTACACAAAATAGTTTTATATATATATATATATATATATATATATATATATATATATATATATATATATATATATATATATATATATATATATATATATATATATATATTGAGTTTTAGTCAGGGTTTTCATTCTGCAGGAGAGGGGGGATAGTAATACCTGACGAACATTTTCTATTCTCAGAGTGTTGCAATGATAGCATTTCCTCCATTATAACTTGGCCAAGCTAGTTGCATTATATGTAAGGATTAAGTTAGCCTAAAAAGCTTAAATTTCTATGGCTGTTTTACTCGTTACCCATGTTTCTCATTTTCGGTCTACGGGACTTTTCGATGGCTTCCAAGTCGGAAAATAAGTGTATCAAAGGCATATATATTATATGTAAGGTTATATGAGGCATGGATCTACAGTTTAAAGTGGGATACCGGTAACAACTTCATGAGCTTCCACCGTAAATCGAACCAGAGTCTCCCGCGATCAAGGCGTATGTGTTAACCATACAGCCACGAGGAAATTCACATAAGCACACACACATATATATTGTTGAGTTGATTTTGACTTTACCGTCTCTTTCAGCAGCGAGGATATATGAAATGTAGACCTACTGATTAACGTGGAATCCGAACTACATGAGCTCGCGCCGGGAATTCAACCCGAGTCTTCCACGGCAAAGACGCGTACACTAGCCGCGGAGTTCACACACACACACAGAATCAGAGTCCTCACACATCAAGGGTGAGAGCTGTGCCACTGAATCACAGCTTCCACGGGGCTAGGTCGAGTCCACTTTACGTTCATAGTTTCTTAGTACATAAATGTTACGATTATGAAATAGATTTTCCTTAATGAGCTGCATAAAAACAAAAGCTTTCGAAATGCATTAAACAATTAGCTCGATTTGAGTGTGAACTTAAAGTTGTATCAGAGTGTAAATACGGATACGCACCAAAGCTCGAAAGCTTAATACACTATTTCTCCTCCTATTTCTCCATGTATCAAGCAATCGTTCAGCTTTCATTTGAGAGGATGGAAATCGAAGGCCCCTGAACAACTATGTTACTAATGTGCGGAATGTATTTATCTTACAGTGAACTGCTTTGATGCCAAGTGGCCTAACTCCAAAATTGAAATTTTCCAGGAGTGAAAGTTGAAGTTCAATATCTCATGAACAATCCATATTTCTTTTATGTTGGGAACCAAAACCATAACTACTGTATGTAGTTCATTGTTTTATAACTTAGTGTTTACAAAAATCCTTTAAAAAAATACCTATTCATAGAAGTGAATGGTACTTATCTGTACTAGTTCTTGGCATCCAGGCAGTCCATTTATTGTAATACTAGCTTAATATACCCATTCTTCGCATGGGGGCTGTATTTGGAAGTCAACACCTGTGGAAGTATCACCATTCATTTCAGTGACCGCGAAAACTATGGATTTGACACTAGTATCAATCAATATGGGCTATTTATACATGTCTCGGTATTCCTCACCCGCTGACACCCGGCCCGCATACAGTAGTAGCTGAATTTGCAAGTCATCGCTGATGGAAGTGTCACCATTGATCTCAGCGACCGTGAAAACTATGGATTTGACACTAATGTCGATCAATTTGGATTACTTTTACTACATGTCTCGCTAAACGCCCCCCTGAGACCACCTGGTTCCAATTTTGACAAAAACGCTTCGCCTTAGACTGGGACCTGGACCAAGGTATCCGTGACCAAAATTTCGTAACTCTCGGTCAACTTGTCTGGTCCCCAGGTCGGTCCCAGTAAACGTCCCCCCCGAGACCCCCCTGGTTCGAAATTTAAAAAAACGCTTCGTCTTGATCTGGGGCCTGGACTAAGGTATCCGTGACCAAATTTTGGGAACTCTCGGTCCACTCGTCTGGTCCCCAGGTCGCACACAGACAGACAGACAAACACACAAACAAACTCTTTATTTTATTTATATTAGATAAGATATACTATGTAAAATAGTCTCGTATCATAATATGTGATTTACAACAAATGTTACATTATATATTACCTGTAGCTCGTGATATGCTGCAACATATTAAAGCCTCAGAATAGTTGGGCAAGCGAATAATCCAGAAGTTACGTAACCCTATTGCGTTAATGGGAACGAAAACACAATAATTATAACTATGCTAAATTACTATAGACTACCAACTGCTCATTCAGAGAATTTATGAAGTTCACTTTATCGCAATAGTTTTATACAAACTAGATTTAGACTACGGATAATAGTTTTATACAAACTAGATAATCAATTATTATTATTATTATCATTATATTTGCAGTACAACCAAATACAACGACATTAACTATTAGTTCTAATTAACTGAATTGAGCTGAAAATTAAATCTTGATCTTTAAAGATTAACTATTAATTTTATGCGTTCTGTACCTTTCTGAAGGAATAAAACCTGGAATTGGTTTCAAGGCTGTTTCTGAGTGAATACTTTCTTCAAAATAATATTAAAAATTATAGAAAGATTTTCGAGACATTCGAGTCGAGTCGAGATTTTTAAGAGCCGTCTCGACTCGACTCGTGTCTCGACTCGAAAATTCGAGTCGAGAAATACGTTTGTCTCGACTCGTCTCGAATTTTACAAAGTGTGTCTCGACTCGAATCTCGACTCGAATTCGAGTCGAGTCGAGTCGAGATTCGAGACATGTCTCGACTCGAGCGCATCCCTAAGGGTGGCTGGCCTGAAAAAGCGTGTTACACTTTTTCGACCGAGTGAAAATCTGAAATGACACTACTGCTCGAAATAATGCGGATTCGGTAGTATGCGGGTACGAACACACGACTTCCGAACTCTAATTGCAGTTCCAATTACGTGTACAGCCTAATTCGAATTTCCGATATCTTTTACACTGACGGTCGTTGTACTTAGATATTAAGAATTCACTGTCATCCTTGAAAACTGGTCGCTCTGCGAATGGCGCGCACCCAGAAATTGTTGTTGGAAAGGATTCCAGCTTTGATGGAGGCGGTCTAATACTACAAGCTACTACGTCTTTCTAGTATTGAACGGGTATTATTCTGCATCCGAACAGACAATATGTAATTGTAAAATACTCTCACCTATGTTTTCAGGAAAAATGATAGAACTAGATTGTTTTTATAACAGAAAGAGTAAGTAGGGCTACAGATGAAGTGTGATATCAAAAGTTTTATGTTACATCAATCATTTTCCTCATAAACAAATATAGTTTTATTGAGAAAGTGTACAAATGTATGTTGAGTTAGGAAGATCGGGGAGTCCCGAGGGTGCACCACTGCTCTGCTAAATTCTTCAAGTTGTGATTGTGCTATCCTGGGTATCAATAGAGATAAAAATGGCTTTAATCATTAAGAGAAAAATATACATTAGAAAATAATAATAATAATAATAATAATAATAATAATAATAATAATAATAATAATAATAATAATAATAATAATAATAATAGGGGAGACCGGGGTATTCACAAACACTTAAGCTTTGATTAACTCTTTTGTTTTTAGAGATAAAATTAAGATTTCTTGTATATAGGAAGCTTGGAGTTTCTCCTGTTTACTGAAGTGCAGTGGAAAGTTAAAAGTAATATTTTTCAATAAATCAGTGAGATACTTAAAAAATGAACGTATGTTTGGGATTGCCCCAGTGGTCGGGGTAATCCCGAACATACTGTTTACTTTAAACTTTCCTTTACGAAAG
The DNA here is from genome assembly GCF_964235325.1 of Thermobia domestica. Lineage (NCBI taxonomy): Eukaryota > Metazoa > Arthropoda > Insecta > Zygentoma > Lepismatidae > Thermobia > Thermobia domestica. Next base: position 142,239,811 of record NC_137460.1, read on the forward strand.
AAGCGAAATGCATTAAAATACATTAAAATTATGCCATAATTTAGTATTTAAATCTTCAATAAGAATTATAATTACAAACATAACTCTAGTTAATGAGAAACATGACCGGACCTCATCATCTTTGAAACCATTACAAACGGAAGCTAATAGATAATAGGCTAAACAAAATGCACTCTTATAAAACAAATTCAGAAATAACGGTGCATTAAGTAAAATATTAATTAGTGAAAACATTAGGTATTTGAAATTGTAGAAATAACAGATATACGCATTAATGTTTTGCTTCCAAGGATAGTATTCTTTATTAGCTCAATGTTAAAATGCGGTTAATAGGCTGAACAAAATTGGCTAACTGGTAATGGACGCTACTATGCTAAATGAATTTGTAAAACACTCTGTGAATCACAGGGAAAAAATTCAGTCTATAATGAAAGATCAGATGTCTAAAATAGGGTTACTGACTATACAATAATGAAGTAGGATACTAATGGCCTAAAATAATAAATATGGCAAACTATTCTGATTAATAAAGCTAATAACGCTTATTGCCAAGACATTATCTATTTCCCAAACCAATTTCATTAACTTATTACTTACTTTTCAATAAAAAAATATATATATTTAAAAATTTATTTCACACCATAGGGCAATCACGAACACTTCGGGGTAATGACAAACATTCTGTCTGGTATTTCCCCATGAGACCCCATTTTATTGTTAAAGTTGAAACTTATTAATGACTGCATACAGGCTAGTAAGATTACAAAGGCTAATACTCAAATATAGGGGAATATATAGCCTTAACTGTAACATTATTGATAAGATGAGAACCAAGTTGCCTTGCCCAGATTGTTGAATCAACGTTATAAGTGAATGGACAAAAACAACAAAACATCTTCCTGGCAATCCATTCAACTGACTCTCAACAAATTTGTGCTACAGTTTTCCAGGTCTCTCCACTAGCATACAGCAAAATCCTCTGTTTTCTAACAAGCTTCTTAGGTTGCAAACTTGTGTGTTCGGAATTATCCCAGTGTTTGCGAATACTCCGGTTTCCCCTAATAATAATAATAATAATAATAATAATAATAATAATAATAATAATAATAATAATAATAATAATAATAATAATAATAATAATAATAATGTGCATTTTTGTATAATATGAACAAAGAGTGACTGATTAGAAGGAATATTCAAAGTTGAAAAATATACTGTAGGGCTATATTGCTGTTTAAAGTTTATGTGTTTTAATATCGTGGGAAGAGGGAAGTCCTTTAGATTTTTTTTTGGGGGGGGGCATGCATCCTTAGTTACGCTACTGAATACAATTGAAAATCTTTCAGTTTAACGTCCCACGAGTATGCCGTTTAGGGTAAGAGAAACTATGATTAAAGCAAGTGAATAAAGGGTGCAATAAGAAAGTGGAGGGAAACGAGAGTAACCCGAGAAAACCCACGAACATAATGTCCATCACAAACTTACTAGACCAGGAGTCGAATTAGGAACCCTACGCGCCAGAGGTAAGCGCTCTACCATTCAACCACTGGTCCCTCCCCCCTACTGAATGCAATTATCAATGTTTTTAAATGATCAAGTTTAGACAAAATTAGGGCATTTATTTCGTTAAGCCCCTTCAATTGTTCAACATGGCAATGATTACTTACAATAGATTGTTAGGTTAGGTTTGGATTCTTTCAATTACTTAGTACATAGGTTTGGCCCAGCGGGACTTATCAGAATTTAACTCAAAGTTAGGCCTAAATGTTAAAATCTTAGCATTATTATAGGTCAAATATATTAGGGAAAATCCTACGAAATTTTACGAGTTCCTTCACTTACTTGCAGGGAGCATGATGACTCAATGACTCAATGATAAAGCGTTTACCCCTGATGCATGAGGTTCCTGATTCAATCCTCGGCGAAGTATGTTTGTGGTAAACAACATCGTGTCCGTGGGTTTTCTAGGGGTACTCCCATTTCCTCCCACTTTCATATTCCTAGGGTTGCCAGACGTCCCGGTTTTCAATGAGAGAATTAACTGTCCCAAGAAAGGCTTTCGGGACGCCTGTTTGTCCCAGTTTTCGTTCTTCAGATTGAAAAAATTCAACCCGCAAGAACTAAAATGTCTCATCTAAAAATGGAAGGTAGTACTACTGACTCAAATGATAAGAAAACGAAAAAAAAAAGTATCTCTTCAATCATAAATGGGAGAGAGTGTCGTAATTGTCCCAATATTTAGGGCCTGTTCAACACAAAAAATCGGAATTTGGAATAAGGGACACCAGACAGCTCTCCTTATGTTATCTTTTCACATTTTTATACATCCTTTGCGGGGCTTCATTTGTGTTAACTGTATATAGAATGAACTGGAAAATTTTGAGTATTAATGTGGAAAAGACAGGTAATTAAGTGATTCTGACCAAATGAGTAGGAACCGTGATCTTATATTTAGCCTGAGATAGGTGTTCCGGTTTTTCGCTTACAAAATCTGACAACCCTATATATTTTACCAATTCTTCCATTATCATTCACTTGCTTTAACCATGGTCTCTCTTATCTAAATTATATAAACGTAAATGGTAACTAAAAGATTCCATTTCATTTTTCCATTTACTTGAATATTTGTATGTGATAATATTGCACCTTCGTACTCAGACGCTATAAATAGTAGTTACATATATTTATAATAGATGGTAGCGTAACAGCACTGCACAATGGTTTAAAAAGAACAATTGAAAAGTGTTAAAAAATACAGTTTATGGCTTAAAATGTTATAGTCGAAAAGAAGTACTAGGCTAAGTAAGTTCAAAATAGATTTTGTTCCTTTATATTTTTAGTATGAAGATAAAATATAAGAGCTCTCGTTTACGATATTGTGATGTGGTTGAATTGGATAAGAAGGTTTTATGTTAACTCTGACCTTCTATCACTTACAACTAGATGATGCTGTAGTGGATCCCGAAATCTTTCACATCTATGAACCACGTGAACTTTCATCATTCATCTACCCATCATAAACTACCTATTAACATGGGCTTCCTCTGTCTTCATCAGTTCCTGAATCGCCCCAGGAACAGAAGATACCTTGCATTCGTCAATACTAACAAAACCCTGCGATGTGGCGTCTAGAGCATTGCATTCCATCTTCATCTACTTCTCTGCTCACTGCACCCTGCTCTATATTCATTCCAGTATTACATTCGTCATAACTCAGCATGGCATACTAATAAATGTATTTTTTTTCTATAATATTACTGTTGCACACTTGGTCTTCCATTATATTATGCTTGTACCTTTTTATATGTAATTTCTCACCCTTCAATCATCCTTCTATATGTATATGTGCTTAATGAATGAATAAATATTAAATATATGAACACCTCTTAGACCAACCACATTAAAGTGCACTCAACTTTTCTATATATGAAGCACTTACCCGAAGAAAGGGCAAAACCCTTTAAACGGGACGACGGACAAAAAAAAAATGTTAACTCTGGTTTCCCTTCATATCGTGTAAAGCTTTCGCCTTTTACTAAAGATTTCCGAGGAGGGGAACGAAAGATGAGTCTTCAACTAACTTTTTTGTGTGGGCTGTTAGAACTGGCCCTTAGTAAACAATTCAAGCAAAATTTTAAAAAAATGTCCAATTTTATTTAGATTTATCTTCTGTGGTAACTTTTATATATGCCCTTCAGCTCTATGTTGCTTCCGGATAAAAGCAAGTAATACTGACCACAGTGATTTCAGGGGTCAGATCCGAGCAAGCGGGATATATAGCGAGCGAAAGTTAAGGAACCATACCGACAAACTATGAAAGATGATTCTTCATATCAAAATAAGAGAAAAAGTTCGTATGGACCTGTGATGAGAAAAAGGACATAGTTTCAGAGTTAGAGCTGTCCAAAATCGTCGAAGTTTCAGCACGCGATATTTCAAATTCGAGAAAACATGGAGTGGCAGTTCATATCAGCTTAAAGGCATCACACATACGCCATCAAAAGTGCATATTTCATTAATGTGAAAGGGATTCCCTACAGGGAATAATTTCTGGACATGTTCTCAACAGAATTCTCAGATATACTATGATTAAAAGGTCCAAATTAACCTTTGAAAAAGGTAAGCCTTGACAATAGTGAACACGGAGTACTTCACCTGGAAGTCGGAAGTGATAGGGGCCACCAGCTCCACAATTCCTTATATTCGTAATAACACATATTGCGATGTATTCTATCACGGTATGTTTTACGTTCCTGTCACGCATAAGCGTGAAAACATTCTATTAAGACGCGGCGCTATTATAGGGAGCAGAAGGGGCGACCGCCACCCCAATATTTCTTCTCGCCCCCATTTTTTTAGGAATAATAATAATAATAATAATAATAAGTACAACTGATAATGATATTCATCTTGTCCCCCTACTATTACGAGCCTAGTACCGCCACTTTATTAAGACAACTAGACCTACTGACAAGGGACATGTTTCGGTTCGAACGCGAGGATCAATATAAAACTTGGTAGACAAATACAGGTCTAAGTACAGACCACTGTAGGTAAAATTCGTTTTCCGCCGACAGCGCCACCTATCCTTCGAAACATTAGCAGTTAAATTCCGCGTTGTAGGCGCTGAGTGAAGATCAGTCATGTGCGTTAGTGTGTGATAGACGACCCGCTCGGGAGAGTAATACTCCCGGAAGTACGTTTTTTCGCTCGCTACTCTAGCCAGCTGTTTTACGCGCTATCCTAATCAGTTGTTTCAAGTTGGTCACAAAATCTATATCATTTAGTGCAAGAGGAACAAAACGAGCCTTATATCATGGAGTACAAGGGCAACAAAACGAGCCCTGCGGGGCTTCTAACCCGTTTCTACTACTACTACTACTACTTATCTGCACAAAAGTAAGTAAATCACATTTGTGAGTATTATTTTCGTATTATTTTAATTTAAAAAGTGTTATAAAATGTAAAAAGAAAATGTTAAAAAAAACTTACCTCGGGCCGGGTTTGAACTGACGCCAAAAGAGATTTTCGTTACTAGCATATAGCGCTAGCCACGAAGACCGACAACAACAGTCGTCTGAATTCTGCTACTTGAATGCAACGTGGCAAGACATAGATAACGCCAACCAATCAGAACTGTGTTTTCCGTTCCTACTTCCGTGAGCATTACTCTCCTGAGTTAGTCCTTGTGATAGTAAGCTCCAATTAGTGTTAGGTGTGGCAGACTGTGCAAAAATGGGACGGACTATTGGCATTAACCGCCTTTATGTAGTCAAACTGTTAAAAGGTAAACTAATGCGCAAATTTAAGGATCAGACGTCAGTTGGAGTGAAAGATGAGTCATTTGCGACATTCTTGTACAATGTAATTATCAGTGAGTACGAAAATGAATTAGAAATGATACACAAATCGACACTCTACAGATATTATGAATTGATCGTGATATAATTCTTGCTTGTTTCTAAAGATTTTCAATGAAAGTCGGCGACATTTTGAACTCTGATAAGCCAACTTCCTTTGCCGTTTGGAAAGCCCAGCACTGTAAATGCCAGTAGTGTACTGATACACCATGCTCTCTGATGACTTCACATTTCACTGTTAGGAGTTTCATTTCCCGATTCCCTTTGAATGAAGCAAAGTTCGTAGACAGCACGTATCCATAATCCAAATATTTTTGCAGTTATTTAACGAAATAAGTTTCTTATGTCGTTCCAGAAGCTTCCTATAAGAGTTGTATCCTCCTTCATGATAATTTTTGTAGATACTCCGGATTAAAAAGTACTTTTCAGTTTTCGTGCTGGAGATACGTCGTATTCGCTTTGACTACTGTCTTGTTCCCGATATAGAATGCTGTCTTATTCCCGTTCTGAACTGCTATCATAGATGTCTTCCTGTGGCCTGCCATTTTCTTCATAATATCTGTAGAGTGAGGATTTGTGTATCATTTCTAATTCATTTTCGTACTCACATATTTAAAGTGCACAATATGTGTCAAATGACTCATCTTCCGCTCCAACTGACGTTTGATCCATAATTTTGCGCCTTAGTTTGCTTTTTTAACAGTTCAACTACCGGAAAGGAGTTAATGCCAACAGCCCCTCCCCCCCATTTTCCACACTGACTACCATACCTAATACTAATTGGAGCTTACTACCACACACTAACGCACCTAACTGCTCTTCACTCAGCGCCTATAACGCAGAATCTAAGTGCTAGTGTTTCAAAGGATAGAAGGCGCTGTCGGCAGAAAACGAATTTTACACGGGAATGACTCCCCCTACAGCGGTCAGCACTTAGTCCTGTATATGTCTACCAAGTTTTATGTTGAACCGCAACCTCGCGTTCGAACCGAAACATGTCACTTGTTAGAATGTTTTGCAACATGTTCAGGATGTGACATGTTGATAACATTACTTTCTGCCATCGTTTTCTTGTGTAGATACCAACTTTGAGCCAGATGCCTAAATTTCTACACAGCAAAAACTGAGGTATTGAAACAACGCAAAATTACTACCACTTTAGCGTGTTACTTGTGTGTCAATTCAACACCAATTTTTTTTTATGGGCTACCCCTCTTTTACGGAAGGGAGTTGAGAGGATCACTATGATAGTGAAGGATTGGTTGTTGGGATATGGGCTGTATTATTTATTTATTAAACTTTCTTATTATCTTTATCATTCAGGCGGAAAGGTCTTTATGATCTTTACGATCATAAACATATTTGCGGTTATACTGGAACATAAACAAGGTATAGATATGAGCATAAATACAACAGGGTTTATAATACAGAAATACGGGTAGATATACCACATTCATATACACATTTACAGGAGAGAAAACATATTCACATTCAGTTAGGGTAGAAAACACAATATAACAAGTGTGAGAAATTTAATACAAGAGACAAATATCAAAAAATCTTAATGCATGATGAAAATGAGTGATGAGGTGAAGTGCTCTTGACGCCACAACACAATGTAAGTTTGTTAGAAAGACGAATGAGGTTATCTTTTGCCTGGGGGTAGCTCTAGGCTGATGGAGACGTGGTGAACCCTGTTAGTGAAATGGAACTGTGCATAGGATGGAAAAAGATGGGGAAGATGGACATGCAAACGATAGTCTTCGAGGATCTGTAGATCGAGATGGTCTGGAGGGTCTGTGTAGCAATATAATGTAAAGAGAAGATGAAGTGGAGTATTATGGTAGCGTGCAGGTGATGAGTGATGTGCAAGATGGTGCATAGTTTCAAACAGTAGAGGATGGTGATGAGTGTAGCTTTGGGTGAAGAATTTTAAGCGGAGACTTTCGATATGGTAGCTGGGTACACGAAAAGATATTAAGGAACATAAATCACGGGTTGGGCTGTGGAGAGAAATGCGGAAAGCATGTCTCTCTAAAATGGCTAGTTTCTGGTAGTATGAGGAAGGAGCGAAGATCCATGCCGGAAAACCATAAGTGAGAATGGGTCGAAGGAAGGCCTTGTATGTGTTGAGAACAACGGGTGCTTTGAGTCCCCAGGTTGTGCCGGTGAGTTGTTTCAGATTTAGCCGGTTATAGTCTTTAGTTTTAACATGAGTAAGATGAGCTTTCCAAGTTAAATGATTGTCGAAAATTATACCGAAGTATGTAATGGTTCGTGTGGGAATGATAGGCGTATTATGAACATGAAGTGACAGAAGAGATGGATTCCAGTGGATTTTAGTGCGTTTACGGGTGGTATGAATACAATAGCTTGAGTTTTTGTGGCGTTAATCTTGAGTCATCATTTAGAACACCAGTGGGTGAAATGATCGATGGCTATTTGTAGTGAGAGGTTGATATCCTGATTAGTTTTGCCAAGAGCAAGAAAGGCTGTATCATCTGCAAATTGAAACAGGTGGACGTGAGTACGAAGATGTGGAATGTCGGCAACAAAAAGGATGTACAATAATGGGGAAAGAGCAGACCCTTGAGGAACACCGCACATGAGGAAAATTGGATGAGATAGCTGTTCGTTAATGGCAATGTAAGAGATACGACAGACGAGAAAATGATAAATGATGCGAATGTAGGACACCGGAATTTGAAATTTAATGAATTTATAAATTAACGCTGTATGCCAAATCTTGTCAAAAGCTTTTTCAAGATCGAAAAGGACAAGGGATGATGGTTGAATGTAGTTGTAATGATTTGTTATGAGAGTTGTAAGACGAAGTAACTAGTCGTAAATAGAGGAGGGACGGAAATCAGCTTGATGAGTCGGTAGTATTTGACGGTCTAGGAAATATGAGTGTAGGCGTTTCACAAGAATGCGCTCGAATATTTTGCTGAAAGTAGATGTTGACTGAGTAGATCGGTAAGAAGAAACATCGGACGGTGGTTTAGCTGGTTTGGGAAAGATGAGTATCTTGGATACTTTCCAATCTGTGGGGGAAAATCCTGTGCGTAATATGAACGTATAAGTGAATGCCAGAAGAGTGAGTAGTATAGCGGGGCTTTCTTTAATATCGATAGGTGATGGAGTCGAAGCCTGGTGAGGTATTGCGTTTGGTGCTGGATGACAGAGGTGATTTCTGATACTGTGATGGGAGTGGTAAGAACATGATTGGGAAGTGTATGAGAGACATGAGGTTGAAGTGAAGGACAGTTAAGATCAACTTGATCTACTGGATGATTGTTGCCTATGGTATCTGATTCTGAGGGTGTGAATATAGTTTGGAGGTAGTCCGCAAAGGCATTGGCTTTCTCGGTATCGAAATGCAATAGCGTATTGTGTAAAAGAATCGGATATGGAGTCTTGGAGTGTTTGCCACAAAGGGCATTGAACCATTTCCAGTAACGAGTAGGATGAATTGTATCGAATAGGTAATTGCAAGTTTTAACCCACTGGCGCAATTTCTAAGCAGAAATATAGTTGTGGATCGACACCAATTTTTTAAAGGCTAGCCATAAGAATTTAATGACGCCCTAAAGGCAAAAAGAAGTGGCCCGAAGTGAACGAAATTCTGCACTGATATTGTAGACGTAAAATGAGGAATATGTGTTTCGTATTTTCCTGGATAAAACGGTTGAATGGTTCACGGACCCCCCCCCCCCCAAACCTTTGATCACGATATATCAAAAGTCCTAATAACAGTGTGTCAGAAATGCCTAAAGGACATGAAAAATTGGGACAAAACTTTGTGTAGGGACAATATGCAACCGGAGTTGGGTGGCAGAAGGATTGCACATAACCAAACGAAATTGTGCGTAAAAATTGTATATGTAAAATAAGGCCTTTCGTGTTTCACAAGTGTCTCCATCCGATTTCTTCAAATTTGGCAGATCAACAGTAAGCACAAACAGTATAGCGTACTTGATAGTATTTCAGGAGGCGCCTTTAACTCTTACAATGTTTCTCCGCATAAACAAAAATACGTGTCGATTTATTTCCTCCTTGTTGTTGATGTGTCAAATTTGAATCAAATCGGATAGGGACATTTGAGAAAGACGAAAGGCCTTATTTTACATATATAATATCTACACACAATTTCATTTGCTTCGGTCCACTCCTTCCTGCAATATTACGGTAATATTTACTTTTTCTCGGAGGGGGCCTTGGCACACTGGCCCAACAGTTTTTCCGCACAAATAAAAACACGTTTCGTTTGTTTTGCAAATTGTCCCTACACGAAGTTTCGTTACAATTTTCCATATCCTTTAGAAACTTCTGACGTATACTTATTTGTACTCTTGATATTTTGTAATCAACTGTTTAGAAAGTTTATGGCCCACCCAACCTTTTTTTTTTTTTAGGAAAACACAAAACATTTTACGTCTACAATAACTGTATACAGTTTCACTCACTTTGGTCAACTTCTTGCCTTTAGGTCAACTTTGAAAATTTTGAGTGGGGGCTTTTGCCCCCTTAAACAGTTTTTTTCTCAGAAAATAAAAAACACGTATTTGTTTGTTTTATTTGTAGTATCTACCTGCCAAATATTATCAAAATCGGAGTGTTACAATTGGGAAGTGTTGCTTGTTAATATAGTCCTGACTGGCAGGAATCAGCAGTAAGATGAAGTCTATAGTAAAGGCTGAAATACTGCAAGTCAGCGCGATCCAGCCGAGTCGGGTTCAGCTCAAGAGCTAGTGTACTTTCCTAGATTAGTCTCACAACTATTGCCTTAATGTTTGCTTTGGGAAAGGATGTGCATTGCGGGACATACATGCGCTACTTTTGTCATAGGTGTCCAAACTAGCGAGCCCGACGCTCGTGAGCTCGGCTGAATAATTGAGCACGAGCCTGAGTGAGTCCGAGCCTCAATAAAAAAAGTAAGCGCGAGCCCGACTGAGCTTGAGCCCAGTAGAGAGAAATTAATGCGAGACCGAATGAGCGCGGGCCCAGTTGAGAGAAGTGGTCTTGAGCCTCGGTGAACGCAAGCTCAGTTGAGAGAAGTGAGCACAAGTCCGAGTGAATGTGACCCCACTTAGGATTTGTGAGAGCGAGCCAATTCGAGAGAATTGAGTGCGAGCCGTTTCTGGAAGTGATCGGGAGCCCGAATGAGCGCGAGCTAAGCTGAGAGAAGTGATCCCGAGTGCGAACCCAGTTGAGGGAAGCCAGCGTAAGCTTGAGTGAGTGCGAGCTCAGTTGAGAGAAGTGAGCGTGAGTCCGAATGAACGCATGCCCGGTTAAAATTGAGCGCGAGCCCACTCGAAAGAATTGAGTGCGAGCTCGAGCCGTTGATGGAAGTGAGCGCGAGCCCGAGTGAGCGCAAGCACAGTTAAGAATAGTGAGTGCAAGCTCGTGTGAATTCAAGCCCGAGTGTGTACAAGCCCAGTCGGGAGAAGTGAGCGCAATCCCCATTGAGGTAAGTGATCGCGAGCCCAGTTGAAAGGAGTGAGCTCGAGCGCGACCGAGCTTAGTGTAAAATGTTCATCTATGGTCCATGGCAAAATGTCTATGGCCTGTTTTCGCTCATGCAGTATCTGTCCTTGCGTGGTTTTTGTTTATGCGCCGTTTGCCGTGCGGTAATTTGTATGTGCTGTTTTTGTCCTTGCGCGGTTTTTGTCCATGCGCTGTTTCTGGCCTTATATCTGTTTAACTAGGAAGAGTGTCTGTCAATTATGTAACCCGAAACACAGTAAAGACTTTGGGTTGTCAAACTGAAGGGACTACTATTGTAATTGTTCCTGGCTCATCTTTCCTAAAGATGTCTATAAAAAATTTAAACAGTCTGTGGCAGTGGTTTTCAACCTAATTCATACCTTGACTCGTTCCTGTTAGTGCAAGCTCGAGTGACTACGAGCCCAGTCGCGAGAGGTGAGTGCGAGCCCAAGTGAACGCGAGCGTGAGTGATTGTGAGAACAATTGAGAAAGTGGTCGGAAGCGCGAGCCCAATTGAGGTAAGTGATCGTGAGTCCAGTTGAAAGAAGTGAGCTCGAGCGTGAGTGAGCCTAGTGCAAAATTTTCAGCTATGGTTTTTGTCCATAGGCTGTTTTCGCTCACGCGATATTTGCATGCGCTGTCTTTGTTCTTGCGCGGTTTTTGTCCACGCGGTATTTGCATGCGCTGTTTTTGTCCTTTCGCGGTTTTTGTCCACGCGGTATTTGCATGCGCTGTTTATGTCCACGCGGTATTTGCTTGCGTTTTGTCCTTGCGCGGTTTTTGTCATGTGCTGTTTTGACCTAGAACCGATAATTTTAGTGGTTTTCATTACACTGAAATAGGTTTTCTTTCGCAAGGCTGTACGCAAAGTGGAAGAGTCCAATATAAGCGGAAATATTAACATGTGTTTGTGATCATGGCTATCACTCGGGCCAAATTAATAAGTGAATAAACCCTAGAGAGCTACGAGCACAAGAGTGAGTACGACATTTAAACACGTTCAGAAAGGTTAGGTGTGGTGTGTGCATGTCAAACAATATATTCATAGTTATTGTCAGTAGATTTATTGAATTAATAAATCCCTTATTTATTACAGATGTAACATCATATTTATGTGTGTATGTTGGGGGGTAAGGTATTATTGTGTCATTTTGAATTATTGCACCTTCAGACTCTACGTCAAGTTGGCCTAATTTTAACTCCCCCCCCCCTATATAAATTGTCTAATTCGCACACTGCTTAAATGTCTCATTTTCTTCAGCTCGATTTAATCTATCAATTGATATACGTCTCATCTTCGGACAATAGTAAGCAAAAATTAGAGTTTGAGAATCAATCATAATTTTGGGCTATATCTCATTAACCATAACAGAAAGCTAGATAAGGATATCTAACTAACTCTATGGCCTATGGAAACCGAAAGTTCAATGCCGCGTTGACAAAAACTCATCATTGACTTCTATCCTTAGCCAATTAGATCCAGTTTCTACTTTGTATCCCTATTTCTGCGAGATCCATCTTAATATTGTCCTCCCATCTGCACCTAGGACTTCCTAATGGTAGTTTTCTAATTGGTCTTTCAGTTAAGACTTTGAAAGCGTTCCTACTTTCTTCCATCCTGGCCACATGACCTGCCCACCTAAACCTTTTAGATTTAATAACCCTAACAATGTTTGGTAAACGGTATAAATTAAGCAGTTCCTCGTTATGAAGTTTCCGCCATTCCCCATTCCCGATCCTCTTGGGTCCGAATATTCGTCTCAGGATCTTGTTCTCAAATACTTTCAGTCTATGTTCTTCCTTCAGACTAAGCGACCATGTTTCGCAACCATACAGAACAGAAGGCATGATTATCGTTTTATATGTTTTAAGCTTCAAATTCTTGTTACGATAAAACATTCTGAACTGAATAAACAGTCGACATTTAATGTCTTCGTGAATAAAGTTTTGGTATGTTAATATTGATCCTAGATATTTGAAAGTATCCACTTCACCAAAAGTACGAGGGCGGTTCGAAAAGTAATCTCCGATTGGTTAAAAAGGAAACACCAAAGTAAATAAAAAGAATTTATTATATGCATCTGAAAACTACTTCTTTACTCTAATTTTCAACACAGTTACCATAAACATTCAAGCACTCATATTTCTGCACGCGCCTTTGGCGTGGGAATCCCGAGTCCGATTCCCGGCGGGAGCTCATGTGGTTCGGATTCCACGTTAATCAATAGGTCCACGTCTCATACAGCCTCGTTGCTGAACGGGATGTTAAACTCTAAATCAAATCAAATCATATTTCTGCACTAGCTTAGAAATTCCATCAGCATAAAAATCTTTCGCCTGTGCCTTGAGCTAGCCTGTGAGGACATCTTTCTGCTCCCCATCATCATCAAAGCGCTGAGGTCCAAGTCACCACGAACTTTTCCATTGATTTTCTGAACAAGTTCATCAGTGACCACTAATGGCCTTCCATTCTTCTCTTCGTCATGTTTCTTCGACCACTTTTTAAATGAGCGACTCCTTTAACAAACACCTCCTTCACTCATCACACTTGGTCCATACACAGCACGAAGTTCTGTATGAGTAGCTGCTACCGAATATTGTTTAGCCGTAAGAAAACATAACAGCTCGCACCTCACACTTGGCGGGGTTTTCTATTGCAGCACACATTTTGCGACGCTACAAAAGTGGAACTAGTGATCATACAACCTTTACTCTACTACGGCTGAATCAAGAATGATCTACCGCGCACGTCTGTGCAAAGATGGTAGCGCTGCTCCCACTACTTTACGCACAGTGACCAATCGGAGGTTACTTTCCGAATGCGTCTCGTATTATTTGATATTTTAATGCATCCATAATTTGCAGTATTACGATCCCGACGTACTTCCATGTATTAACTCTCCGTGTTAACACTTAACTTTTTTGTGACACGGAGGTCACCTTGGGGTCCATAGGACCCCACCACATTTTTTTTATCTTGTTTAATTTCTGAAATATATGTTTGCAATATGTTTGTTTTTTGTTTTTACTGTTCTGTGATACGTTCTATTTACCATTAAGTAATAAATTTGCACTTATAAGCGATTTGGTTACTTTTATTACAGTTTTCATTAACAGTCAGAAGGAAAATGCGTTTTTTTTTTTTTTTTTTTTTTTGCTTTATCAAAAAAAGCTAAAAATCTCAACACTTGAGGGATCATTTGTAATAAAAAATATGCATATTTATAACGAGATACTTTGTATCGATTCATAATTGTATGATTCATAATTGTTTATCTTTCGGGCAGAAAGTGCTTTTACACAAGCACTATACATATTATAACGTTAATTAAAATAATAGAAGAAGAATGTTTTTAATATAAGAAATATATATTATTGTCTTGTTGGTTGCTATGTCGTTGTTTATATATACTTACTTAACATGTTTGATTGCAAGACAGTTTGTGTGAATATACGTTAAAAGGTAATCAAAGAATAAATTATTTAATATTTATCATGAACTTGTAATTGTCGTTAAAAGGTGATCATCTTAGTGAATATAACATCAGAAGATATTTTAAGGTATAAATGAGTATTGCCACTAGAGATATACTTATATTAACTGGACCAGGGTTAACGGCTACCTTTGGTGAGTCGTTGTAAAATTTTTGGTTTACCTCACCCGGGATTCTTGTAAATTCATATCCCGATGTTTAAAGTAAGGGTGAATTTACCTTAATAAGAAGGTTCATGAATACTAACTCAACCATTCTTAGAAGTGGCAGAGTAATCATAAGAAAAGTCATGATTGGTGAGACAGTAGAGAATGAAACTGTTGACGGTGTTAACAATGAGCAGAATATAGCTCCCATTACACCTGGAATGTCGACACTAGAGGACAGAATTCTAATAGCATTACAGCGACAGGAACAAAATTTAGCTCAAATGTCTGAAGAATTAAAACAAACGGTACAGCAAAAATCTGAAGAATCTAGTAGACAATATGAAGAATTGAGTAGACGATTAGAGCAAATAGATCAATCTGTAACCCAAGCTGTGAGAGACATCACGCTACAATTTGATGAGAAGTTAAAAAGATTATCTGAAGATTGCAAGGATAACTACAATCATGTAATCCAAGAAGTCAATATTGTAAAAAAAGATTTTGAAGTAATAGAATCTTCTGTTCGTCAGCAAAAGATTCAGGTGACAGATAATTCTAACCAAATACGTGCAAATACACAATTGATATCTACCATACAGGAGGAAATTAGGGCGTTACAGATTAAAGACAATACATCCAACAACAACGTTGTTACTGATCGTTTGGAATTCCCTCATTCACAAGAGATGCCCTCGCATTCACCCGAAGCAGATCGACGTGGACCTTGCGTTACTTCTTCTTCAAGTAACCCATCCGATGAGGATATTATTTTGGAAAGAATTCAACTAAGGAATATAGATGGGCGGAAAAGAGATGGTGTAACCACGCATAACACGCGGAAAAGAGATGGTGGAATCACGCATAACACAGTAGGTAGAAATTTCCATTTAACACGAAATGGTGAAAGAAATATAAAGTTAAGTGTAAAAATGAGCGAAATACGAGCTATGAGTAAGTTTAGTGGTAGCAGCTGCAATGAAAATGCTACTTCTTTCCTGGAAAAATTTCAGGATGAATGCAGTATAATGTGTATAGATAAATCTCAATATATGAAACTAATCCCTCATTTATTACTCCCACCGTGTTCTTTATGGTTTAAAGCAGTACGGGAACACGTCAAAACATATGAGGAATTCAAAGCAGCGTTGATCGCAAATTATGAGAACGACTTTTTACTTGCTAACAGAGACGCTATGATTAGGAACCAACCTTTTTATCCTCGCCTACACAAATCTATTGTTGATTTTGTTGTGAACACTTACAATGAATTAAAAGTTGTAAATCCACTACAATCTGAATCCAGAGTGATTGCATCTGTCCGAAATCTACTACCTTTTATATTGCAACAAATTCTGCTTTCTACACAGTGCATAAATTTCAATCATCTGCTAATGCTTGTTCAATATTACGAAAGTCAATACCAGGCACAGAATAATCAAACTGGAGTAGGTAAAATTAGAAATAATTCAGATAACCTTAGGTCAGTACCTGTCCGGAATGTAAATATTCGTAATGTAAACAATACGGAACATAACCTGAATAGAGTAAATTTAAATAATCAGAATAGGCAAAGATATGATGTAAATCCACCTAACCTAACTAATTGTGATAATAATTATGTCAGACCATTTAACCGAAGTAGGTTCCAAAACAGACGAAATGTATGGCGTAATTCTGGAAATACTGTAAACCCTATTGATAGACGTAACTGTAGTTTAAGAGATGGCACTTCGTATCATAATCAAAACAATCACGCAATTCCTGTACAAAATAATAATGCGGAACATAATCAGGATTGTGCAATACAATGTACTTTATTGGAACCATACACGAGTACGAATTTAAACTGATTGCAGCTGATGTGGTAGGGGTTAAACCCATATCAGCTATTGATTCTTATGAATATTTAGGTAAAAATTCGAAGACACAACAAATTTTTGAAGCGTAATTCTCAATTAGAGTCTCTACAAGAAGGAAAATATCGAATCAAGATGAATGACTTAGTTTTTGTTAAACAACACCCACAAAGTAATGCGTTGTTAAAGAAGATTTATAAATTTTGTGACGTTTTCTCAGGTCCTTATTTATGTTTCAAGGAAATAAACCCTAAAGTTTTTGAATTGTTGAACGCTAAAACAGGTACGTCAATTGGACTTCGTAATATAGATGAGTTGAAGGTTTGGAGGCCTACCCAGTATACAAGAGAAAAATGGATGCAGCTGGTAAAAAGGTTAGTTGCACCTGACATTCTTGCTCAAATAAATAAGAATGAAGGAAACTAAGACTTCTGTTTGTGTGAAAATAAATTTAATTCCTTCTTTTCGCTCGCCCGAGCATAGGTTACATTTTATTTTTGATTTTTACTTAATTTAATTTTCTTTAATTCTCATTAACAAATATTAATTTCCAAATGATTTTAAAAACAAAGGTTATTTATATTATATTGATTTGTGTTGGAACTTTATTGTCCAAGATTATATTCAGTATAAGGCTCATTCTATTAAGCTAATTATCCGACGACTGTACCCATGCGTCACCTTATATGATACTCGGATAAGATTCTTTTGTATCCTGACACCTTATTGATATGATACATACTTTAAAATGTCATCTAACGTAATTATTATATAATTCGCTCTGTAAAGATTAACCATTTTTAACATGACCGTTTTTAATAATGCATGAAACTATAGATCATTGTAATTTATGTTTTAGGATGTAATTATCTCTTATGCTTTTGATTTCGCATCCTTCGTTAATTGTATTAGTAAGCGACGACTTTTTAATGATAAAAGATAAATAATAGTGGAATGAAAGTTTTATTATAAATGTATTTATATGAGGTAACTGAACGAAGTTATATATATGAAGGGCGATCAAAATGTAAAGAACACAACTATTATCATGTTATTATTATAAACGGACCAGTGGTTCTTAAATATAAAAGTCAAGCTTCCATGTAACTTTTATATTTAGTCCCTTTATCGAGCGACATTTTATATAACGAGATACTTTGTATCGATTCATAATTGTATGATTCATAATTGTTTATCTTTCGGGCAGAAAGTGCTTTTACACAAGCACTATACATATTATAACGTTAATTAAAATAATAGAAGAAGAATGTTTTTAATATAAGAAATATATATTATTGTCTTGTTGGTTGCTATGTCGTTGTTTATATATACTTACTTAACATGTTTGATTGCAAGACAGTTTGTGTGAATATACGTTAAAAGGTAATCAAAGAATAAATTATTTAATATTTATCATGAACTTGTAATTGTCGTTAAAAGGTGATCATCTTAGTGAATATAACATCAGAAGATATTTTAAGGTATAAATGAGTATTGCCACTAGAGATATACTTATATTAACTGGACCAGGGTTAACGGCTACCTTTGGTGAGTCGTTGTATATTATATACCAACATAACAAACACGTGTTATACAAAATATGAAAGAAAAAACTCCCATACACTATCTTGCGAAGAACGGTAAAATTAACCTTTTCAGGACTGACAGGGACTTCGAAATAATCATAGACCTTTACGTTGGCGGCCCTAGTACCCCTTCTAATTGTCACAGGGATATGAACTATACCTCGTTGTAAAGCTTATGTAACACACAGACTTCAATCAGCTAACATTTGTGCTACTCGTGACAAACCCTTAGAAGGAGAAGAAGAAGATTTTTACAAACGAGAATTTATTTGTTTTTGGAAATTTGTGAAAGGCTGGCAACACTGTTACTTGTCGTACGGAGGGAAAAAAAATCACATGTACACCAGACATTGGGTACAATCACGTAAAAAAATGAAGGGCGAAAATTCAGTACCAAGTGAGAAAAAATTCCGAACGTGTTTCCTAAGAGAATCATCCTGTATATATTTTATGAAATATTTTGGTCTACCCTGACGTTGGCTGCCCTAGGTACGCCCCTAATTGTCACAGAGATATAAACCATACCTGATTGGAAAGCCCATGGAACACAAATTTCAACGAGGTAACTCTTGTGCTCCGTGCGTGCGACAAATAACAGTGTTGCCAGAGCCCCACTAACTTCAAAAAAAAGTATTTTTCATAACCTTTTACTTTCTTCTTGTACGGATTGGGCACGGGAGGCACAAAAGTTACCTCGTTAGAAGCTGTGTCCGATAAGCTTTTCAACGAGGTATCGTTCATATCTCTGTGCCAATTAGGGACGTCGCTAGGGCTGCCAACATCAGGGTAGACGAATATATATATATATACACAGGATGATTCTCATATTTACGTTGTTCCGAATTTTTTTCTCCCTTGCTATTGTATTTTCGTCTTTGATTTTTTATATGAGTGTTTTTTCCGAATGTCTGGCTTACATGTCATATTATTTTTCTGGCGTACGGCAAATAACTGTGTTGGCAGCGTCCCACAATTTTCAGATGTAAAAAAATAAACACTGAAAAAGTGTAAATTGAATATCCCTCTGATTCATCTATTTCAAGCCCAATGGTCATACACAGAGTATCACTAGTTAGTATGTTCATTTATCTTTGTTGATACCACTTTTTATGCTTGTAGCTCCTTTGGCAAGAGAGTTTCTCCCCTAAATGCTGACGGAAAGGGGAACTAAAACATCCCATTTTTCCCCCTACCTTTCCGTTGCGAGACCCTTGATGTGGATTAAATGCACACCATTGGAACGTTTTATCCCTCCTGAAGAGAGAGACACCTAAGTCATCTCTCTATGTTAATTAGGAGCCGAACTACGGAGGTTTAAACTACTGGCTCAGCGCTTGAGCCGTTGATCCTGAAAAGGTTAACTTTTTGGTAATTGTACTTTAAGAAAATACAAAAATCTTCTATACCACTGTCACCCTCATTATTGGCAAGCAAGAGTTCAAGTATTTCATCTTCGTTTAACTTACTCTGAGCCATATTTCATGAATAAAAATGTGAGAAATAAAGGAAAACAGGTGGAATTACAAAGCAAACAAAAGAAACAAACGCTTACGTGCCGATCACACTGGGGTCTGTTGGACCCCAAACACACTTCACAACCATCTTGGACAGCACACAGCTCGCAATTGACGCAGTTTATCAGCCATAACAACAGCCAGTGTTACCAATTGAATTTACATGGATGGAAAAGTTTTCAAAAAAACAACAGAAAAACATCAGATCAGAAATGAATTTATCAGACCCCAGAGTGACTACGGAGGGTTAAGAATATCAGTTTCATTTTAATGAATGACACAGTTAATGTACAGTAACAACTTTTAGGTTGACAAAGACAACAATGATTTTCTCAAACTACGCACCCATATCATGTTGTTCAGCTAAATAAGATTTATCAATTGGTATTTCTCTCATCTTTAGAATATTTTTCCCGTTGAACTCTATCAATATTGTAAAGTTTTACGAAATACGTATTTGTACGTTTCAATGTCACAGATATTGCACAGTTTAATTCGAAGTACTACAGTTTAATTTTCATGACTCGGGCTATGAACTGTATACTCACTTTCATAATATTTTTCATTTCTTTCAGAAAATCATCACCTAAAGGACAGTTCAAAGAATGATATTTTCTTTATCCAATTCTGAAGATGCTTTAACTTGCTTACCACCACTATAAATGGAGGTTGCCCACATCAGAAATTAACTATGCATAGTAAAGATAGTATAAGCTTATAGTAAAGTATCACTTAGGAATAAAATTAATGTGTTCTGAGCGTTTGAAAACAAAGTAATCAAAAATACAATATAAATCGACTGCCATTAGAATAGTCAAATATTGTTGAGCAGGTGTGATCAGAGCATGTTAAATAATTTCAGCGTACGTACTTTTGGCTAACTAAATTAGTTTGATTCTTCCTCTAGAGATTCAAGAAATGTGTGCATATTTTATCAGACTTCAAATCTGAATGGCTCTTGAGTTTTTTTAATCCTATTTTTAAAATATTAACAAGTTCTCTATCTTTTATAAACATATGTGTTAAATATTTCTTCTCTAAATAAAAACTTCAGTTTAGAATATCAAAAGTTGTTGAAAAATTTATTTTTTAAAAAAACTCGAACATGTACATAGAAAGATAACACACTGAAAAACTTCAAATATAAATATGAATAATTTATATTTAAAACGCAAACAATTCAGAACAAGGCACTTTAAAAAGTAAGTGACTTCTTATAACAGCAACTCTAGGCTTTAACGTGTTCTCTTTCTCTTATGTAGTAATATATTTCCTGTAATTAACATATTTTTATTAACAAAATGTGATAATGTATGTTGTATATACAATATCTTTTCTACTTTAAAACTTCTTTGTAACTTTAACGTACTTCAGAGTAGTTTCTACAGAACAGTTTAAGAGGAAACACATCAGAATGATTATATGCAATACTTATAGCGTGTAACAGCTAAGAACTGTTATATACCACCACACAGTTTAATAATAAAATTTATTACATTTGTAAACGTGTTTTCAATTTTACATATGCACTTGGATTGTACAAATCTATGATTCTTTTTTGCGGTAGACAAAAAAGCACTAAAGGAAAGTTTGAAATTAATATACCTCCTGAGGTAAGCTAACGCCTAAAGTATTCAGTCTGGTAAAGTAAGATCTACACTGCTTTGGATTCAAATAATGATAGCCGATCAATGATGAACAACCAAAATTTTAAGATATCCATGTTACTTACATATTTTCAAACTGAATTAAATTCTTTTCTTCAAAACCGTAGGGTAGCAAGAGAAACAAGATATCATGTAAACAGGTAAGAATAACTGTTTGCCATATCACGATGAGATCGGAGACAATTATTTATATGCCAAAAGAAATAAACACGCGGTTTATCGTTCTACTAGACGAAGATATATGGATGCAACAAGATAATCCAAGTGCACATCACTACGATCAATTATGCCAACTTTAGTGCGATTTCTTTGTTGATCGAATAATTTCTAGCGATCTATGTTTCCTTATGTTAACTGATATGTATCCTTCTTAAATTTTATTTGTGGCGACTTTAAAAGAAAAAAGATCGATACAAAACACATGTAAATTTAATAAACTTGAAATAAAACTGTGCATTATATTTCGACTACTAGTGCAGCATTATGAAGCACATTGACTCACGTCGAAAGTCCAACATGATGAATGTCTTTCTGTAAGTTTGAAACGTATTACATGTATAATTCATGCTCTTTCACTATTACTATTATAATTTTAGTGAAGTATGGTGTATTGTAAGCTATAAACAAATAAAAATTATATATGCAGTGAAATCTGGTGTACGTGACTTCATTTGGATATTTAAAAAAAAATTAAATAAAAACTTTTTACACGATTATTTAGAATGTAAACAGTAAACATATTCAGCTTTCAAGTCTAGAGAACTGCTTCTACTTCTTTTCGTTCCTCCCTTCATTCCGGCAAAGATCCGTTCGAGGTTTGAAAGCTACGAGTTTCCATTTCGTGCTTTCAAGTATTCGTATTCTAAGCAACCACATGAGAACTTTTTATTGTGTACGAATTCTTTTTAGCGTTCTGACGTTTGTGGCGAATATACTGAAAATAAGAGAAACTCATGATTTAAAAAAAACTAAGATTTTAAAAAAAATTCAGATAGGAGCAAGATTTAATAGCAAAATCTTATAAAAATGTCTCAATTTAACACGCAAATACGAAATATATGAAAGAGCATCCATCTCTGATATTTCAAGTAATAATTACACCCTGGTTCCCTGTATCTTGTACCTATGCAACGAAATAAGAAGTTTACGATACTGTCACTCTTTAATACTTTATCGGCATTAACTAGTATTGAAACCATATCCCTTTACTTTGTAACTACCAACAGATAGTGTATAACAAGATAAAAAGTAGTTGACTAGATAAGTAGTGTGCGCCCACTACAATTCTTAAAGCTCTCTAAAAGAATTCACACCACCAGGGGCGAATTTCTTCTCAATTTTCCACTTAAAATTTAAATTTAATAGAAATTGCACACTTAAGACCTAATAAAATATTTGTTGAATTTAACTTTCGAGAATTATTAACAATAGTCAACAGTCCTTATGCAACTTTGTTCATTATAAATTCAAAACTCTCTTAAGCGTATTTGGTGAAATACAACACAAATTAAAATACAAATGTAATGGCAGTTTCCATTGTACGTGAGATCTCTACATCAGGAAAACTAATCGTTAATCACAGACTAATTATCCGGCTAATAAAGTACCATATTTACTCCTAGTTCTTATTTCAAATAATCCATAAACACATTCAACATATCGCAACAAATTCAAACAACGCATAGTTCTGAAAGCAATGAGGTTAATAGTTAAAACTACCATTATCAGTCAACACACATCCTTGAAATAACAAATACCTAAATATCCATAACTACCTTGAATAACACGTAATAAGTAGAGGTAGGTAAAAACAGCGTTAAAAAGAGCGTCTACGAATGGTAGACTGTAAAAAATACAAAATGCAATGTTTGTACGAAGTAACTTAAAAATAAAAAGAAAAAAAGAAATTAACTCTTTAATGCATTATGCATTAGACGCAATTGCATTTCAGAACAATTTACTCATGAATCCAATATTTTGTTTATGCTATATAGAAGTTCAAGTGAAATAACTACAAAGCTGAATTAAATGTCAATAGACGAAAAACTCAATTACAATGATTAATAGAAAAGAAAAAAAACTTTCGCGTATATTTCAATTTATGTACTAAGAATGAAGTTTTCACTTTTGCCAAAACATTTGAGAAATGGATTTCATGGTGCCAAAAGCAATTACTGCCTAATCCAATTGTATACATCTTAAATTGCGGCAATGTGACTTCGTATACAATACGCCAGATTCTGTTAAGTTTCGACATTTTTTGAATCTCACCGATTCCAACTGATGACAACATGAGCTAATAGTGCGAGTAATAATGTCATTGACAGACGGTGAAAAGGACAAATCAAGTTCTTTTAAATTTGACATATTCTTTGTCTCAAGTAGTTTCTTTATGCCATCAGTACTGAGTTTTACACCCCTCTGTAAGGCTAACGACTTTAAATGCAACTTGCTAATAAAGGGCAGACTTGCGTCAGTCATTTTCAAACAATGCTCTATTTTTAACTTACGTAATTTACGAAATTCTGCCAATTTACAAAACGATTCATCTGACAACCAACACCCATTAAGTGATAAACTCGTTAAAGTGTTGGCTTTTCTATCGGTGAAGTACAAAAATTCTTCATCAATTATGTCCCACGCAGCGCGAATATCTAGCACCTCCAAATTAGAACATACATCAGCTAATACCTTTAATAACCCACCGTCTAAGAAGTAAGAATATGGGATTTTTAGTACTTTCAAATTTCTAAAATAATTGACTAATTCTTCAAAAGACACATCAAGTGGAACATAAGCAGTTAGGTGTAATACAGTTATTTTAGGCCATGATTTTAAAAGCCCTATCAATTCTTTCCCATTCATTTCGTAACATGTTCTGGGAGGGTTTTTCATGACAAATCTTCTGAGATTCTTGCATTTCCTTGAAGCAACGCTTAAAACTGGTTGAAAAGGAAACATTGTACTTATTCGTAAGCTCTCTAACAGCGGCGAATGTGAAAGAACATTAACAGCAGTTGTAATAGACATTCTGTCATCGAACACAAACTCAGAATCGCGCCATACCAAAGGATCATTCACAAGCTTTCTCCAACGACGGCACACGTATCTCACGTTTAAAACCAAATCACTGACAGGTATATAAGAGAGGATCTTCACTAGCATCTCATCCGGCAGAGAATTTAACAACAAATACACATCTTCAGAAGCAGTCACAGACTTCTCTATAGACAAATTTGCCAGTTTCTGTTCAGCATTACTTTCCCCAATAGCAGCACTCTCTTCAGAAAGTACACATTCCTGCAAAAGAAAGTGTTTCATTAATATTAACCTTCATTATTTTCTTTCTTACGGTGAGCAAAAACATATTCCAATTACGAAGTAAGAAACAACTGTACGATACAAGTGAATGTTATCCGTTCTACTGTAGCAGTTTACTTTTTATTAAATAGTCCTCACATTCTAAGAACGAAAACTCGGACATTTGTGGGCCTTCTCTGAACACGAGGCAACTTGGTTTATGTAGCACTTAAAAAACTTGCATACATCTAATTACTGGAGAATCTTGCGAGAAATCACATCAGTAAAACTTATGATTTCATTGCTACACGCTAACCTAATATTCTAATTTTAATCAAATTAGTTAAAACATTTTTTTTTCTTTCTACGAATTTAACTGATCATTCAATACTAGGGTGGGCCAAAAGATTTTTTTTTTTTTTTTTAATTTCCACTGGCCGGGTTGCGGAAAAGTTGCCTTGTGTTAGTGGTAGTCCACACAGAAAATTTGGATTTTTTTGGTCAACCCCTTCCTTTGCCTCATGGGACTTGAATATTTTTATATCTGCGGCTATGCAACCCGAACGATACTATGAAGAAAACAGTGTTGCATAGCTATAACCTTTGCTTCTTTTTTTACACTGAAGCATTTTGAGGCTGAAAACAAACCAGAAAAGAAAAGTGAGATGCGATATTGTCCATATGTGGTTAAAATTGTTATCTTTTAGAAGAAAAACTGTATTTTTATGTTTCAATTCATATTTTTCATATACAGTATAGCGTGAAAAATATGTCAACCTTATATTGCAGCTTGTTTCACGTATATGGTGAACAATTTCTTTTAGACCCGTTTATATTACAAAGAAAATTTTAATTAAGTGCTCTGATATCAAGTAATTTTGAAATCGGCTGTGCAATATTAGAAAATATACATTTATTTACCTACAACATTGTACACGACAATAGTAATACGTAAAGCATTGTTTTATAAGAAGTCGGAAACATTGTAATATTGTACACAGTCCAGTAACAATCAGCAATATCTTTTGGACATTTGCCGAGTCATTTCAGAAGGTTTGTGTCCGCCAGACTTTCTGAAGAAAAAGCCTGGACAAATTGTCATATCCCGATGGTTGACGACTGCTTCTCGCATTCTCCGATTACATAGTAACACCGAAAATCCCGAAGAAGCACTTCGTTGGCTTGCACAGTATGTCAGCAAAGTAGTTTGGTTTGAAATAAAGAGAAATTCTTCTCTCACCAACGGGACGCGACACTTGTGGCTACTCTCTCGATCTGCATCCATTCTTCCAGAATAATTAAGAAGAATCGTGTATACTATGATTAGTTCCAATGCTTACTTTGCCCATCAGGAAAACTTGTTGTTGGCAATGATCACCGACAGGAGCCAGGATATCCGAGTTTTAGGATGGAGAATAAAAAAAAGTGTCAGCAGAGAAAGGGATCAAGTCTACGTAAATTTGTTGTTCCGAAAGTAAACTTAGACCCAAGTAAATATAATGAAATGATCGATTGGTTCTCAACGGACGTCACCGAGCCACCATTAACAAGAAAACTTTCTTCGAGCCAGATAGAAGAAAACATTAGAACGACGGCTACAGCTTCTGAGGAAATTCGATGTTTTCCGTGCTATACGCAAGCGGTGGAGAGCGGTGAAGGCAAGTAGTTACAGTAACGTCAGCATCAGTGTATGGAGCGGATCGAAGACATGGATTTATCAGGGCAAAATTTAGTCTCGAAAGAAAAATTAAAAGTTTGACTCCAAGCAGGACTATCAAATGTAAATGAAAAAAAAAAAAAAAATGGAAGCAAGTTGGTGGGAGAGTGGAACTCGATTTGCAGCTACCTCCTCGTGGTGGGTTCTAGAGAGTTTCGGAGTGTATGTGCCGAAACGAGCTAAGAGCTGCAAGGAAAAGTTTATCAACAATTTTTCATGACATATATTTATAATGTGTTTTGAAAACACCAATACAATTTCTTCGTTTAATTGATTATAATTTTTAACCACATAGTAACACCGTACTTCATAGGAACCATATCGCATTTCACTTTTCTCTTGCGTTTTATTTTTAGCCTCAGACTGCTTCAGTGTAAAAAGGAACCAAAGGTTATAGCTGTGCAGCACAATTCTCTTCGTAGTGTTGTGCGGGTTGCATAGCTGTAACTATAAAATAATTCAAGTCCTGAGGCAAAGGAAGGGATTAACCAAACAAATTCAAATTTTCTGTGTGGACTACCACTAACACGAGGCAACTTTTCCGCAACCCGGGCAATCGAAACTAAAAAGGGAAATAGATATACAAAACAATTTTCTTCGTATTGTTGTGCGGGTTGCATAGCCGCAGTTATAAAAATATTCAAGTTCCATGAGGCAAAGGAAGGGGTTGACCAAAAAAATCCAAATTTTCTGTGCTGACTACCACTAACACAAGGCAACTTTTCCGCAACCCGGCCAATAAAAATTCCAAAAAAAAAAGAATTTTTCGGCCCACCCTATTCAATCACAGTACACAAGTCTGAATCTGAGGTACGCTAATTACAGAGCCCCCCCCCCCCATACACACACAAATGGAAGTTCTGTGCACCGGACCCCAGGGGTAAAATTCAATATATTTTGTTACAAAGAATCCAAATTTTGAAACCCCTTCGATTGAAAGATTTTTTTTTTAATGGGTGAAAAACTTGAACAATTGTGGATAGGGAGGATACATAACAGACATATAAAAAAAAAAGTTCAGTGCAGAGGACCCCAGGATACGGATTCGACGTACTTTGTACACAGAATCCAAAGTTCAAAACCCAAGGATGATCGGCCGTCAATTTTTTATTGGTGAAAAATTTGAGCGATTTTGGATAGGGCGAGAACAGATGTTTTTCGCTCATAAAATAAAACTGTCACGATCAATCGTCCTAGGTTTTCGAAATTTGGACTCTGTGATTCAAAATACATTGAATCCGTAACTTAGGGTCCGCTGCAAACAAACAAACAAACAAACAAAAAAAAAAAGTGACACGGTCGATCATTCTGAGGTTTCGAAATTTGAATTCTGTGTACAAAGTACATCGAATCCATACCCTGGGGCCCGGTACACGGGACTTTTATTGTTTTAACTGTGTCATATATATACAGTGTGTCAGATGAAAGAAAATGGAGATAGGAAAATGTCACAGGTAGCATTGAATGGAGAATATTGATTATCCCACAGGGTCGCCTAGCATGAGGCACTGAGGAGTCACTCGAAAATTTTAACTTGGAACGTATGTCATTTGATACATCACTGCAAAGATTACGTAAAAACACACAACTCTTGTAGGATTTTTTTTTTTTTTTTTCACGTGGGATACCGTTTCCGAAATGGCCACTATTTAATTGTGAACTCTTCCACAGCAGATAAAACGTCCAGTGCTTAAAAATTATAAAGAACTGAAGATAAAATGATGTAACAATAAGTGAGACATGGAAATTGTCATAGGGCAGATTGAGTGGAAAGTACTGCTTTTACCACAGGGCCCCGTATCATGGGGAACCGGCAGGTCGCTCGAAAATTTGAATTGAGAAGTTATGTGATCAGATACATGATTGAAAAAAAAAAAAAAAATGATACAGAAAACAATGTCTTCTTAACAATTGTTCCTGTGGGGCACCGTTATGAAAACTGAGAAGATCCAAGGATTGAGATTGTTCACACTTGAGAAAAGCATATATTTTAAATTAATAAGTACTTGGGGTATTAATCCTTAATTATATGGCTGTTTCAAAATTCAAATTGCTATTTTCAAGCTTTATGATCTATTTTCTTAAGTAGAATGAACAATGGAAAGAAAGGACAAAAGGTAGATAATTTAGAGAAATCATCTAATTTCGATGAAGCACTTACCATCTTAGGTATAAAGTAAATGTTTAGTGGGGGTATATGTTACCCGTCTATGTCAGTACTATTATTATTCCCTTCTGCACTCGTATTTCACTACAGTATGTGCATTTATGGCCATCTGGATGCTTTAGTATACGTCATACTTCACGAATCCTATTACACGTCGCAAAATTCATTTTTAAATTGAACACCTGTGTGTGATCGTCTGATTTTGTAATATCTGCTTTGGTTTTGCAGGTTTTTTTTTTTCCCTAACAGACATTGTACCAATGTTGACATCTGAATGGTGAACATTTCATAAATGATGCCCTACAAGAAAAAATCCTACAAATATTTTTGGTTTTTCATATTTGCAATGATACATCAATAGAGACGATCTTTTGGTGATCAGTTTTGTGCGAAAACGTTGTGTACCTAAAATATATACTTTTTCACCATTTGTTAGGCCATATAACGCTCGCGATTAAACGCGAAATTCTGTCGAATTAGCGAAATTTACAACAAGCCCCGATATTCCACAAAATTTACTCAAAAAACTGACAATTTTTCAACGCAATGTGGTGAAAATTCTCATTTTTGAGAAAACAGACCACCATGAATTTTTGAAATTTTACATGCGAGCTCCAAATGGTATCTACGGGTGAAGCGAATAGTGTGGAAAGAGTGTTGCGCGGTATGTTAAACGAGCATTCAGAAATCGCTGGAAGGTGTCTCCAACTAATGTACACTCCTGTCCAAAATTATTGTCGCATGTCTATAAATATGTTGTTGTAGGAATGTAATTTGATAACGAATTTGCCTCGTATTTCTTACATTTTTAGTATGTGTATAACCGGCAAAGACATGTATGTGACACATTTCATGTCAAAAGAGCAGTAAATAAGAACAATAAAACAAAAATAAAACTTTCTTGTCCATTTAGCAACATTTTGTTTCACTCATACTAATTTTCGTATTTATAATTCTTTCCCTATGAAATTTACCACAAATATTCATTTCCCGATTATATACATATTATCAGTATTAAAAGTATCCTACAAAAGCATTATCAAATTAGGTCTTACAAGATGACAGTTATAGATATACGACAATGTGGGACGTAAAACTCACAGATATACGACAATCATTTTGGACATGAGTGTACATATCAGTTTCGAATGTTGATGTGGAGAGGGTTCTCTCTTTTTACAATGACATACTTACCGACAAAACAACAAATTTAACACCAGAAAACATTGAAACAATGCTTAAGTGTTATTTGCATAAGTAAACTGTGAACACTGAAGTTATTTTTTTCTATTAATGTTCTCTTTTTTTCTTTTTCTTCTTTAAGTGATACTTTTATTCAGTAAGGATGCTTAGTGTTATTGTTTAAAAACTCAAATATTGTTTGATATAGTCATGCATAAGCTCATATCATGGTTATTGATGAGTGGAAATTAAGGTGAAATAAAAGGTAAAGAAAATAATGTTCTTGCATTGAATTTTTATTCACGATTTTATCCCGCTTTACGCGCATTTTTTATAACGAAATTGCGAATTTTTATTTACCACAAAATCGTGTCTCTATACATCAAACAAAATTCCTTCCCATTTAAATTTTCGAGTATTTCTCTAGCGCCTCGTGATAGAGGGATCCTGTGCGGAAAGCAGTACTCTTTGTTGAATGCGCCCTATCATATTTCCCTATCCTATTTTTTCTTTTGATTTTTTTTTCTTTAGCTGTTTATGGTCTAAAAGCAGTGAACGTTTTATCTGACTGTACAAGAACCCACAATTAAATGGTGGCCATTTCGTACAGGGTACCCCACACAAAACATTTCTTCCACAAAAGTTGTTTCTTTTCTTATCATATTTGTCATGATATATCAAATAATATACCTTCCCATTTAAAATTTCACGTAACCTCTCAGTGCCCCATGACACGGGACCCTGTGGGAAATACTTCTCATTCAATGTGCCCAATGACATTTCCCTATTACATTTTATTCTAGGATCTTGAAATATCAATGTTAAACAATATAAAAGATATATTCCACATAATTTTCATGAAAAAGTTCAATTTTTTGGTATTCTATCCGAATTCTTAAATTAGTTGAATCCTGATAATGAATACAGTCAGTGCATTTGAAACGAAAGTTGAAATAAAATACATAAAACACGGATGGAATACCAAAAATATTACTTTTTTAAAAATATGAAACACGTTAGCAGCAACAACAATCTGCAGGTTATTTACATAGAGTGATTTTAAATTCGTAAGGGCAACTGAACTAAGATTAATGTGAAATTTATCTACTTATTCAATGGCAACAAGGAGACAGTTTCTGTGCTAACAAGAAATATTCAGAGAAAGAAACATACATTGTCTTTATCTCGTGAATACGGTTAACACAACATTTTACAGTAAATGCCGGAAGGGAAAGAAGCTAACATGAACAATAACGCATGTTTCACAGCGGCGACACAGATTTTGTCATACATTCTCCAAACTGTCAAGTGTTTGTCGACCGATTTAAGTAGGAACAGAAATTCTAATGATGAGATCTACAAGAAGGCCATGAGTGTCTCGTGTACAAGGCCCTTTCCGTGTACACAAATGAAAAAATAATTTTGTAAATCTGGCGAACGTGGTGACCAACTGGAGATTCGTCTCCGTCTTCCATCACCCCACAAAAGTGGCATTCAATGATTATGCACATCGACGCTGAAATGTTCCAATGTCCCACCATGTTGAAACCACACGAGACTAAGCGGCTTTTGAAACATTGAGAAACAATTCCAGTACGGTCTGTTCCAGAAAAATACGATTTACTCGTTAAGTATCGAGTGAAGGTGGTAGCAGATATGGTCCGATCAGAAGGTATTATCAATACAAGGCCGAATACTGGCATAGTACCATTTGCCTACACACATACTGTGCATCTTAAATATACATGTGGAAGGGCAACACTGCTCTCTTCTGCAGAAACCAACAGAATTTTATGCATACGGTGCCTGTATCAGATAAAACATCAACTACCACTAATATGAAAATATTGGAAGATAAATGAACAGATTATAAACTGAAACAGGAAAATTGCAGGGGCACGCCGAATGATGTTGCGGCGGTAGCCCTCAGGGCCGCCTTTCATGCAGGCTCAGAGTCTAACTTCGAAATTTTAAATGGGGTGGGTTATACCTCGTTCCATAGATCTCCAAAACACTAAATAACGTTGTGGCAAAAGATTTTTCAAATCAGTCACCTTATTCAAAATGGCCACCAAAGGGTCGTCCACATACTACGTAACGCGGCGAAGGGGGGAAGGGTTCGGCCTTGCGTTACGAAGTGTGACAAGGGGGACATGGAGAGTTGACGTCTTCGTTACGTAACGCATGTTTTTTGCTGTAATTTTTATTTTAATTCTCAGATTTATATACAATCATTTAAACAAATAATTTTATTCAGTTGTTCTATCTTTTTTATATAAGCTAGCAGAATACCCGTTCTTTGCACAGGGAGAATACATTTCATTCCGGACGTAAAAGGCACCAAAACTGTCACCAATCAACTTAGGGAGCCCCAAAACTATGAATTTGACACTAATATCGGTCATTTTCAATCTTTTCTTTTACGTCACCATTCCCCTTAGGAGTACTAATGGGGCTGAATTGGGATTTAAATGGCATCGGAGGTGTCACTGTCCATCTCAGCAACCCGAAAACTACAAATATATTTACAATACAAGCATTTTGTAATAAAAAAATTCTACCCTTAAAAATATTTTTTATTGAAATAACCCCAAAAATACGAAAAAATGAAAAACAAAAACAAAAAATGTTACGTAGCAAAGGGGGAGGGTTTAGTCTTGCGTTACGAAGTGTGACAAGGGAGAGGGAGGGGGTAAAAATTAGTCACAAATAGTATTACGTAATATGTAGACGGCCCCCAAGACATGGTGCCTGTATCAGATAAATCATCCACTACCACTAATACGAAAATATTGGTAAATAAATGTACAGAATATAAAGTGAAACAGGAAACTGGCATGGGGCACGCCGAATGATGTTGCGGAGGTGACCTCCAGGGCCGCCTTTCATGGGGGCTCAGAGCCCAACTTCGAAATTTTAAATGGAAACATGGAGAGTGAGAAAAAGTGAAATTTCATAAAACCGAAATGTCAGTTTTGAAAACCGCTTTTACCGTTTCGGTTTTGAAACCACAAATGTCACAAAAATCCGACAGCACTAATATCAAGTAACGACGAGAAAACAGCAAAGAATCTTTCCCATCTTCGGCTCACAGTTGCCAGATGGGGGGAAATTTCCCTCGGCGTAGGGAAAACTGCTCAAAATTTGCAGAGGGGAAAGAAAGTATTTTTTATTAAAATGTCTTAAAGTGTACGGAAATTCTTGTTGAGTATACTTTTAGAATTGGCAGAATAAAAAACTAAGTTGGAATTTCTCACAAAGAGGCACGGCTATCGTTATTGGGAAGTAAGAAGATACAGAATAAAACATGATAGGTTTCCTTCACGTATAAACTACTGCAGGTGTCTGGGACTTGCGATAAGAAATCAGTCAACACATGCAAAACCACAACATTCACATCTATCGGAGTGGCAACAAATCAACAATCAAATTGTGTATTGCGATCTAGATTTTCTTTCTTTCTTTTCATTTCTTTTCTTTTTAAAGAAAGGAAGGTGGTGCTTTTTTGTTAACAAAAGAAACAGTGGCAAATTTAAATTTCTAAAAACTATTTTTAAAAACAAGGGGAGAGAGTAATAATAATATAAAAGATCTCAGTCAAAGTGGATGAGATTTCAAACTGAATTTCATGAGTTGCATGTGTAGTGATCTTAAATAGAGATATACATTATTTTCTATTTAGCTTAGTGTTGTAATATTGCCCAATTTTAGCGGGTACCACCCGATTTTCAGGTTCTATATTCGTCCCTCGCTTAAACATATTTTAAGCACGAAAACCCACCCGCTTTTTGGGATTGGACAAAAATCTAAGATGACTTAGTTGATAAAGTGTTGATATATTCAACATAAACCGCTACACCTCTGACAATCTCAATCGCGATTGAGTTAAATTTGGACTCGCGCTCAGGCTCAGGCTATCTGAGCAGTGCGCGTGTGCAGGGCCATTTGCTAATAAAAGATCTGCTCTAATGCACAACGGTTTGTGTGTGTGTGTGTGTAGTTCATATGTTTTTAATGTAATGAACTGGAGGTTCTATACGAATTAATATTCGTTTGTAGATGTTGTGACAGACATACTTGAATTATTCATGCCTTCATAAGCTACAAGAATGCAGAACGACAATTTCAAGTGTAACTTTAACGACTCTTATAGAAGCGAATTTACGTTTGTTAGCCAGGGCAGAACTCAGTATGAAGCAAAATGTACACTCCGGAAAACTCAGTTTCGTTTGAAAAGTAGGCTGCAGGGAAGCAAACTGAACCCCACCTGATTTTTACATATTTTGTAAATTAGACCACAAGGAACACAAATCTGAAGGAATTTTGACATTCCGAATTTCGGAACTCGAGATATTCGAACATAACGTGACCAAGAAGGCAAACTAGACTCCACCTGATTTTTATATATTTTGTAAACTAGACCACGAGGAACACGAATCTGAAGGAATTTTGACATTCCGAATTTCGGAACTCGAGATATTAAAACTTAAAGTTTAATATAGACGCTATATATCTATATGAAAAAGCACAATATTCTCTATACGAAACATATTATGTCCTGTGAGATATATAAAGGTAACCAAGAAAGTTCTGTCGCTTTTTGTGGAGGTCTGGGTTCAACTGACCCTCACACCGTGAGTTGAATATGAATGGAGATAAGGCAAAGGTCAGTTGTTGGTGTGGGTATATCCAACATTCTACCTGGTTGTGGTAGTGCAGTTACAACGTGAACTTTTGTAAGGACAGAGTGAATATGGAACCTCTACAGAGCGTCACAAGAACGTGCATGCAGTACGAGTTCAAACTTGGGTCAAACGCCACTGCAGCGGGACGGAAGATATCTCAGGCCTTTCGTGAGGGTGTCGTGATTACGCAGACAGTGCAAGGGTGGTTTAGCAAGTTTAAGGACGGTGACGAAACACGTCGTGCCGGAAGACCAACACATGTACCAAAATGAAGATCTTCAGATAGCAATTGAGGCGAACAGTGGACAGACATGTGAAGAACTGGGGCTAACATTCAATATGAGTGGAAAAACCATTCGGCAGCACCTCTATCAACTTGGAAAGTACTACAAGTTGGGTCCCACATGATTTGACTCTGGGCGAGAAGACTATGCGAGTAGACGCCTGTGTTTCTTTACTTTCT
Source organism: Thermobia domestica (assembly GCF_964235325.1). Lineage (NCBI taxonomy): Eukaryota > Metazoa > Arthropoda > Insecta > Zygentoma > Lepismatidae > Thermobia > Thermobia domestica. The sequence goes on from NC_137460.1 coordinate 142,274,438, forward strand.
CGTCTGAGGAAGGAGCCATTTCTGGACAGGATGTTGACCTGTGATAAATGGGTTCTGTACGAAGCTCCACGGTGTCGTCATCATTGGTTAAAATCCTATGAACCGGTTCCAAAACAGCTGAAACCAGTAATGCAGCAGAAAGTCCTCCTGTGTGTTTGGTGGACTACTCGCGACATAGTGCATCGGGAACTGCTACTGGCTGGTCAGAGCAGAACATCAATACAACTGTCTACTGTCAGCAGTTGGGCCGTGTTCAAGAAAAACTCAAAAACCTGGAACAAGCATTTCTCAATCGTTAAGGGGTTCTCCCGTTATGGGACAACGCTAAGCCCCACATGGCTAGAATGACCCGGGACACCATCCTACGCCTTGGATGGGAAACATTATTGCATCCGCCATACTCCCCGGGCATTGCACCGTCCGATTATCACCTGTTCCATTCCTTGGACACTCACCTTAGAGGACTCCAGTTCAACTCCGTAGTAGAGGTGCAAAATGCACTTGTTACCTTCTTCGCTTCATGGCAAACCAAGTTCTACCGCGAAGGAATCCATGCCCATCCCGAACGTTGGTAGGTCGTTGATACTGATGGATACTATTTTTGATCTTCCAGGTGCGTCTTAGGTGACATATCGATTCTCTAAAGTGATAGGTCAAAAAACGACAGAACTTCCTTCGTTACTTTTATATATACTATATAAAACTACTGTATAAGTTCTAGTATCTCGAGTACGGGGAGTCGGAATGTCAAAATTCCTTCAGATTATTGCTCATTTTGGTCTAGTTTACAAAATCTATAAAAATCAAATGGGGTCCGTTTGCTTCCGTGGTCACTTTATGTTCAAATATCTCGAGTTCCGAAATTCGGAATGCCAAAATTCCTTCAGATTCGTTTTCCTCGTGGTCTAATTTACAAAATATATGAAAATCAGGTGGGGTCCAGTTTGCTTCCTTGCAGTCGAAAGTGTCATGAAAGAAATAATATACATATATAAGAGGATCGCGAAGGATCCCAGGTCAGTATTTGTAACACACAAGTTCACATCAGTACTTACGGTTTAGAACCCCCCACTTTTCTGATTTTAAAATATGGCAACCCTAATTTAGCTGAGACTTGTACAACCATCGAACTATCCCTTTCGCACAGTGCTGCACATATACCATAATAGTCTTGGAGCAAATAAAGAAAAAGTTAAAACACACATATAAATCAATACAATTGTCACGATTGATAGATGCTTTCACAATTGTTAAAATGTGTAATTAAAAACAGCAAATATTGTTTCTGATTTGAAAAGGACAAACATGGTTTCGCTTATAAAACCGCAAACACGGTTTCGGGCGGCTTTCGCTTTCGAAAAGAGCTTTTGCGGTTTCCGTTTGGAAATCCGCTTTTGTGGTTTCGGTTTCAAAAGCAGCCTTTGCGGTTTCGGTTTCAGAAAACCGGTTTTCTCAAAAACCGAAAATGTCACAAAAATTCGACAGCACTACTTCAAACATTAAACAGCGTTATGACAAAAGATTTTTTATATGCGTCACAGTTTTCAAAATGGACGCCACGACATGGTACCTGTATCAGATAAAACGTCCAGTATCACTAATATGAAAACGGTTGGAGATTAATGAAAAGAACAAAAAGTGAAAAAGCAAAATGGGATGGGGCACGTCGAACGATGTCACGGTGGTCCCCAGGCCCCAAGTTCGAAATTTTAAATGGAAACATGAGTCGAGTGATACCTCTTTCGATAGATTTTCAAACCTTAAACAGCGTTGTGGCAAAAGATTTTTTTCTATGCATCACGGTTTTCAAAATGGTCAAAAAGACATGATGCCTGTATCAGATGAAACGTCCAGTACCACTAATATGAAAACGGTTAGAGATAAATGAACAGAATAAAACACGTATAGGAAATGGCTCGAGAATGATGCAATAGAGAAAACGATGATTAAAGTACAGGTGACAATGCAAAGGAGGAAATCTAATTCTCAGAAAATCATCTTTCCGAGCTCCCTTCGTAAGTAGGTTAAGCGGGAATGAATGGGACAATCTCAAATGGGAACTTGCAATAGGTATGGTTTGTCTGACACATTTGTGTGAACAACTGACCGGTACTGTAATGAATAAATAAAGGTTGAAATTCAATTTGAAGGGCAACACACATTTATATTACAAGTCAAAGATGTGATTTGATGGAAGAAAGGAAGCAACTGAAATGCGAAGCAAAGGTTACAATACATTTTTGGAACTTGCAAACATTTTGCAGGCCCCTGAGAATTTAACGCAATACATGCAAGATGTTTGGAAGGCATATGTACCGTTCCGTTACTGAGAATCACAACTGAAATTGCTGCTGAAAGTTAATCGGAATGTAACTGTGGATAACATCTCAGTGAACCTCATATTCTACCTCTTAAATTTCCCTCGCAGATGGTATTGGGTAGATCGAAAATGGGCATGCATCCTGCTCCGCCCGTTATAACTGAGATTGTCCTTGTCTCTCTGTTCCATTAAATGAATATCAGAATAGTACTTTCTGAACTGCCACGGCCGTTGACATTCCACATCTTTGTCCACTAATCTGCGATCTGTGCATTAGACAATTGCACGTCATAAAATAAAGTATGTCACGTCAATTCACGTTCTTGAACATTACGTACGAAAACTGAAGCTCCAAGCGAAGCCCTCAAACGTTTATCCATTTGAAATATTCACTGTTAAAGAATGAAAATAATTAAAACAGTGTAGTTTGAATTATTAAATAACAATGTACTAATACTTTGTACACAAAAACGTTAGTCAGAAACTCTCGTCAGAAAGACGTTTTATCTGATACAGGTGCCATGTCTTGGCGGCCACTTTGAATATGGTGACCGATATGAAAAATCTTTTGCCACAACGTTGTTGTCTTTGGAGATCTATTGAACGTGGTATCACTCGCCCTATGTTTCCATTTAAAATTTTGAAGCTGGGCCCATGGCCACCACGAAAAGCGGCCCTGGGAGGCACCGCAACAACATTTGATGTGCCTCATGGCATTACCTATTTGAGTTTTTGTTCGGTTCAATGATGTTCAACTGTTTTCGAGATATTTCCGTGGAAAGATTAAAATGGGCCACCCTATATATATATAGGGGATTGACAAAAAATCTAAAAACACTTCATACAGGACACGTAAGTTTGGCCCTCCACTGTACAACATGTGTTGCGGTGGCCGATTGTTTTTTGTTTTCAATGTGTCATGTGGATCTTCCTGTTCCGTCAGCAGTAACCAGTTCACCTGTGAGTGTCGTGGTGTGAAAGTGGTGCGGTAAAATGGGCGACCTGACAAACTTCCAAAGAGGAATGATCGTTGGTGCCCGTCTGGTTGGAGCTTCAGTGGTAACAGTGGCGAACATTGTGGGTGTATCCGAAGGCACTGTGTCCAATGTCACGTGGGCATACACAATTCTTGGGCAAACGACGTCTGCAAAGCACATCAGTGGTCGAAAGACAATCCTGTCAGATAGGGACCGGAGGGCATTAAAACGGATCGTAGCAGCTAAGAAGAAGACCACTGCAATGAAAATTATGTCTGAACTCAATTCCGGCCTACAGAACCCGGTTTCATCGTAAACAGTGCGACGTGAACTTCATAAAATGAAAATTCATGGCAGGGCCGCTATCGCCAAACCCTGGTCACAGCAGTAAATGCGAAGAGGCGTATCCAGTGGTTCAAGGACCGTAAGGCGTGGACTCATGAGCAGTGGAAACACGTAATGTGGTCCGATGAATCGACTTTCACCTTGCTTCCAACAACCGGTCGTGTTTACGTATGGAGAACACCGTCGCAGGCCTATGATACAGACAGTCTGCTCCCAACTGTAAAGCATAGGGGTGGTTCTGTTACAGTATGGGCAGTGATAGCGTGGTTTTCTGCAGGTCCTATCATAGCCCTGCATGGAATGATGAATGCAACGGCGTATGAGGCAACTTTTGGGGGACCAGGTTCTACCCATGGCCCAAATATTGTTCCCTGATGGTGATGGCGTCTACCAAGATGATTTCGCACCCTGTCACGCTGCAGAAACGGTGAAACCATGGTTTGGGGAGCATTACCAGAAGCTACCACACCTCCCCGGGTCCCACAACCACCAGATCTGAACATCATTGAGCCATTGTGGTCTGAGTTAGAAAGGCGTGTTCGGTCTCATTACCCTCCACCAGCATCCCTTAAGGAACTGGAGCATGTTTTAGAGGAACAATGGTACAAAATTCCACACACCACGATTCAGCTGTATACGTCCATTCCACGTCGGATCCAAGCTGTTTTGGACGCAAAAGGAGGCCCCACACTATACTAGGTATGATTTTCACACTTTTGCAAAAGTTTTAGATTTTTTTGTCCAAACCATATATCAGGTGTAACAAAAAGGTACAGCAAAATTTTAAGGGTAGATTACTTATGGGTAGACAAGCAAAAAGGTTCATATGATCATATGCCGGGAAATACATCGTAACAGAGTTACAGTCATTGAGCCGCCTGACGATGTGAAAGAGTCATATTTTGGTCGGCCATCAATGTGATTCAATTTAAACCTCAATAACTCAGTCCCTAATTAATCTAGGAAAATGGTTTTGGTATCAATGCGTTTCATATGGATGACGCTTTCGGCCGATATGCATTTTGTGTATGTTGGGGATACCACGGCGAATAAAGTATGTGGGGGATGAAGTACGTGCTTCTTCGTTTCTTGCATCAGGATTTTGATAATGGCATTCCTTTCCCCTTGGGGGCACACTCATAGAAATTGGTATATGAAGCAACGAGATAGTCCACTACATGGTAATAGCCTGTAAGTGTACTTGTTGCTTACATGGGGGCAGAAGGGGAAGGAAAAATTTGGCCAATTTTTTGTCTCCGTTTGAAAATTAAATTTATTTTCAGGGTGGCTCCATATAAGACTTCTAAGCAACAAATATACATACCGGGTATTACCATATAGTGGACTACTTCATTGCTTCACATATCAAATTTTATGAGTGTACCTCCAAGGAAGAAGGAATGCCATTCCCAAAATTGTAATGCAAAAAACGAAAAAGTACGTACTTTACCCTCGTCCGTCCGTTGTGGTACCCCTTACATACATAAAATGCATATCGACGAAAAGCTTCGTCCTTCAGAAACACAGTGATACCAAAATTATCTTCCTAGCTTACTTAAGAGCCTGAGTTAGAGGTTTAAATTGAGTCACATTGAGGGGCGACCAGAATGTGACTATTTCACACCGTCAGATGGCTCAATGGCCGTAACTATGCAACGATACATTTCCCAACATAAGGTCATATGGACTTTTTTGATTGTCTACCTATAAGGAATCTAGCCCTGAAATTTTGCCGTACTTGTCTGTTACACCCTGTATATTATACAAGTAAAAAAGTTCATATGACTTTATGTTGGGAAATGTATCGTTACAGAGTTACGGCCATTGAGACATCTGACGGTGTGAAACAGTCACTTTCTGGTTGCCCCTCAATGTGACTCAATTTAAACCTCTAACTCAGGCTCTAATTAAGCTAGGAAGATAAAGTATGTATATATATACTTTCAAACTAGGAGAAGTCATTATTTCAACAACATTCTTAATTTACAGTATATGCTAAAACGTACTGGTATGGACATGGGTATAAAAAAATACATACGTTTCCACTTGACACTCGTCCCGGGTGATCGAATGATACCCGTCTCCTTTTTCGAACATACACATCCTTCCAAGATGACTTTTCGGGAATTACTTCGCAGGCAGAAGTTATATCTTCTGATTCCTCAGGAGTAATACACTCCATATTCCTGTAAGAAGAATAACAACCTAAGTATATGCATTCATTAAGAATAGAAAATTATATACTAAATACAATTCTAATTATGAACAAAATATAGTATACACGAAGAATTAAGAACACAATGCCATTCTAGTGATAGATTTAGTACGTACTAGTATACCAATAAATGAAGTTTCTATATTCTATAAAACTCAACTGGGCTATACTTAATTTCAATGGTTTTTGAAAAAAAATTTAATGAAATCTTTGAGTTTTACGTCCCACGATTATGCCGGTTAGGCTAAAGGAGACGGTGATTATGAGAGATGAATGAAATGGTGGAATGAAGAAAGTGGGAGGAAACGAGAGAACCCCGAGAAAACCCACGCACACGGTGTTTGTCCACCACAAAGTTCACTTGGCGGCGGCTGGGATCGAACCCGGGACCCCAAGCACCAGAAGTTAACCCTCTACCACTGAGTCACCGCACACCTCAATGGATTTTGACATTTAATAGGCCCTACTCAGGCAAATAAATTTTCAGAACATTTATATATATATTTCGGGACCATATGTGCACATTTCAAAAAGTAAATTGTTCAGAATTGTCTGAAAATATTTCTTAAAACTCCTACTCATTTTCTATTCTATGTGTACCAGCTGTGAGAGCTCTGTCTCTTATTTGAAGACATTGACTTTAACAAAATTGTTCATATATATATTGGCACGAAAAAGTAACAGGAAAAATGTGTTAATACATCAGCATGTCTCATTTTCTTTTTCAGTACAACCACATATATTTTATTTTCTAGATCAAGAAATCAAGGAAAATGCTAGATTTTTTTGTCTCTTATAACCCCCCCCCCCCCCAATCGATAGTATAAATCTTATGTGATACGGTTCTGGCTTGTTATGTTTCATTTTTGGTATTTACATATATATAAATTTTTGAAAGAATAAGAAAGGAGTCTAAAATACTTGTCTGATGTACTGTGTATAGCTATTCATTCAACATGTTTCTCAAATCACTTGGTGTGAATGACACGGCTAAGTGATGCAAGCACGACATGCTCTCTTCTGACTATATTTTCAATATTTATTTTAATAGTCCATGTCTTATTTACAAATTTAGTTTTTGACTTTGTCGTATTTTTTGTCTACCATTTTTTCCCCTTGGCCATATTTACCGTTTACTCCTATATACACTTCACCAAAATAGGGTTAGATTCAGTATTAAAAAAAAAAAAAAAAAAAAAAAAAAGTGAGATCAAGGGCACGTTTGAAAATTTACGATAACCTGTTAAAAAGAAAGTGTCTCGCCCCTAGCTAAACGGGAATAAATTAAACAAGACGGAGACGATAAAAAAAAAGTAAAGAGAGAAAACAGAAAGCAAGATAATAAGTCTGCTCTATAATAAGTACTGAAGATATAGGCAACAACAGGAGGAAGTGGAGCCTAAGAAAGTTTTTTTAAAAAATCCTGTTGCGTTAACTGAAAAATTTACCGGGAAGAATTGGTAAGTGTGGTTGCTGTAGAGTATGATAGAATACTAAAAGAACAGAAATTAGTGTTTATTTATAAATATTGGTAATAGTGAAGACGGATTCAAAATATGATGGAAGGTTACCCCATTGTGGGGAGGGAGTATACTGAGAAAAAGGTAAATATCTGTGCAAGCTGTGATTTAACAATGTTTAGTTATGTGCAGCTGAATACCAACAACGAGGAAAGTCAGCTGAAATTGTGTGAAAAACAAGGATTTGTGAATGTAAGGGTGTGATGTCGAAAATACAAGAAAGAAATCAAAATAAGGAAAAACAAAAGAAGTTAACGTTTTCGAATGTCATGCAAGTGTCAAATTGTGTGAAATGTTATTAGGGAAAAAAAAGCCTCAAGAAAGGAAACACTTTTCGAACGTCCTCGCTTGTCAATGGAAAGGATCCTGTATTTTACTCTATAAGGAAGACATGATGAAATGAAGTATAAAGGGAGTGTATAAAACAATTATGCAAGTGTCCCAAGTAGAAGTGCGTCGTGATCGTAATACTGCAAATTATGAATGCGTTAAAATATTAAATAATACTTTTGATAAAGTGGATACTTTCAAATATCTAGGATCAATATTAACAGACGAAAATTATATTCACGAAGAAATTAAATGTCGACTAAAAGCAGGGAATTCATGTTATTATTCAGTTCAAAATTTCTTGTCGTCGCGAATTCTGTCGAGGAATTTGAAGCTTAAAATATATAAAACGATAATCATGCCTGTTGTTCTGCACGTTTGCGAAACATGGTCACTTACTCTGAGGGAAGAATATAGACTGAAAGTATCTGGGAACAAGATCCTCAGACAAATATTCGGATCCAAGAGGAACGGGAATAGGGAACGGCGGAAACTTCATAACGAGGAACTACATAATTTTTACCGTTTACCAGTCATCAAGTCCAGGAGGCTTAGGTGGGCAGGTCATGTAGTTAGGATGGAAGAAAGTAGAATAGAATAGAATAGAATAGAATAGAATACTTTATTAGTCATTAGACAACGTAGTTGCAATAGACTTCGTCCAGAATAGTATTTAAATTGTAAAAATTATTGAAATGTAACAAAAAAAGAAACTATGGCTATTACTAATTGATAGTTAATAACTAATTGAAACTATTACTAACAGTTATAACACAATTTGCATTCTTCATATTTACATACTTCATATTTACATATATACTTCATAATTACTTCATAGAAGTATTACTACATATATACTTCATAGAATAAATATACTTCATATTTACCTTGTTGGCACTACCACATATCAATAAACAAAAAGCCCATTATTACCGTTATTAGGGTTAAGCCTTCTATTGAATTACATCTTTCAAATTTGGGTGAAGATCCGTAGAAGCAATAGCAATGGTAACAGTAGCGATAGTAGTAGTAGATTAGGTAATTGCAGGTTTAGTTGATTATTGCTACCATGTTTGAATCCTTTAAGGAAGTATGTCGTCTACGGAACTTTACCCTCACATTTTTACCAGCTATTTACATTTTATTGATTACAAATGCATTCCTCAAATTCCGTAATACTATATATACAATACTCTATTAATATATTACTAATGTGTTTAACAAACTGCTTGTTTTCCAAATTACGTACATGTAAAGGTAACAAGTTGAACAGTTTTATTGCATTATATTTAAAATTTTGCTGCGTCTTGCATAATCTGACAGACGGCGTTTCTAAATTATCTTTGTACCTTGTATTATAGTCGTGCACGTTAGATCGCAAATTATAACTAGTTTGGTTTTCCTTAATATAAATTAAACTATAATAAATATTTATTGAGGGAACTGTCATGATTCGGTATTCTTTGAAAATATTCCTACAGGACTCAGTATCAGGTACACCTTTAATACAACGTAATGCCTTCTTTTGCCATTTGAATATGTCCTTTGCACCTGCAGAGTTTCCCCATAGTAAATTACCATACAATAAATGAGAGTGAAAAAGAGCATAATATACTGAAATCATCATTTCCTTACTTACAGACCTTTTTAATTTCCGCAATACGTAAAGAACACGAGCGAGTTTTTTGCATAGTTCCTGAGTGTGAACTGCCCAGTTTAATTTTGTATCTAAGTATATGCCTAACAACTTCACATAATTCTGGTTGTTAGGTAGAAACGCTGTCAAAGTCTTGACTGGAAGACCAATCGGAAAACGACCATTAGGAAGACCTAGGCGCAGATGGGAGGACAATATTAAGATGGATCTCACACAGATAGGAATACAAAGTAGACACTGAATCCAGCTGGCTAAGAATAGAAGTCAGTGGAGAGATTTTGTGAACGTGGCATTGAATCTCCGGGTTCCATAAGCCAAAGAGTTAGTTATTGTCGCAAAGCTCTGCTACACGCAAGGTACGTGTTTCTGCCATATGAACTGTTTCTCCACTTTTCTCGTTTATACATATACCCATCGTCACCGACATGCCTGGTCCCTAAGGATACACCCTCTGCTCGGCTTTCCTACCCTGGCTCCGTTACATAATATCCATGCTTTTTTTTATATCCACCTAGCACAAGTTGGTTGTTCTTAAGTGGCGTCATGTTTTATACTCAGCCCTCCTAGTATCAACCTGCATCCGATAATGCAACACCTATCTTAACATACATGTTTTACGGGAATGTGAGTGCATTTCTTGCTTCATTGGCATTATCATATAAGTGTGCTCCATTAAACTAGGACAGTATTGTGGACTAAACGTAACGAAACCAAACGTTTCAGCCGAAACTGGCAATGCCTTACGTTGGTAATTTGTAATTTTTCATCAGTTACCTCTGTTCATTAGCTGTCTGTGTTTAACGCAAGAAACGCCCCAAAGTGTCACAGTTAATGGGCGCCTCACAATATTCGGTGCCCTCACCGTATGTTCTACTAGTTATTCAAGTTAAAACTCTTCCTTGTCGGTTACGAAATAAATCCCCTCATACTAGTCTCGGTTTAAATTTACATTACCAACGAGGGTTGTTGTCCCGTTAAGGAAACCAATACTGCTATGCAGCTGTATCTAGGGGTTAAGTGCTGTATCGCCAGACCAATTTTAGGAAATTTACCGGGTTAATTGGAGAATTTATTTAAGTTTGTGAGGAGGAATGAGTGAAAGTCACGTAAATGAAATAGTAAAAGTGAAGAAAGTTGCCTTTGTTGGTTGTTTTTGATGTTGTAAGTGGCACTGTATGTGGAGGCGGAAGGCCTATTTCGCGGAGAGGTACATTTATGATATAGTAGCGCGGAAGCCATGGCGTTGGGGAAGAAGGAAGGGTATTTCGAGGGCTATTCAGCGGAATATTTATTTAAGGAAAGGAAACCCAAGGAAACTGTTATACACGATTTTCTTCTTGAACTTGAAAAAGTTTACAAGCCTGAGTTTTGAAGGTAAGAGACTTCTAACTGAAGCGGAATGTATCTCTGCATAGTGTACAGAAGCTGTATTTTATGCCAACAAGTGAAGCGTTGCAATTATGGGCAAATTTTTACTTTGACTCCAACTGTCACTTCAACCGATTCATGTGATCCGGTTCCCGGAGCAGTTTAGGAATCATTCCTAAACTGCTCCCGGAAGCGGATCACATGAATCGATTACAATTACTAACACAGTGAAAGTAATGTACGATGTTAAGAATTATACTATAAGTACAAGGGCCACAATGTTACTATACGATGTTAAGAATTATACTATAAGTACAAGGGCCACAATGTTACTATACGAAGTTAAGAATTATACTATAAGTACAAGGGCCACAATGTTACTAAACATCAATTCAGGTGAAGCGGTGACTATGAATTTTGAGATCTAAATGGGGGGCTACCGCCCTCCAAACCCCGCTCAAGTACCATAAAAACATCCAAAATAATAATAAATAATCACACCACTACTATAAAGCTAAGATAAGAAGGAAAAAATTTAAAAAAAAACACTTGTCTCTAATCATAAATCAGTGCATGACAAAGAAAAAAAAAATACATCTCAACAAGACAATAGGACAAGCAGCAGCAAACCAAATACTTTGCCTAATACTCAAATGCAAAAACAAATCAAGAATAAAAATAATATGAATTAAAAAAAGAAAACACTCACCATTTCGCCATAGGAGAACACTCATGAATAATGAACTCATAACTGCTGATTCCACACACGAAAAAATAAGATACCAAGAACACATGCGCAATACTCAACATTACTCAAAAATGTTCCTTTCCGCACACACGTCGTTTTATTAAACCGAGCACACTTGCTATTATTACAAACAAGAAAAAACAATAAACGTCCACTTTTACCATACGTCGAAAATATCTTCAGCTTTAGACCACAACCATGATAGGTTTTCTCTAACTCAATTCAACCAATTCAACTACGCGCTTCCCGCATGCCACAAACAGCAGTACACACATACATGCACACAGAACGTGACATCACACTAACAAACTACCATATGACTACACAAACACCTAGTGGGAAAAATATGAACTAAGACGTCACACCAAAGGCACGAACAGTTCCAACAAGTGACTCACGCACAAGCACTTGCAGGAAGTGACTGAACCTATAAGAACCGATTAAAGTCACAGTTGGAGTCAAAGTAAAGACTTGCCCAATTATGAAACCATGACAAGTGCTATTGAAATTTTTATGATCGCCAAAACCCACATATTGTAACCACCCACGCTTATGCATACACCCACCGTCGCTGACGCGCCTGCTCCCTTCGGACACTCCCTCGGGCCCCCAGCTGCGTTTCTGCTCTGATTCGGCTAGATAGCATTCATGCTTTTTAGTGGCCACCTAGCAAAGGATGGTTTGTGTTTTTGGGCTGTAGTTTTTACATCCCTAACGTAACTTAATGTAATCCAACATAATATAGGCGAATGCAGTATATTTGGGTATTTTTTTATTTTTCAAAGTGGTCCGGCGATACGGCACAAATGCCGTATCTAGTAGCTGAAAACTACGCAGAAACCTGTGCCAGGTAGCCACAATATCTAATCCGTGTCAGCCTGGGGAAAAGCAGGAGAAAATGCATAGTAACGCAGTGTAGATAGGAGGTGCGTTAACTATAGTGAGTACTCATAAGTATAGGAAGATTTGATTCCTTCATTATTTTCTAATATCCTAACTTGTTCTCATAGTTCAAAAGAATTTACACTTTTTTCGTCTGTGTACTAACATAACCACCTCTGCTACTGTAAACATCACCCCAAGCCTAAATAGTCGTGAATAAGATAATGAGGCATTTCACGGCATTCGGATTTGATATTATGCAAAACACAATATATGCATAGACACTATTTATAAATACCGCTATTAAAATATTAATCTGCATGTAGCAGGGAAGATATGTCAAAATTCTAAAAGTGTCAACACAATACCCTATCAAGACTATAAGAATATATTAAGTGCATACTAACACCCGAATTCTTAATCTGTACGATTATAAATTGACTTCTTAGACTTAAGTTCTCTCAAATTTGAAATTGTGACCATGAGATTTCACACATATTCATTTATATGTATGTCAAAAACTAATAACTAAGGAAAACTACATCGTTGAGATTTACATTGACTTGTAACAAATACGAAACTAAAAATTAGTTTCTGTACTAAGCTTACTTCCCTCTTACGCTGGTGCGAATAAAAGAAATCAAATAATTTACCTTTCAAGATAAAGCCACTAGCAAACACTACCTCCGTGTTCAATACTACGCATCAGCTTCAAATGTTTTTACTTTGTCAGCTGTTCCATTGGCTCCTTGCCAATTGCAAATGTCTCAACTCAATCTTCTGCTTAGCACGGCGCCAAATTCGATGACGAAATTGCATTTTTTTGTAAATTCTATTTCTTCTCGAAATATAAATAAGATAAATGAATAAGAATTCGATAACTATCAGAATTTACTACTTATATTAAAATGGAACTAGCCTAATCACACTTACATACCTTGTAATCACGAATAAATAAATAAATAAAAGTGAAAAATCGTGTACGCTTGAAACAACAACAGTTATTAGCTAAGGCAGCGTTTCCCAACCGGTGTGCCGCGGCACACTGGTGTGCCATGAATAGGCCGTTGGTGTGCCGCGAGAAAATCGAAACAAATTATTAATTCTATAGGAATCAAATTGCAAGACATAGGAAAAATATATATTTGTATTTCACATTTACTATGAACCTCTACTACGAACCTACAACTTTAAGTTTCGTACCGTGTTACTTTTCTGTATATTTTTAATGTTGAAAAAAGTATTTGTTATCATGTTATGAGTATTATTGCTTCTTTATTCCTGCAGACTATTTCGTAACTTGAATTTTTAAAATATCACTCAATTATTTCGACAAAGCAAACATGCATACATGTACAAATTATCTACATTTGTGTTTTAAAACTAAAAGAGATTTGTTTGTTGGTTCGTTATTTAGTGATCTTTCTTGTTAGTGAAGGTTGGATATAGTTTTCGAAAAAGAAAGCATAGTTTTAAAAACCTGGGTCCTATATTTCATTGCAATTGTTTTCAATTTTTAAATTAGAATGTAAAATAAAGCATAATGATTTACCATGGGGGAAAACCAGTGATCGAGCTTTCTTCTCTGTGAGATCAGTAATCACAGAAAAAAATACCACGGTATTTCATATTTACAAATAATAATATCTATGAGTGTGCCGCGAGAATTCAAGTTACACTCGTAGTGTGCCGCAAGTTGAAAAAGGTTGGGAAACGCTGAGCTAAGGTTTCAAAATTTCAACTTCTTTTCTCTAAGAATAAAATTAGATTCATTTTCTGCTTTCTATGGTATTTTTAGTGCCACGCAACCATTGGATTTCCAGTTTACGATTTACAAGGGCACATTTAAAGATTATTTGTGTGTGTGTGTAATCAACTCCGCCTTTGCAAAATCGTTTTGACGTATTATTAGCGTCATACTAAAAGTCTGATTATTGCAGGAAACATATGTTAGTCGAACTCTTTAGTATGGCTCTAATCACACGTCAAAATGACTCTGCATAAGGACCTATGTGTGTAATTACCAAAGTCTGCAAAACAACTGAATTTTTAAAATTGTATTTATTTATTTATTATACACTTGAATGAAAAGTCCGAGTTTCGAAAGTCCAATAAACTGTTCGATTGTTCGTGTATTTTATACGCTAGGGCTTTTTCTTTCAGATTGTTGTGTTGTACAGCACCTGTAGCATCTCGCGTAATTTCCCATCCAATTTTTTTCTTCAATTTTATTAATTTATTTTAATTCAAAAATATTGTTATTATTTGTTAGTATATTCCTGAAGATCAGGTATAATTACAGTTGAAATCATTTCGAAAATTCGAGTTCGTGGGAACAAGAAATATATTAATCCAGTTTTTATGTTTTAAAGTGAAAAAAATGTTTGCGTACTGGAACGGATCATTTTTATCCATTCGAAGGTTATCATAATAGCGATGCAAATACGCTAGTTGTCGCCCGAGGCAAGATATCGCCTCATCGGTCCCGTGACCAACCAAACCAAAACGCTTTCCCAAATAGTTGTCCAATTATGCGCCCTCCCAATCCGGCGCCCTGGCACAAGCCCAGTTTGCCCCCTAGTTACGTCACTGTAGAATAATAACTATTATAGAACCACTCAGTTATTTTGGGGCTGATGAATGAAAAATCAACTTATTCTGGACAAGCACGATTGTAATGTCTGGAATTACAAAATGCTACTACTGCTACTACTACTACTACTATTATTATTATTATTATTATTATTATTATTATTGTTATTATTATTATTATTATTATTAACGTTTAAATGTTTATTAGGAGCAAACAGCATATATATATATATATATATATATATATATATATATATATATATATATATATATATATATATGTAAAACAACGGAAGCATCTACATGCATAATCAGTACAACAAAAATATTGAAATCGAAATGAAATCCTCTGAAAGATGAGAAAAAATACAATAAAAGAACACTTGCATCCGTAGAAGAACGAAACTAATAGAAAGGTAGAAATCAAATGACATATTCGTTCATGCTTCACTCAGACTATATCCCCTTTAACATGCTGACCTTTAATATAAGATATTTGGAAACAAATTGTAAATAGAAAATTACTTTTCAGAAAGGGGGGGAGGATAAGGACGTCATATAAACCAACCAACAGGAAATTGCATTTAGCGCCAGCAGCTACAAAACCTTTTCCTGTCATCTCAAATATATTTAAAATCTTTACAATATCAAGCAATTAGATTCTGATTACGTTCTTCTACAAAGACAATTCTTCTCAGAGTATAAACACCTCATCCAGTTCCTTGCCAGGTGGTAAAGTGCCAAGGACCGACGAGACGTTACCACGTTGGATAGAAACGGATATGCGCTGTATTAGATAGGATGTGGAGCGAACTTCGCCGGAAACACAAGAAATGCGTCTTCCTACCTCCCTAATGAATTCTAGACTTCTTGCACCCCAAGCACCACTTGTTTCAATAGCGATTGGAGTGAAAACAAACTTTTCGAGAAGGTTGTTGTATTTTCTTTGCTTTTCAGCTTCTCTGCGATTAGCAACAGCTCCAGCGTTCATTACTGACAGAGGGAGACTTGAATGAGCGTATGTATCAGCGCATGTGAAGTCCCACAATAAACATTTACCTCTCATCCATGGAATCAGTGTCATCCCATCCGGTCGCTTTCCATCCGAACGACAGCAACCAGAAGGTTCCCGTATTGAAGGAAATCCAGCTGTGTTGAGGGCTCGTAGTATTATATCATTTACCGAGGAATGTCGGGCGAATCTACCAGCGCTCTTCATGCATGAAAGGCCATGCAGGCCACGTTGGTTAACCTCATCCCCACAAGCTGGACAGCGATGAGGCTCACAAACTGCTAAGCCTAAACGTAAGGCTGCAGCAATTCGAAAGCTTTCATTTGACAAATGAAGGCCTAAAGGCGGAGAAGGTATCGCCATCAACCATGCACCCGCTTCGGGAGAAAGGGCAGCAAGAAGCCTGGCTTTATCTTCTGGAACAAGAACAGATTGTAACAAATGATTATGTAATTGACATGCAATTGGTGTATACCAAGATGACTGATAACACTTTTTGTTAATCTCCGGAAGGCTTGTATCTGCTAAGTTTGCCCACTTATTAGAACCTTCTTGAACTGAACCATCTGGGTCCAAACAATAACCCTGTGGAAGGAGAGCTTCGATTAAACGCAGAGATCCGTGGTATGACGCTAAGAATGTAGGAATCGTCATATCCACAGCTCGTCGAATACCAAGACCGCCCAAACCAACAGGTAAACATGCTTGTATCCAAGAGTTGTCTTTAAAATAAAAAGAAAGAGTATACGTCTTTAAAAATTATATTTACAACAATGTAAATAAATAATATTTAATAGAAATATATATATTATTGCAAGTAATACAAATCTCCTCAAAAGAAAGAGTAACCAAAAGCTTGCTGTAGCTATTTATTTTTTACGCTGATCTTTCTTTTTCTCATTTCATTTTGTTTCATCCTTCCTTAATTTTTATTTTCATTTCTAGTCTCGAAAGGACACCTCCTTGGCTACGTGCCTGTGACTAGTAGCAGAAATTCTGAGAATTCCGTAACTTTTCTAGAAATTTCAAATTTCCTGACAATTCCAGGTTATCTCGCCACCATGTACTGCAAGTAATACAAATCTCCTCAAAAGAAAGAGTAACCAAAGGCTTGCTGTAGGTTTTTTATTTTTAATGCTGATCCTTCTTTTTCTCATTTCATTTTGTTTCATCCTTCCTTATTTTTTTTTTCATTTCCAGTCTCGAAGGGGAAGGAGTCCGCTGGTGTATTCTATATTGCTGATGTATTGGTGGTCAGCTTAAGGGAAGGGGAGGGGGTCCGCTTGTATTGCTGGTGTATTCTGCCTCCTGCTAAATATAATTTAAGACTGTTGTATATGTGGGGTTGCATGTATCATGTGCCTGCTCTGCTGTCTGGGCGCAGTAGTGGCTATATATATATATATATATATATATATATATATATATATATACTAGCAGCGTTCACCCCGCTTCGCTGCGGTCACCCCGGAACGCAATAAACTTTGTTACTTAGATAATTTTTACTTTTTCGCTTTCAAATTGCAGTAAATGTTAACATTATAGCGCCTGTCATTTATGTTAACCCGCCGAGTCACATGGTCATGCGGGTTGCATATAAATACGTTTATTTTTACCTATGATGAACTAATAACAAAGGATTTGTACGTATGGACACTTGAATGGTCAATTATCTCAAGACACTGGTAATTAAAAATTAAAGTGATATGATAAAAACCATCTAGGGTCCAAATCATAATAACCCCCCAAAAATGAAAGAAATTGGTTCAGCCGTATTAGCGTGATGAGTTCACAAAGGATTTGTGCGTTCTCTTTTATATATATAGATATATAGCTATATATATGTATATATATATATATATATATATATATATATATATATAGCTATATATATGTAGCTGGGCGCAGTAGTGGCTATATATATATATATATATATATATATATATATATATATAGCCACTACTGCGCCCAGACAGCAGAGCAGGCACATGATACATGCAACCCCACATATACAACAGTCTTAAATTATATTTAGCAGGAGGCAGAATACACCAGCAATACAAGCGGATCCCCTCCCCTTCCCTTAAGCTGACCACCAATACATCAGCAATATAGAATACACCAGCGGACTCCTTCCCCTTCGAGACTGGAAATGAAAAAAAAAAATAAGGAAGGATGAAACAAAATGAAATGAGAAAAAGAAGGATCAGCATTAAAAATAAAAAACCTACAGCAAGCCTTTGGTTACTCTTTCTTTTGAGGAGATTTGTATTACTTGCAGTACATGGTGGCGAGATAACCTGGAATTGTCAGGAAATTTGAAATTTCTAGAAAAGTTACGGAATTCTCAGAATTTCTGCTACTAGTCACAGGCACGTAGCCAAGGAGGTGTCCTTTCGAGACTAGAAATGAAAATAAAAATTAAGGAAGGATGAAACAAAATGAAATGAGAAAAAGAAAGATCAGCGTAAAAAATAAATAGCTACAGCAAGCTTTTGGTTACTCTTTCTTTTGAGGAGATTTGTATTACTTGCAATAATACATGGTGGCGAGGTGAGCGAGATAACCTGGAAGAGTCAGGAAATTTGAACCTTGTCTTCGGTACAAATGCTGCTGGAGTGAATGTGTTCCCAGTAGTTTATGCAACCGTGTGAGTCGATCTGCCTCTGTAGCTTATAGCAACAGTATGCCGTTTTCTGAATTGGTTATACGCGTTTTCTGTAGATATTACTCGTTTTCAAGCCACACAGGTGTCATCTCACATGTGAGCTTTTTTGATGGACAAACAACATGTGCGTGGGTTTTCTCGGGATTTTTTCGTTTCCTCCTACTTTCTTCATTCCACCATTTCAGTCATTTTTCATCATCACTCTCCCTTAACCTTGGTGCACAATCGTGGGACATTAAACTAGATATTTCACAGTCTTGGGAAATAACGTAACGAAAGTAACGCGTTACTTTTTAAGTAAGGTTTCCTAGTAACGCGTTACATTTTTTTCAAAGTAATTGTAACGGTAACGCGTTACAAATTTTTAAGTAACGTACCTAGTTTGCGTTACTTTTTTCGCGTTACATTTCATGCGAGTAATTACAATATATGTATTCTTATTTCGTCGGAAACAAATGTTTCTTTCCTGTAAGTGAATTTCTCAGAATGAAACACTTGAGCATGAACTACGTATGTCAGTGACCGACAGTCACCGGCACACAGAGAAACCGATAAGTTCGTAGTGCCACTTGCTGCTTTTGGAAGATGAGGTCAGCCTTAGGGAAATCACATGTATAGATTGCAAGCACCTGGAAGATTTTGTCATAGATTTTGACAGCTTCAAATCAATACTTTCAGTGAGTGAACTACAGTGCAATGATACCGGTAGTCTATTTTACTTTGATTGGTGTTGGTTTTATAAAGATGGAGAACGAAAATATTTTACTGTTCGAACATTTGAAAGAATATTTTTTTTCTTAAGAGCTGAGGATGATAGTGGACAGAATTTAAAAGTAAAGTGTCTGAAGTGCCCAAAGGGGAATATATATCAACAACTAGGATGCCATAATTAACGATATACAGTAAGGGGGTAATATGAATAAACTGTGTTCTGATGAGCAGGTCTACTTTATTACTAGAAGATAGTTTACTGATGGTATGTAATATTGAAGTTCTTTCAGATCAGTTTGCTTACCCTAAAGTCCCGATGATGTTATAATTAATAATAATTATATAAGTTGTAGTAGTAGTAGTAGTGTCATTGATAATAATTATATTGTCTATGTAATATACTTGAAGAATGTACTCGAAACTACACACCGGATTTGGCTCGACTCGACTCGAAATTCGACCCCAATTCGAGTCGAGTTGGAGGAAATTTTTCGAGCCGAGTTCTCGGGTCGAGCTCAAAGATGTCTGTTTCTAGTCGAATCGAGTTTCAAAGAAAACTCGCTCGTGCCCATCCCTACGAGTAACGCAGTATGGCATTTTATCAATATTACATTATATGAAAATGTTCATATATCAAGTAAAAATTTGTCCTTGCATTTACATAAAGCGATTCAGAACGTGCAATAATAATAATAGTAATAATAATAATAATAATAATAATAATAATAATAAATAATAATAATAATAATAATAATAATAATAATAATAATAATAATAATAATAATAATAATAATAATAGCGGGAGTAATAGTAGTACGGAAAATAAAAGTAATAATTTTTTCCACATATTTAAAGTTTCGGACCTAAAAGTAACGCGTTACTTTCGAAGTAAAGTAGCAGTTATTATTTTGGAGCAAGTAACGCGTTACTAGCGCGTTACATTTTAAGAGAAAGTAAAGTAACTTGTAACGCGTTACATTTTTACAAGTAACTTATCCAACACTGATATTTCATTTCATTTTAAAGCATATTAGTGGTGTTCTTCTTCCAAAACTAAAAAGAAATGTAGTATTGAACATCGGTAATACCGTACACCATAGGTGTCGACTACATGGGTATGGCCTTGACTCCGAGACTCAAGCATCCGTTGGAAATTTTTAATATGTACTCTTAAAACTAATATCGAAATAACAGTTGCATGATATTGAGAAAAACTTAGTGCATGTGACCGCAAGTTTGATTTCATGGGTGGATGCTTATATATTGAATGATTGTTTATTAGACTAATATAACTTTTAGCCTCATTAGGTATACGGTACATCGAGGATTGAACAATATAAAATTATACTACAACAATGAATTTATAAAATTGAAAGTGACTATTCTTGTGACTCTAATCTCTTGAACCAGCCAACCGATCTCGATCAAATTTTCAACATAGATGAGGTTTGAGTCTGGGAGTGTTTTAATCATTTCACTTTTATGGTAAAACTTAGGGGAGGGGAAAGGGAGAGTTATAAAGTAAATAAAACTTAATAACTCTTGAACCTAACGACCAATCTCGATCAAATTTTTAACATAGATGAGGCTCAAACCTGCAATGTTATCTGTCAGTTTACTTTGACGGAGCAATGTAGGGAAGGAGGAGGAGGGGGGAAATGTACAAAAATCAATATAAATAAAAAATAAAAATGACTAAGTTTGTGACTTAGTAACTCTTGAACCGATCTCAATAAAATTTTTAACATGTATGAAGTTCGGTCCTGGAAAGTTTTTTAGAGTATGTTTCACTTTGACGGTAGAACCTAGGGGAGGAGGAAGGGATATATATATATATATATATATATATATATATATATATATATATATATATATATATATATATATATATATATATATATATATATATACAGGGTGTCCGAGAAGTCCTTCCCTGATTACAGAAATTGATAACTCAGGCTAGAAATAAGATAGAAATATGAAACTGGAGTTCAATTGTTTACAAACTATAAAAGTTTTTGTCTGTGTTAGGTTTGTTCTGTTTTACCAAGTCTCAATTTTGTTTGTTTTAGGTTTGTAGGACATAAGTAAGAAGCCCAAGAAGCCATGCCAACCAACCAGGAGAAGGCACAGTGTGTCCTGTGGTACCATGAGACACGATCACCAACCACGGTGCAGAGACAGTTCCAGACAACATTTGGGAGGACTCCACCTGATGTCAAGAGCATTAAAGCCTGGTATGAGAAGTTCAAGAACACAGGATCGGTTGCTGACCTTCCGAGGTCTGGTCGACCAAGAACCTCAGCAGACACGGTGGAGGCTGTGCGGCAGTCTTTTCTGAGAAGTCCTAAGAAATCGGTGCGCAGGGCCTCACGTGAATTACAGATGTCAAAAAGCTCTATACATGACATTTTACACAAACGTTTATTGTTTCGTGCTTACAAAGTGCAACTCGTTCAGGCCTTGTTGCCCGACGACGGTACACGTCGATATGACTTTGCGGTCAAAATGCTATCACGTATTGAGGACGATAATGGTTATCTCAGACGAATTGCCTTTTCCGACGAAGCGACATTCTTTGTCAGTGGAGTAGTGAATCGCCATAATGTACGCATTTGGGGTTCAGAACCCCCCAGGGAGGTCAGGGAGTTCACCAGAGGCAGTCCAAAGGTGAATGTTTGGTGCGCGTTATTGCACGATCGAATTATCGGGCCATTCTTCTTCGCTGAACGTGCTACCAAGGGTGCTCATGTGGAAGTGTACTGATGTGACCAAAACTTTTATAGTTTGTAAACAATTCAACACCAGTTTCATATTTCTATCTTATTTCTAGCCTGAGTTATCAATTTCTGTGATCAGGGAAGGACTTCTCGGACACCCTGTATATATATATATATATATATATATATATATATATATATATATATATATATATATATATATATATATATATATATATATATTAAAAATAAATAAATGCTGTGTTTGTGACTTCATCACTCTTGAACCAGCCAATCGATCTCAATCAAAATTTTCAACATAGATGAGGTTCTGACTTGGGGTGCTTTTTATCAAATCACTTTGACGGTAGAACTTAGGGTAAGAGGTAGGGATGGAAAATGTACAAAAATAAATAAAATTTAATAACTCCTGAACCGACCGACTGATCTCCATCTCATTTTCAACATAGATGAATATTGGCTCTGAGGTGGTTTCTGTCATATCACTTTGATGTTGCAGTTTAGGGGAGGGAGAATGAAAGATATTTAAAAATGATCGAAAATGACCGATATTAAAATGGAGTCTATAGTTTTAGGGGTCGCTGAGATAAACAGTGACACTTCCGAGGCTATTTAAATCCAAGTTCAGCCCCGTAGATTGACGGAGGGAAGAGAAGATACATAAAAACGATCGAAAATGACAAATATTATTTTCGAATCCATAGTTTTCCAGTTCGCTGAGTTGAATACTGACACTTTCGATATCGTTTACTACCAAATTCAGCCTCGGGGAGAGGGAGATACATAATAATGATCATAAATGACCAAATATTAGTGTCGAATCCATAGTTTTTGGCGTCGCTAAGGTGAACAGTGATACTTCCGATCCCGTTTAAATGCAAATTCAACACCTCAACTTGGGGGAGGAACAAGATATATATAAAATTATCAAAAATTACCATTATCAATGTCGAACTCATGGTTTTCGAGGTCATTGAGATGAACAATGACGCTTCCGAAGCCGTACCTCGCAACATTGGGGTGAAGAAGATATATACGTTTATTGAAAATGACCGATATTAGTGCCGAATCCTTAGTTTTTGGGGTCTCTGAGACGAACAATGACACTTCTGATGCCGTTTAAATTCAAATTCAGCCCCGCAACTTGGAGAGGAGGAGGAGTGAGAGATATAAAAATAATCGAAAATGACTGATATCAGAGAGCGCTTTACTAATAGTAAAAAGTGACTAACGAAATATATTAATTATTTTTTTTAAAAAAAAAGTTTAACCCAACGAACTGGATAATTGATGCTAGTAATCCATATTCACAAGTAAGACTTCAAATAACTTGGAGTTTGATGCCGTTATTTTGAATTTCCAATACAGGTCAAAAGTATTAATATAGATTGAATTTACACAAAAGACATAGACAGTTGAATGGTTTTCAGTTTTCGCTCAAATTATTCTAAAATATTAAGAGATTTGATTATAATAATTATTATTTTAATTTTCTCTCTCTTTTTTTTTTAGTCAATATTGCTAAATATATCATCGTCTTCATAATAGCTATTCTGCCATTATTGGCAGGTTACTTGCTGCAACTGAGAAGCTTCGACGTTCGGTGGTCCCCAGCTAGTCTTTTCGTCTTGACGTAGCAATTTTCTGTTTTAATACCTTCCTTCAACTAGTCTCCTTCGCTGCCTCCCTTTCTTTCCTTCCACAATACCCTCCCGCACATCCCTCATAATGCAGTTCCTCATCAGCCAATATCCTAACCAGTTCCTCTTCCTCCTCTTAAAAATATCTAAAATTCTTCTTTCTTTTCCTACTGCTAATTTTCTTAACACCTCATTCGTTGTCCGTTCAACACAGCTAATTCTCTCCTTTTCTCTCCACGCCCATGTATCGAAAGCCTGCAATTTTTTCATCACTTTTGCGTAATGTCAATGTTTCTGCCCCACAGAGTACATATTGGAATGAGCAAAACAAAATCTCAATATTTAATTGGAGGTTTCATTAATACAAGGATTAGGTAATCGTGGTTGAAAAGAAAAATCTGACGCCTTTAGAGTGTAAAAATAATTTTGCAATTCATGGTATTTCAATAATCTGTGCCGTCTTAATTTTCTTTTATGCGTCTCAGGGATAGCCTCCCCAGTTTGGGAACGAGTGGAATGTTGGATCTGTTAAAAATATAAACAGATTCGAAACGTTGTGATTTAGCTTATCTTACAGGTAGTGAAGCGTGGGCACCCATTAAGAAAGGAAAGGTCATCAACTGTGTTGTACACTATCATGATACTTACACAAAGTTAATCTATATTATGTTTAGAAACATGCATTATATTTCCGTTACTATTGGCGCCTTGTAGACTTTATTATCCTTTATATCCATAGTAAAATTTAACTATGAAAAGCTTGAGAATTCTTAAATGCAAGACTCTTGCATGCAAGTCCAAGACCAAGACTGGGTGTGCGAGACCAAGACTTCGAGATTTCTTCATAGTTTTTATTAAAATACTTACCAACATATCTTTGACATTACACCTCATTGTAGGAATGTTGCGAAAAATGTTTAAGGAAGTGTCCAAGCGCATCCCTGAAAATATTTAATACAACATTCCTTCATTCCTTGGGTGTCCTAAACGCGTGCCTTACGAGACATACATCCTGAAGACGTCTTCCTGATGTGGGTGGATCCTTGTTGAAATGTCCTGAGAACTCGGTAGAGCATACGTACTAAGAACATAGCAAGAACGTCTTCAGGATGTGGATGTGAACTTATTGGGACGTTCTGAGGACATGAATAGGATCTTGTTCAGATGTCCTGAGGATAATTGAAAATCGTATATTCGAATGTCCCGGGGATGTCAACGAGATATCTGTGGGACGTCCTGAGGATGTTTCTCTGCTATTGGGGATTGTTGCAGATCACTTACGTGTTGCCCGAAGATTTTCATTGCATAGATAACGAATCTGTTCACCATATTGAAGATACGACGTCTGTGCCGATTCCTGGATTTGTATTTTTGTAGGTTTGAACTTGTAATTTAGAGTCAGAGAAAGAGATTGGGCCTTATGCAGATTCGTTTTGACGCATGATTAGTTCTATACTAAAGAGTTCGTTTACGAATAGTAGTTCCTTAGTTAGTGTCATACGCCGACTAACATACGTTTCCTGCAGTAGTCAGATCTTTAGTATGACTCTAATCATACGACAAAACGACTCTGCATAAGGCCCATTAAGTTTTACATTGCGCATGTATACATAAAAGCAGGGGTATCCACAAGGGGGGCCTATGGCGCAAACTGCGTCATTGAAATATTTGGGGGGGTTAAAAATCTATATAAATATGTTTGAGGTAGTGTAAAAATTAATCGAAAAGATTTTTTTTCATGGAAGAACACCTACCGATAGACAATTGAGGGGGTGTGCGTCATGGACATGAGGGGGGTGGGCACCACTGCATAAAAGGGACTGAATTTAATATGGCTATATATGTCACAGGTCGAAAGATTAAAGTGTGTGTTATATATGGAGTGTACACAAAACGGTAGAATTTCCTAACGAGATATGTCATAACATTTTCCCGAAGATAAATCCTAAGATATTTCCTAGGATTTATCTTGTAGTCTAAAGAATGACTTATATCGCAAAATGAGATTGTGATGTCGGAAATCGCCAACTAAAACATATTTTTGTTGCGTTGCCAAACATATAAAGAACGAGTCCCCAATTATACTATTCCTGTTGTGTATGGAGTTTATAATATTATAAATAATATACTTATTCATGGGCGAATCCTTCCCGCGGACTATGGTTAACGTACGCGCCTTTTGCTGTGGGAGACCCGATTTCGATTCCCAGTGGTAACTCATGACGTCCGCGACCAACGTTAAGCTGTAAGGTCCACGTTCGCTGCTGAAAGATTGGATAAATCAAAATAAAATAAAATCGTCTCGCAGGCCATCATTTGGCCAGCGCTAAGAAGTTATGTTGTACTTTACACATTTATTCGTGCCATTCACTAAAATGAAATTGCCTATTATTTTAAAGACCTATTGCTGCACATGAATATATGTTCGAGTGCCATCGACTTCGACGAAGCTACTTCTGTGTACAGGCAGCTTTTCACCTTCATGCCGATATATTACCGTAATAAAATTACCACTTTGTAGTCGAAGTGGTGGTTTTAGGAAAACGTGCCGCCGCGCCATCTGCTTGGCGGGTTCCCCTCGCAATCCACAGGTGCTGCAGTGAAGCAAACTTCACTGTCCATTCTTCTAAAGCGTCTGGGCATGTGATAATCACTCCGCCTTCGTCTCAATGGACCTTACGGGGGCCGCGGTGGCTCAGTGGTAGAGCGTTCACCTCTGGCGCATAGAGTTCCGGGTTCAAACCCTGCTCCAGCCAAGTGAACTTTGTTGTGGACAAACACCATTGCGTGGGTTTTCATCGGGGTTCTCTCGTTTCCTCTCACTTTATTCATTCCACCATTTCGTTCTTTGCTCATTATCACCATCTCCTTTAGCCAACCCGGCATAAACATGGGACGTAAAACTCAAAAAATCATTTTATTTCATTTTCTATGGGCCTTATGCAAAGTTGTTCTGACGCGTGACTAGTGCCATACTAAAGAGTTCGACTAACATATGTTTCCTGCAGTAGTCAGGCTTTTAGTATGACTCTAATCATACTTCAAAGCGTTTCTGCATAAGGCCCAATATGTTCGAGCAGATGGGTTTTCTAAATGACCTCGTAGCCTAAACTCACTATTTGGTGTTTTGAGCGGCACGTGTTTATTTCACGCTCATATGCATCTAAATTTTGTACATCCATTCCATCTTAGCAATATGCAGTTCCATAACATCCATGAAATTGAATGTGTGTAAAAGCTAATCTGAACATATAAACTGTCACACTCGACATTTGCTTTAAAATACATGTGAAATATAATTTATGTTGTAGTATAGCCGGTGCGGTGCCGTGGAAAATCAGTGCCCGGGCCAAGAGTATACATCCCTCCCCCCGGTAGTACGTATACATGACGTCGACAGGCCAACCGCGAAGCGCCACCATGGTTGGCGCGAAGTGTGACAAAATTTTCAAAAACAAACCCTGCTTTTCCTTGATTTTGAGCACTTTTATTACTTTTTCCTTCCATCTTGTATATATGTTTTCTTTATCCTCCCTTATTTTTCGCTCCTTAATTTGGTACCGGTGACCGACGCCCCCTTCTCCTGCCTGGTACTGAGTATAACTGTTACAGAACATCACAATTCCTAACTGAATTTTCTCTACATGATCTCTGGACCAAATTTTCCTCCAAATTTAAAGGGAAAATCCTCACATTGATAACATTGCACAAAGATCGCAGAAGTTCGTCGCAGTTCTTCATTTGTTTTCTGCCTCACATCTAAATACCATATAAGCCAAGGATCTTATAAATAGAGGATCTGCCCTTACAATAAAATCTTGAAACCATACGTCACAGTTTCGCTACCCCTACTCTTCCCACTCCGCCCAATAGGATCGCAATGTTTTGTGCCAACAAACATGGCGGAAACGAAAGTAAGCAATCAGACGATGTCGGAAACGAGAGTAGCCAATCAGGCGTGCCGATGCTCGGTTGTTTTCTGGCTTTATTATTTAATAGGATGAAGATATATATGGGGCAGATCCTCTATTTTATAAGATCCTTGATATAAACATTGTTTCTGAATCACAAATCCACCGTGTGAAGTTCACATAAGACAATTTTGTGATTGTAGCACACAGGACTTTAATGCTGGTGCACTTACCTATTTCACCGATAATGGTCTCAAGACAATACCATACAAACAGCTGAGGGTATGTTGATCTGTAGCTGAGATTGACATTTAGTCACATTGGGTAGAACGTAATGTCTGTAGTTGGTTCGTATTGAGAAAAGAAATATGAACATCAGAAACGAAAGGAACAATACCCAATGATCTTCTTTAAAATAATAATGACGTGTTAAGAATAAAATAGGGTGAGATATAGTGCAACCGTTCCTAACGAAAAGAACTGTTAAATTCTAATCACAGCAAGTGTGATATACGAACAAAACAGCTGTAAAGACTGAAGTTTATGTAATTATTACGTGAGTATTAGTACATAATTGACTCCTTAAGAGTATATTAGGAATCAGTTTTAAATACTAAACAAATATACACAATGCATTCATTATAAGTAGCAAATATTATTATTATTATTATTATTATTATTGGACCGTAGTCACTCCGAATTCTCCCAACTTTTTATTTGTGTGTTGCATCTCGGATTACCAAACATTGTTAGGGTAATCAAGTCTAGGAAGCTTAGGTAGGCAGATCATGTAGCTAGGATGGAAGAAAGTAGAAGTACTTTCAAAGTCTTGACTGGAAGACCAATCGGAAAACAACCGTTAGGAAGACCTAAGCGCAGATAGGAGGGGAAGTCTACTTTAGGCAAGGCAATGACAATAGCCAATTCATCTGAACCGGTTCCCGCAGTTACAGTTCCCAAGAACGAAAGAATGGAAATAGCTTGCCCTGCGGGGCTCTAACCCGCCTTCACTCGCTGATGCTCGCTTGGCAATACTATGTGTATCAGGAACGGCAACAACATTAGCGACGAATATCTATGTGAATAAGGAACAACAAAGAATCAGTAACAACCCGTGAATAATATTAGCAGTGACAGCATATCACTGCCTTGCCCAAAGTAAAGAGTTACCGATGGGAGGATAATATTAAGATGGATCTCGCAGAAACAGGAATATGAAGTAGGAACTGATTCCAGTTGGCTAATGATAGAAGTCAGTGGAGAGTATTTGTGAACGCGGCAGCAGACACGTAGCCAGGATTACGTGAACGGGGAAATATTGTGGTCATCACACAAGGGACTAGATCATGGCATTTGTGCCGTATTGCCGGACCACTTAAAAAAAAAAAAAAAAAAAGTGTATTGCATTCGGTTATATTTTGTTGGATTACATTAAGTTACGTTAGATTACTTTACGTTAGGCGTGCAGTATTACTTTCATACTGATCCATAGTATAAGTATTAGTAGTAGTAGTAGAAGCAGGAGTAAGAGTAGTAATAGTAGTAGTAGGAACGGGTTAGAAGCTCGGCAGAGGTTGTTTGGGTTCTGTTCTCAACATGAAATGTGCAAATTAAAGACTTGTCAATTTTTGCTGTACGTTTTACAATTTCTGAATTCGTACAGTAAAACAAGTGTACCTCTCCGCCTCCACATACAGTACCGTTAACAACATCAAAAACAATCAACAAATACAACCACTTTCTTAACTTTTACTACTCCGCTTCTTCAATTGACCCGGTGGGCGGCGATATGGCACTTAACCCTAGATCATTCTAAACTATTTTACTGAACATATATTGGTTCGTTTAGCTAAGATTTCGTAACGGGGGAGGGATGGCGAGACATGAAACTCTGAAGGCCCAAAAGCTCGATCAATCTAAACTACTTTAGTATTAACAAATATTGGTTAGTTAGGACAATAAAATGAGGATATGTTGGTAAGTATTTTAATAACAAACTATGAAGAAATCTCGAGTAAAATAATAAAAAACGTACTGAAAAATCTTTTACAATATTTACGTCCTTTCTCTCTATATTCAAATATAACAATTTTCCTTTCATTATGACCTCAACTATTATAAAAAGTACATATTCAATAATGTCTTGTAAAATATCTTACAATATCTGCGTTCCTCTCTCTGTTGAATCAACTGTTAACAACTTTTTTCCACATAAATTTTTGTTTTTATTCCGTCAACTACTGTCATTCCAAATGACAGGTTAAAGGAGCAGTTGAAAATTGTTTTTGAAATAACATGTTTGATACTGCAAGAATGCGATGACGAAAAATTATGATAAAAATTGTCCACGCTTTTACACAACGGCACTATCCCTTCAGAAGCTTGAAATCTCCCTGACTGGTAGCAGAAATTCTGAGAATTCCGTAACTTTTCTAGAAATTTCAAATTCCCTGACTCTTCCAGGTTATCTCGCCACCATGTACTGCAAGTAATACAAATCTCCTCAAAAGAAAGAGTAACCAAAGGCTTGCTGTAGGTTTTTTATTTTTAATGCTGATCCTTCTTTTTCTCATTTCATTTTGTTTCATCCTTCCTTATTTTTTTTTTCATTTCCCGTCTCGAAGAAGGGGGGGGGGTCCGGACCCCTTCCTTGGCCACTTGCCTGGCCTGCAGTAAACCTCCGAGTTCAATAGGCTATAGAGTTATTTTGTTAGTTTCATTTCAGATCACAACACATTGAAAGTTGGCGGTGCAAATTGTGAATAACCAGGCTAACATATTATGGTTATATATATTATGTTAAGGACTTATAATTAATTCAAAATAATTCTTAACTGTCACTCAAATAAAATGAAATTTCTTTTTTATGTCATCGACTAGAGATATATTCCGCATACGTAAGATGTTTTGGGGGTGCTGGTTTACTTTTGGCGCACCAGAATTTCGAAGATTTGCTGGTAAAATTGAATACTTTGCATGAAAGGCATATTTATGAGGAACATATTTCTGCAGGCGACAGACTTTTATACTAACTAATACAGCTGTATTTTAGGTTTGCAAGTGTAGGAACACTAGTATAAATTAATTAAAAGTGCTTTAAGATGGATAAAATAAGTATATGTATATGAAAGAAGCCTCTTAGTAGATGTTATTTTCCACCTGCGGTGTATTTCTGCACACTGCCCAAAAGCTGTAATTTTTATACACCTTCGCGTATACCCTCCATCGCCGACGCGCCCGCTCCTTTGAACGCACTTCTGTTGGAGCCCAACAGCTTCGCCCTACGCTGACTCGGTTACAAAGCATTCGTGCCTTTTGGTGACCACCTATCAGAGATTGGTTTGTTTTTACACTACTTTATATGCGTGCATCAGCATTCCGTATTTATACGCAAATCGGAAGATAATTGTAATTTTGTATCACTTATTTCTGGTGGCCCCCTTAAATTTTACCTATGCCAAGTGGGATATTTTCATGTCGCTCAACGCAATTCTTTTAGAGGGCAATAAGAAGGAAATTACTGAAAGAATTATAATTTTTCGACAATTACTTCAATGGTACGCCAAAAGTAAACCTGCACGGTTTTTATATTCGTTCTAGCGCACATGAGTGGTGCAATTCTCCACGATTATACGATGTAGGCTAATTGAGACGAATGATTAATGAAAATGAATTATAAAAGAGTTGAAGGGTGTAAGTAAACGTTAGGGTGAAACGGAGACTCGAGAAAACTCACGAAGGGTTATGTTTAGCAGAAGGGGTCCAGAAGCACGTAAAAAACATAAAATTTACAGGAGAAATGGATAATGCAAGTACTTAGACCTAACATAACGTAACCAAATCCAATCTTAAAGTAACTAAGGCAAAGCCGGAAAGCAACGTGCCCTGCCTGGCTCTAACTCGCCTTCACTCGCTGATTCTCCCTCGGCAATATTATCTGAATTTAATATTGAATTTTGGTACAGAATGGAACCAAACTAGCTACTAATCTCTATAGAGGGACCTGTGCTCTAGAACCTTCCCCTAACCCAAGCTGACCTGAACTAACCTAAACTGACCTAATATTAGTAGAAATGAGAGGAATTCTATATATATATATATATATATATTTGGAAAATTATGCTCGACTTCTTCACTAACACGATGTAACATAAACTAAACTAACCTAACCTAATGTGAACAGAAATTACCAAAATCGTAACATTTTTTAAAAGCAATTCCTGGTCCCCTGCTGCTAAACATACGAATACACATATTATGGGTTACAGTGAGCCCCTTTGTAGACCATAAGGAAATATTTCGTGAGTGATAAGCCATTGTGTCGGATGGAGTAAGGGACTTGGTTGCGGATTGTGCAGATTGAGAATAGCTCAGCACTTTTTACAGGTAAAATTGTTTCAAAAATTTCAGTCAAGTGCAATTTTATAACAGTCTGCTAACAAATGGTAATTTTACGATTAATATTGGTCAGTGTGTATTAAGGAGTACTGCCTAGGATGTAAATTTCGGGTTATTCGAGCAGACAGTTCTACCAAATATTAAATATATAGGTAAAATCCAATGTGTAACATTTTTCGTGAAGGAATGAGAGCGTGAATATAAGTAATTGTCAGTGCACGGCATATTGAAATGAATTTTAGTGGTAGTGAAAGTATTGTATATGTAAGTGTGCTCTTCCACTATCCTCGCTTATGTGAACCCCACCGTAACTTACGCGTCTGCTCCTTAAGGTTGCATCCCCTCGCTACCGCTAGCCTTGTCCTGCGGCGCTCCTGCCCTGACTCGGTTAGATAGCAGACCGCGGTTCATGGGGTCCTTGATTCTATTCCAGCTTGCGCCAAGTGATCTCTGTGGTGGACAAACACAAAATGCGTAGGTTTTCTCGGTTTCTTCAGTTTCTTTCCACATTCTTCATTCCACCATTTCATTCATCACAAATCATCACCGTATCCTTTAGCCTAGCCAGCATATGCGTGGGACGTAAAACTTAGATTTCATTTATTTAAGTAAATACTTACCCCATCGTTTCTGAATATTCCACTGTATGAGGGAAGAGGATAATTTGTATAACTTGCTTTTTCACATAAAAAGTGACGTATCTATTACTGGGGAAACTGTTGAACCACCTGAACTTCGGTTATTCATCACTCACTTTCATTAAATTTAGTGTTCTGAGGGAGAAGAGAGATGAAAATGTACGGGGAAAATAAAGTATCTCACTATCCTCTCATATTTGGCAGATGAAACTCAGTATATAAAAACGTTATTCAGGGTGTCTATCGGTTACGAAAGTCACGAAGTTAGAAAATGGTCATGAAAGTCACGAGAAGGTCACGAAATTTAGCCTTTTTACTGTTCAAATGTAAGTACAGATTGTAAAATGTTCTATAAAACGTCAAACGTCACCAGAAATGTTTGTGGTCGGCTTTAGACGCTACCAAATCGCAAGCAAAGTATGTTTTAATCGCATGGATGAAAATTCGGCGCAATTCGCATCCAAATTCGCTCTTGAAAATATGATGAAATTTTATGATTTGGTAAAAAAAAAAGTCACGAAATTTCATTTTGGAATTTTAGTAGACACCCTGGTTATTAAAAATAAGGTGGCATGTGTCCCAGCTAGAGATGCAGGGGCTCAAAAGAAAACGTCTCTTTTTTTCTTTTCTGGGGAGGGGGACTCGTTTTTTCTGCTTCGTTTTTTAATTTTTTTAAAGGGGAATTTTGAGATTTTTTCAAAATTCTGCTTTAGATTGAAAAAGCAGATCTTTCTTCGCTTCTCTACAACACAAAAACTCATGTAATTAGTGGCTGTGCAGATAACAGTTTAAAACCTCGAAAATAAACCTGCTGCAAAAGAATAAGTATGGCTTGAAGACTTTCCCAGAAATTCCAAGTTGCATCTTATTGCCACTAGTTTTTCCACTCTTTCAGTGCGTAGATGATTTCCCTTAGTACGAATAAACCCAACGATTGACCAAACATGTACCGAATGTGAGCGTGTGGTTTCCAAGGCTCTAGAGTATATAATCGCCATCACGGTTTACCCAGTCCTGAAGATTTCTAAATTTTTAACAAGAGAAATTCAACATTTGATTACCTAACCCTCCCTTAAAATAATAATAATAAGACACTGCGGAATACTTTTAAGTCATGCATAACTGCACAACAAGCATAAGTTAGTAAGTGGTTAGCTTTTGCGTTTCTATCGGTAAGTTTGGGATTCAATCCCGCATTTGACTATTCTGGCAAAAGTTTCTCTTCCATCTGTGAATGTAGAGATATTGCGTGTACTGAGAGTCCTGTACGACTTCCGTTCTTATTGTTTTTAAATCGTTGTTATTACTAATTACCAGCAGTGACGGATTTGCAAGGCTGGTTAGGGTGGGTATTTTTCGGACTAAAACTTGTTCCCCGAAATCGCGGAATTTCTAAAATAAAGAAAATAATAGTTATGCCGTTACTCATCAACTTCAAGCTTGCCTCAAAATAGAGAGATTTTTAGAAAAACGAAACATTAATAAGAAAATCCCCTCCCAAAATACTTTTTTAAATTTGCCACTCATTATTAGTATAAAATGGTCTTCAAGGTTGTATCCGGAGGATTATTGCTGAATATACAAACGAAACGAAATATTCGATATGCCTGTACTCATAAACTTCAAGCTCCTCCCGAATAAAAATTAGAAGTCTTTTTTTTTTTTTAAAAAAAAAAAAAGCAAGCATTAATCAGTAAAACCCCCCCCAAAATACTTTTCTAAATCTTCTACTGGTTATTTGTATAAATTGGTATTCAAGGTTGTATCCCGAAGATTATTGCTATATCATTCCACAGCTACAATATAATAGAAATGTGGAAGTACGCTCTGACGGATATATTGTAAAACATACGCTCTGACGAATGTATTGAAAAACAAACTTACGTGCTAGAAGCTAGAGTACTAAACTCTAAAATATGAAACACAGATAATTAAAAATGACATGATCTAAAGAAGAAAAAAATCTAAATAACTCAGAAGTTAAAATAAGTTTAAATAGTCTCTAAAATTGCCCTCAAACGCTACGTACTTTATGTTTACTTTAATTCATAAAACATGTGCTCCATCCAACATGATGGTGAATTCCAGAGCGAGATATGACATATAGGTCATGAAATCTTATTTAACTGTAGAGTATACTATGAGAAAGCTATTTAGATAGAAAAAATATGAAAATGAAAAATGCCAGAACTTCCATTTTTTTACCCGATAAAACCGGCTTTTTATGTGAAAAAAAATCGATTCGAAAAAAATCGATTTTTGCATCTCTAGTCCCAGCGTTTTCGAAAACTGTATCTGAGTGGGAAACTCTTCGAATTTTATATTTTAATTTTCTGTTTTGTATTTATAAAAAGGACCAGAGTGAAGAAACAGTTAAATCTTTGAAAATTAATTTCTGAACGTACAGTAGTTAGCACTTGAGTCAACTTGAGATTTTATCGTATAACTTGGCTTAAAATGTTTATGGCAAGGGAGCGAAAGAGTTCAAATATACTTTACGTTTTTTTTCTCTAAATATAAAATTTGCTTTTCTTGCAAAAAAAAAAAAAAATGTATTTCAACTAATAAAATATATACGACAAAAAAATATTTCAAGTTTCTTACACACAAAAAGTTAAAAAAGACGATGGTTTAATTAACGTTCTTGAAGTAGTATCGTATTTTGAAAGTACTTTGTCCTGAATAGTACTCCCAAAACTTTGAAGTGAACCCCGTGTCACAATCTGGCTATGTCTTTGACACTACTTAGTACGTGGGGTCGCGGTGGCTCACTGGTAGAGCGTTCACCTCTGGTGCTAAGGTCCCGGGTTCGATCCCAGCCCCCGCCAAGTGAACTTTGTGGTGGACAAACACCGTGTGCGTGGGTTTTCTCAGGTTCTCCTGTTTCCTCCCACATTCTTCATTCCACCATTTCACTCATTTCTCATCATCACCGTCTCCTTTAGCCTAGCCGGCATAAGCGTGGGACGTAAAACTCAAAAATTTCATTTCATTTCATTTTCTACTTAGTAGGACGCTTCCCGGAACAGCTACCCACTCTCACTTTCGAAGTCAGTGCTCTCATCTCGGTTGTACCACAGACGCCTACTGAGGTTGGACAATCCTGTGCCCATATACCGAGCACCTTATGACGCTTGTAATTTCATAATGAAAGGAGAAAACAGCCGATTTTTTTTTTAATTTACACACAAAATTCTCTATAGATGAGAATTTTAATGGAAAGAGTGAAAAAGTAACTGATTGGAGCGGGACTCGAACCCAGGACATGCCGATGCGTTAACCACTACGCCACCCAGTTCGCATTCCAGAACAGCCACCGACTCTGCGTGGTGGATAACGCATCGGCACGGTATGCCGGAAGCCCCGGGTTCGAGTTCCGATCCAGTCAGTCCTTTTTCACTATTTGCGTTAGAATTCGCACCTATAGAGGATTTGATGTGTAAAATAATAATAAAAAAATTGGTTTTCTCTCCTTTTATTAGTATATACAAAAGAAAGAAGTTAACTTACAATACTGTTATTAGTTCTTTCCTGTAGTATATTCGGCTCACTTATGGTGGACAACATTGTGTCCGTGGGTTTCCTTCACAACCATTCTCTTCCATCTTTAGCCTACGGGGCATAATTGTGGAAAGTGAAACTGAAAGATTCCATTCAGTTATAATCTTTTGCACCATTTTACGTGTCATCTTTTATACAATTAGAAATAGTCTTCACTTCGAATATTTTATAAATATCCGATAACAAGCAGTAATAGTGTTTGTTTTCTTGTAGCTTCTCATGGCAAACTACGTTATATAGAAACATGAGGGCTGTAAGTAAACAGGTTAAAAGGAAACGCAAAATCAACGCTCGCATCAATGCACTTTCCAAGAAGATTGCCAAAAGGTCCAATGCTTTGCGAGCGTATGAGAGGAATCATGAAAGAATCTTAACCAGACAGCATACTAGACAGCATACAGTGAGTAAAATAATAATACATTTATTTTAAGTTTTAGATATTACTTGATAATGGATGATACATTAGTGGTGTAGTTGTGAAACGCCATCAGTAACAATATGTTGGATATATATAATCACTAGTCAGGTAGTTTAACTGCCGCAAATAGTTTAGATTTGAAATACTGTATATTATTTTTTAGATCGAATGCAATTTAAAATGTATTATCTTACTTGGTGGTTGAAGCATAATACAGAAATAAAAAAAATAATGTTATTTCACTGTATTCTATGAATGTAAATAAATATGATTTATTCAAACTTCGATCATGAAAATAGTGTGAAATTGTTTTAAAGGGTTTGGGGATAAGAGTGGATAATAAAAATCTTGAAATTGTACAGGTTGTTGAAATTGAAATTCGCTTTGTTTCGAGAAATGGACAGTTAGATATTTTTCATTTTGCTTATCTTTCTAAACATTTATTATTTATTACAAAAGTACTAATACATTTAGAGAAACATCAAAATTAACATATTTAAAACAGCAAACAGTAAAAATTGAACATAATTTTGGTACTATATAAACCGACAATTGTAGAAACGAAGGATAACACATAATGGTTAATAAGTGTTTCAGTCCTCTATATTTAGATTTTGCCATAATCCCAATCACACAATAATAAACAAAAATATCATTTTATACTGTATATGTCTATTTTGCTTATCTTTATTATGTGAATTACAATAATCTAACAAGATATTCATATATTTTTAATAAATTTCTGGTTAGAGTGTATTATTTTTTATACGAAAGGGCCTATCCAATTCCAATAATGTGAACAGACTTTGGAGTAAATGGCTAAAATTCAGCTCAAATGTAGAAGAGATTATATAGTTTCTATTTTCCAAAAGGAAATTGTCCTAAAATGGATGGCTGGAACATAGTTAAGAAAAAAGAAAAGAAAAAAAAATTACCATTACTGTCAATGGAAAATCAGTTAAAGACAATTCCTCCACTTATCTCAAAACCCAAAAGAGGGAAATGGCTAAATTCAGCTCAAATGTAGATTTTATATTCCAAAAGCGAAGTGCCCTAAAATAGATGGAACATAATCAAAAAGCACGACACATTATCATTAATGTCAACGGATAATCAGTCAAAAACAAATAATTTCTCCACTTATCTCAAAAACCAAAAGAGGGAAGTGGCTAAATTCAGCTCAGATGTAGATTTTATATTCCAAAAGCGAAGTGTCCTAAAATGGATGGAACATAGTAAAAACTGACAAAACATGAATATTAAAGTGAATGGAAAATCAATGAAAAAAAATTAAGTCGTCCACATATCTCAAAAACTCAAGTTATCAAAAGTCAAGTTGTTTGAGTGAAATCATTACTAATGATAAACTATATGCATCTTCTGCGAATTACTCATTGCGCGTCACGAGGAGGTTACTTGCTTGAAATATCTTACATCTGGATTTGAAATCTCCAGACTCGATTTACAACGCAATGTGACGTTTGACCTGATCACCTGACACAGTCTGGTCCTTATAGCAAACCGGATAGGCTCTTTATTCAAAGCCTTCCTGTTTTGTGGTATTTTTTAAAAGAACGTAAAAATCGGGCTAGTGTCAAGTTAGTGTGGTGTGTCGTCCGTAAACATTTATTTATTTATTTATTTTTCTCTTGTGTGTTTTTGATCTTGGTTTAATATATCATTTTGTCTTATCGATATGATTCATTACACCCACAGACGGCTTCGTACACTGCTGATGGAGTAGAAACATCAGCGTAATACCAGTTAGTGATTTCTGCAAATTCTTTTGTAGGAAAGAGAGAGGGGGGATATCGTTTTAATATTGCATTTGTGAAATATGATTATTTTTGGATAATGAAAAGGCCAATCAAAGTTTTAGGTATTTTCGGTGAACAATAGATATTCTCGTTTGCTGTTACCTTCTTGAGGATTCGTTTGTTTAGCAAAATTTGGAAACATCAAATAAATTATATTTACTCAATACATAGAATATAATGCGGTACGACTGTTTTCCAGTCTGTATTACCTTATTGTATGCCAGTTACATCATTAGATCTAAGTGAAAAAATCACTTAAGCTATCAGAACTAGCACCACAACAATTACCCTAGAAATTCTGTTATGGGCGAACAATTTTACGCTTCATTGTATACGAAATCATTTTAGCGATGTGTGTAGATACTAAATACCAGAGACGAAGGCTAGTTAAAGTTGTTTTTTCTAGTAGAGGTTTAAAATTCTAAAACTAGTTTTAACACTGTAATTTTGGTCTTGTATTTTGTTTAATAGTTCATATAAAAGATATATTCGTTAGTTAACTCCAAATCGGATTTCAGATACTCCGGCAAGTCTTTACTTTAGGCAATTCATTCAGTGAATCAAGTTCTAAGGAACTGATTCCTCGGAAGAGTTCCTTAATGTCGAACAAACTCAAGAGAGAGTGACACAAAGTACAATATTTCTTTTACTTCTAATATACGTCCGTAATTACACAATTTATAACTGTTGGTTTCCGTATTGCACACTTTAGGTGATAGACGAAATAATTTTTACTCACACGTTAACTAACTCACTCATTCAATTGCTCACGTTATGGCCTTTGGAACCCGAATGTTCAATGCCGCGTTCACAAAAGCTCCCTATTGACTTCTGTCTTCTTAGCCAACTGGATACAACTGGTTCCTTAGAGTAGTAGTCCCCGACGTTCGCCCGAATGACTCATCCTCATTCTCTTTTATGACCGGGATTTTTGAACTCCGTTCCCTTTTACGGCTAAGATGAATGCTTTGGTACCTCGATTCTGATTGGCTGAGAGAGGTCACGTGACATTAGGCCCCGCCCACGCGGGAAATTTAAATTTTCAGGTCACGTGGTATGACGTCATGAGTCACCCTGTGGGGAAATCCCTCATTCTCTTTTATGACCGGGATTTTTGAAAATTGTTCCCTTTTACGGGTAAGATGTGTGATTCTGATTGGTTGATAGCTGTCACGTGATTTTAGACCCTGCGATATTTGAAATTCGTTCCCTTTTACGGGTAAGATGAGTGTTTATGATTGGCTGATAGAGGTCACGTGATCTTAGGCCCTGGGATTTTTTAAAATTCGTTGCCTTTTATGGGTAAGATGAGTGGTTTGGTACCTTGAATTTGATTGGTTGATAGCGGTCACATGATCTTAGACCCAGGGATATTTGAAAATTCGTTCCCTTTTACGGGTAAGATGAGTGTTTATGATTGGCTGATAGAGGTTACATGATCTTAGACCCGCTACACGGTGAACAGGTCACATGGTATGACGTCATGTTTTATCCTTGCGGGGAAATCCATCACTAATTCATTTCCTTTTACGGGTAAGATGAGTGCTTTGGTACCTTGATTCTGATTGGATGATAGAGATCACGTGATTTTAGGTCCTAGGATTTTTGAAATTAGGGTGTCCTTTCTGATGTATACTTTGGTATTTCGATTCTGATTGGTTGATAGAGGTCACATGATTTTAGACTCACCACACGGTGAACAGATTACATGGGAATACCCCTCACTCATTTGTTTCCTTTTACAGGTAAGATGAATGTTTTGGTACATCAATTTTGATTGGTTGATAGAAGTCACATGATCTTAGCACCCTCACAGCCCATGAGTGAAATATAGAGCGATATGTCGGTGATCCTGTATTTTAGAATTTTGTTCCCTTTTATGGTTATCCTTAAAGTTCCCATGGAGGGTTCAACCTCCTCCTTAAATAACCCTTTTTTGGTATCATGATATTGTACTGAAGTTTACATTAAATATTATCGTTCTCTTTGACAGATAAGATGATTCTTACCTTGATGGAGATCTTGTCCTTGAATTAGTAGCCTATGTCTTTGGAAGTAACAATGGTGAAAGAGGGGTGTCGCTTGTAGATTTCTTATAACACATTGTTGTGAGTTTAAGCGATTTATTGCTCAGTAAGCGCTTCATTAATGGAAACAGTGTTGCCAGATTTTTCTTACCTAAACTGCTCCGATTCTTTTCGAAACGGTTCCGCAGAGTACAAGAAATTTTAAACTAAAAATTTTTCGAACTAAAAAAATTTCAAAACTAAAAATTTTTAAACAAAAATTTTCGAACTAAAAATTTTGAAACAAAAAAAAGTTTCAAACAAAAAATTTTCGAACCCAAAAAAATTTCGAACTAAAAAAATTGAAACAAAATTTTGTCGAACTAAAACATTTTTAAAAACAAAAGTTTCGAACTAAAGATGTAAATCACATCTAAAAATTTTCAAATCAAACTTTTTATCGAACTAAACTTTTAAAATTTTCGAACTAGAAATTGAAACCAAGTTTAAGAAAAAATCCTAAGAAATGTTTTTTCAGGAATCGAACTCAGGTCTTTCAAACCAAAGATGTGTATGCTAACCGCTTAAATGAATTCGGTTTTAATCGATCTTGGTGGGTTTCGAACCATGGTCCTTGAAAAGGATACACATATACTTTAAGAAAATAAATCTGACAGTGTAACGCTTCTCAAATCAAACTTTTTATCGAACTAAACTTTTAAAATTTTCGAACTAGAAATTGAAACCAAGTTTTAGAAAAATCCTAAGAAATGTTTCTCCAGGAATCGAACTCAGGTCTTTCAAACCAAAGATGTGTATGCTAACCGCTTAAATGAATTCGGTTTTAATCGATCTTGGTGGGTTTCGAACCATGGTCCTTGAAAAGGATATACATATACTTTAAGAAAATTAATCTGACAGTGTAACACTTCTCAAATCAAACTTTTTATCGAACTAAACTTTTAAAATTTTCGAACTAGAAATTGAAACCAAGTTTAGAAAAATCCTAAGAAATGTTTCTCCAGGAATCGAACTCAGGTCTTTCAAACCAAAGATGTGTGTCGAACTAAAACATTTTTAAAAACAAAAGTTTCGAACTAAAGATGTAAATCACATCTAAAAATTTTCAAATCAAACTTTTTATCGAACTAAACTTTTAAAATTTTCGAACTAGAAATTTAAACCAAGTTTAAGAAAAAATCCTAAGAAATGTTTTTTCAGGAATCGAACTCAGGTCTTTCAAACCAAAGATGTGTATGCTAACCGCTTAAATGAATTCGGTTTTAATCGATCTTGGTGGGTTTCGAACCATGGTCCTTGAAAAGGATACACATATACTTTAAGAAAATAAATCTGACAGTGTAACGCTTCTCAAATCAAACTTTTTATCGAACTAAACTTTTAAAATTTTCGAACTAGAAATTGAAACCAAGTTTAGAAAAATCCTAAGAAATGTTTCTCCAGGAATCGAACTCAGGTCTTTCAAACCAAAGATGTGTATCCTAACCGCTTAGCTATGAATGAATTCGGATTTAATTATGCTTGGTGGGTTTCGAACCATGGTCCTTGAAAAGGATACGCATATACTTTAAGAAAATAAATCTGACAGTGAAACGCTTTCGTTCGTGGATTAAAATAAAATGCTGATAGACTTCTTTGTGTGACGACATAGAAGCACATATGATTGAAAAAATGCAAACGTCAGCGGATCGCATTACTTTTGTTTTACTACGAACGTGTCAGCATGATTCATGAAAAAAGCAAACATTGACATTCACGTATGGAATATGATGAAAATGAAATGTCGTCACAGTTACGACAAGTAGTGACATGATCCTGGCAGAAAGCATTTGGGATCAGAACTGTGATACTAGATGTTGTAACTATTGAGAAACTTGAATGACGTCACGATCGATTGTTACACATCGTTTTCGTTCGTGATTCATGACAAAAGCAGCGAGCGTTTTGATTGGTTCGTTGTGATGTCATTTTATAAATTTCCTCGTTTCTGATTGGCTGACGGTGACGTCGTTTTCACAACGACCTAAATAAAAATCTAAATTTCATTTTTCAAATCCTATATCGCTCTCAACTGTGAAGTGAAGAAGATCTGCTTTTTTAGAAGTGTCTTCATTTAAGCTTTACTGCACCGACTTTGTGTTCATTGAATTTGAGGTAAGTTCAGTGAGATTTTATTTTTCACACAAGATTCGAAAATCATTTTTATTTTATATTTGTGGGCGGATCACTCATACACTGTTTTACTTTTAGTACGAAATATTTAGACTATGAAAGAATTAGTGGAATGGGAAAGTGGGAGTACGAATCAGGACCCCCACACATTAGAAGTAAGCACGATAAATGATATGGTTTAGCGCCCCTTCAGCGAGCACCCGTCGGGAATTGAGCCATGGTCAAAGATGTGTGCGCTTAGTTTTGAAAAGAATACATTACAAAATTTCTAAAACTATGCCTGAGAATAATATGGTTCGATACCCTTTGAAAGCATTAGCGTCCCTTCAGCTTAACGTGATATTCGAGCAATCACCTGGGATTGAACCAAGGCCAGAGGCGTGTACGTCAGTCATTTAGCTTAGTTTTGAAAAGAATGTATGATAACGCGTGAGAATATTAAATTTCAGAAAAGGCTTGACAGCGATCCGATGTGTGAAAGCAAACCCACCGAGGATTGAACTAGGGCCTTCCACGTTAAAAGCATGTACGCTAACCGCTTAGTCACAATAATAATAAAAAAAAATACGCTATACAGATTTTGTTTCGACAATTACGTATGTGTAACGTTAATGGTTGGTGAATCTCTTCAACTTGCAAACGCATCATTTAAAGGTCGTTGTGAGTAGAAAAAAAAAATGCTTACGCGTACTTTGTCACATCTCAGTACTGATGAAACATTCATTCATTTCATGCATTCTTTTTATCACTATAGAATGGTAGGTCAGTTACATGCTGATGTAATGG
Source organism: Thermobia domestica (assembly GCF_964235325.1). Taxonomy (NCBI): domain Eukaryota; kingdom Metazoa; phylum Arthropoda; class Insecta; order Zygentoma; family Lepismatidae; genus Thermobia; species Thermobia domestica. The sequence goes on from NC_137460.1 coordinate 142,317,892, forward strand.
TTTCGAGTTTGACAGCAATAAAACACTCATTTCAGTAACATAATTATTTTTTAAAAAACTTTGATTTCTACTACATATGCTTTCATAATGAGATTCTGAACGTCACCGCCAGGAATCAAACTCAGGACCTTTACATGAATTGCTTAGTTAAGAATTTATCATGAATGTTATGATTTCCCGAACTAAGCGGTTAGCATACGTACCTTTGGCGTCGGAAGCCCGGGTTCGATTCCCGGCGGGAGCTCATGTGGTTCGGATTCCACGTTAATCAGTAGGTCCACGTCTCATATAGCCTCGCTACTGAAAGGGACGCTAAACTAAAAAATCAAAAAATCAACTCAAATTCACGCTGCTTTGTTTTACCATACCTGTTTGTTTGTTTTCATTTTTTAATCATGGCCGAATCGGGTTTTACTGTTCGCAATGAAATCACTCGACATTATAGACGATTTATGTACGTTTATGTATTATGAGGTGTGCACGTCAACCATTTAGCTTAGTTTTGAAAAGAATGTATGATAACGTGTGAGAATATTAAATTTCAGAAAAGGCTTGACATGCCCCGACGTGGAAAGCAAACCCACCGAGGCTTGAACCAGGGACTTCCACGTCCGAACCATGTACGCTAACCGCTTAGTCACAATAATAATAAAAAAAATACGCTATGCAGATTTTGTTTCGACAATTACGTATGTGTATCGTTAATGTTCGATGAATCTCTTCAACTTGCAAACGCATCATTTAAAGGTCGTTGTGAGTGGAAAAAAAAAATGCTGACGCGTACTTTGTCACATCTCAGCACTGATGAAACATTCATTCATTTCATGCATTCTTTTTATCACTATAGAATGGTAGGTCAGTTAAATGCTGATGTAATGCTCTCGAGTTTGACAGCAATAAAACACTCATTTCAGTAACATAATTATTTAAAAAAAAAAAACTTTGATTTCTAGTACATATGCTTTCATAATGAGATTCTGAACGTCACCGCCAGGAATCAAACTCAGAACCTTTACATGAATTGCTTAGTTAAGAATTTATCATAAACGTTATGATTTCCTGTTTATCAGATGATTAAGATTTTTCTTTCTTCTTTTCTTTTGTAGTAAATTCACGCTGCTCAATTCCTTTTTCCCTTACACATTTATCGCAATTGTACCTGTTTGTTTGTTATCTCCTTTTATTAATCATGGCCGAATCGGGTTTTACTGTTCGCAATGAAATCACTCGTCATTATAGACGATTTAACATTGAGGGCAGAATGCTCGAAATTCAATTCAACGCACCGCCCGTAGGAACCGATATCATACAGTATGTACATAACAGTTTCCAAGCAATGCTGGACCATTTGTTAGCCAATGTCGACGATGAGGCGATGGTTGGTTTATCTGTAATATCACCACGCAACACGAATAAACCGTTTTGGGTGAGTTTTCGCCAAGCCCGAAACTTGACATTGGAAACGATGTGGGCCTCCTTTGAAAGAGTGTTACAAAGTAACAATGCATTTCTCCTGCACGAACCATTCACCGTTCATTTTCATCGTGTGGATATACCACGTGGCTATGGCGGTTTGCGGCAAGGAGTACTGGAGAACGAAGAGTTATTACGTACCAAGCGAGGGATTGTACGTGTACAAAATCAAGATTCAAGGTGCTTGGCGTACGCCCTTGTTATTGCTATTGGTCTGAAGGCATACAAGAATGTAGATGTGCAACGTTATAAGCAGTATCAACGCCAATCGAAATATGTTGTGGACCAAGAAGTCGATGCGCTATGTGCAAATGCAGGAGTGAATTTGGATCATGGTGCCAGTGTAAATGAAATTCGACAATTCCAGTCATACCTCAAAGAATATAAAATTACAGTGTATACCAGTTTCACAGGCCATGACATCATGTACGAGGGGCCCAACGACGAAAATCGCACTCCCATAAATTTGATTTGTTTGGCTGGTCACTTTGACATCATTCAATCCTTAACTGCTTGTTTTGCAACCAATTTCTACTGTGAAGCGTGCCATAAAAAGTATAGTAAACGTAATGAACATGTAAAAAATTGTCCTGTTACGTGCTCCAAATGTCTACAGAGACCACTATGCGACAAGAACCAAACGCTAGTGCTGTGCAAAGACTGCAATCGTCAATTTTACGGCGAAGAATGTTTTAGCAATCATCGTAATATTGTATATCATCAAGGGGAACCTGTATGCAAAATGGTGAAGCAATGTACTAAATGCTACAGAATATATTCCTTTGTGCATACAGGACAACGACTTCATGATTGCAATGAGATCTTTTGCAATGTATGTAAGAAGATTGTTCCAGGATCGCATCAATGTTTTATGCTTCCTGATCGACAATGCTTGAAACCTGGTGTTCCTTCACTCATGCACGCAAAGAAAGCCTTATTGATATTCTATGATATAGAATCTATGCAGGACACGAATATTGGCGATAATACGTATGTACACATTCCAAATTTATTGGTTGCACAACAAGTATGTTATGCATGTGTTGAAAACGATAATATCCAGCAGTCTTGCAGTACGTGTGGTCAGCGCCAGCATATTTTCCAAGGAGAGGATCCAGTTTATAATTTTCTCCAGTACTTGCGGGAACGTCGTCCCAATATAAATAGGATTTTCTGTGTCGCGCACAACGCTAAGGGATACGATGGACATTTCATCCTAAAGACCATGGTAGAACAATGTCAATGGAGACCTGACGTCATATTAAATGGGACCAAGATACTGAGTTTAACGTTGAATAATCTGACGTTCATTGACTCGTTGAACTTCCTACCTATGGCATTAAGTAAATTGTCAAAAGCGTTCAATTTACCCGCAACCAAAGGCTACTTCCCGCATTTCTTCAACACCAAGGAGAATCAATCGTATATTGGACCACTTCCAGAAACAAAGTATTATGGTGCAGATGAAATGACCGTCGAAGACAGAAACAAGTTCATGCAGTGGTACAACGATCATCGTAATGACACGTTTGATTTCCAGAAAGAAATTCTCAAGTATTGTATTCAAGATGTCAATGTACTGCGACAAGCATGCGTTTCGTTTATGACGTCATTTGAAACAGAAACCAAAGTGAATCCCTTCTTGGAGACGATCACGATTGCCAGTGCTTCCAATTTAGTATTCCGCCGGAATTTCCTTAAACCCAACACCATAGGAATTCTACCGGCACATGGCTATCGATGGAGAAGTACCCAATCGATCGCTGCAATGCAATGGCTGGCCTACATTGAAAAAAGCGAAGGAAAACAAATCTTACATGCGGCCCGACAAAAAGAAGTGTTTATTGCGGGATTCCATGTTGATGGCTACTACCAAGATCCTGAGACGTTAGAGGAGCACGTCTACGAGCATGCCGGCTGCTTTTATCACGGGTGTAAAGTATGTTTTACTACAGGCCGTAATCAGCCCATCTACAGCAATCCAGAAGACACCATGGAATTCCGTTATGAACGAACGCAACGAAAAAATGCAAGACTGCGTGAATTGGGGTACATTGTACATGAAATGTGGGAGTGCGAATTTAATCAGTTCTTAAAACAAAATCCTGCAATGGCGACGTATCTGAAGAATCACCCGTACATGAACCGCAGACCATTAAATCCAAGAGATAGTTTTTTTGGAGGAAGGACCAATTGCGTGAAATTGTACCACCAAGTCGACGAAAAAGCGGGGGAAGTAATAAAATATTTCGATATTGTCTCGCTTTATCCTTACATCAATAAGTGTGCTAAATACCCTGTAGGCCATCCACGAATTTATCTACAGGGTGATGAAAATATACCACCAATAAATAAAGTCAATGGTCTAATCAAAATGACGATATTACCAAGTCGCCATCTTTATCATGGTCTCCTGCCTTACCGATGTAACAAGAAACTACTCTTTCCACTGTGTGCTGCGTGTGCCGAAGAAATGAACCCAGACCCTACAGCAACGTGTACACACAACGATCAGGAGCGATGCCTCACTGGAACATGGGTATCATATGAAATCCAGAAAGCAGTAGAATTAGGATATCAACCAGTGGAAATTTTTGAAATTTGGGATTATGACATTGAACAATATGATCCCATCACGAAAACAGGTGGCTTGTTCACGGAATATATCAATACATTTTTAAAATCAAAAATGGAAGCGTCTGGCTGGCCTAGTTCCTGTGTCACCGAAGAAGACAAATCAAAATTCATACAAACCGTCCTGGAGCGTGAAGGTATTGCATTGGATCCGTCCAAAATTGAAAATAATCCTGCACGAAGAAGTTTATCTAAGCTTTGTGGGAACTCTCTATGGGGAAAGCTTTGCCAAAGATCAAACTTTAGCCAGACCACAATTATTGATCGGCCGGAAGAATTTTATGAAAAACTCACTTCCCCCGACATTAAACTCCATCAAATTGTACCCATCAATGATACGATGTTGTATGCGTTCTGGGAGTACAATGAACATGTGCCTGTTCAAAACCGAAACACCAATGTCGTGTTAGGTGCATTTACAACATGTCAGGCACGTCTGGAACTGTACAAGTACCTGGAAATGTTGCAGGAACGTGTTTTATATTTCGACACGGATTCTGTGATATTTACGGAGAAGCCCGGGGAGCCAACCATTGAACCTTCAACGTACTTGGGATGCTTATCGAATGAGATGGAGTCTTACGGACCACGAGCATACATCAAAACATTTGTCAGTGGAGGACCAAAAAATTACAGCCTAGAAATATACAATCCGGATACCAACGTCACCAGCTACATATGCAAAATTAGAGGATTTACATTAAATTATAATGCAGGACAACAATTAAATTTCAATACGCTAAAAGAAATGATTACAAATCAATGCCGTGGACAAGTCACCATCACTATCCCCCATAAGATATGCAGGACCAAAGACCATACCATCGTCACACGCAAAGAAGAAAAAATGTACAGTATCCAGTACACAAAACGTCGATTTAAAGAATTCAATTCTTATGATACGGTTCCGTACGGGTACGTTAAAAAACAGAAGATGGAACTGGAAAAAGAAGATGAAGAAGAAAAAACTGTAAATACCCAATAAGGCCGCCATTTCTTTTTTCCTTTTCCTTTTCTTTTTCCCTTCCTTAACCACAAAGCAGCAACACCAAGAAGAAAATGAAGTACCCACAAGAGTTCATAAACCACCACCAACACCATCAGTGGAAGAAATGCAGAATCTCGTACCGAAGGAGGAACCTTGACCATAAAGCAGCAACACCAAGAAAAAAATGCAGTACCCAGAAGAGTTCGTAAACCAACATCAGTGGTAGAAAAGCTGTCATCTCGTACCCGAGGAGGAAGATGAGCCTAAACAGATCCATCATTTACGAGTAAGTTTTATTTCTCTCTTATCAATATTGACTCATTTTTATTGTTTCAGGAAAAAAAAAAGAGAATTCATAAAGTAATCCGTCGTTTCTTCTTTTTCTTTACAGGATACGTCTACAACATTCGAAGATGATGATACGTCCAACATATTCATTAATTAGATCCTGTATTTATTATGTTAATAAACATGTATAGGAAGACCACATACTTTTCGTTAAAATACAACAAGTTGAAAAAAAAAATGTGTTTTATTATTTCTTGAAACCCTGAACACTTGTTTTCAAATCATGGTAATCTTGAAAATTTAAGGTGGAAAATATATTCAAGATTTGGTTTACATGATTTTGTTCGAAAAAATAATTAAAGAATTTTTTAGTGTCCAAAATTTGATTTTTAATTTAGTTCAAAAATTGATTTGAAAATATTCAAATGTGGTTTACATCTTTAGTACGGAACTTATTTTTAAAAATTGGTTCGAAATTATTTTTAAATTTTTTAGTTCGAAAAATTTTGATTTGAAAATTTAGTTCGAAAGTTTTTAGTTTAAAATATTTTTCGAAAAATTTTTAATTTTTTTAGTTCGAATTTTTTTTTGGGTTCGAAAATTTTTTAAATTCCTTTTAGTTCGAAAAATTTTTTTGATTTGAAAATTTAGTTCGAAAGTTTTTAGTTTAAATTTTTTAGTTCGAATTTTTTGAAATTTTTGTTTCAAAATTTTTTAGTTCGAAAATTTTTTGTTTGAAAATTTTTGTTTAAAATTTTTTAGTTCGAAAAAATTTAGTTTAAAATTTCTTGCACTCTGCGGAATCGTTTCGAAAAGAATCGGAGCAGTTTCGGTAAGACAAATCTGGCAACACTGTTTCCATTAATGAAGCGCTTACTGAGCGTTTAAAAAATCGCTTAAACTCACAACAATGTGTTATAAGAAATCTACAAGCGACACCCCTCTTTCACCATTGTTACTTCCAGAGACATAGGCTACTAATTCAAGGACAGGATCTCCATCAAGGTAAGAAAGCTGGTAATCATCTTATCTGTCAAAGAGAACGATAATATTTAATGTAAACTTCAGTACAATATCATGATACCAAAAAGGGTTATTTAAGGAGGAGGTTGAACCCTTCATGGGAACTTTAAGGATAACCATAAAAAGGGAACAAAATTCTAAAATACAGGTCTAGGGTGATCACCGACATATCGCTCTATATTTCACTCATGGGGTGTGTGGTGGGTCTAAGATCATGTGACCTCTGTCGGCCAATCAGAATCGAGGTACCAAAGCACTCATCTTACTCGTAAAAAAGGAAACGAATTTCAAAAGTCACAGGGCTTAAGATCACGTGACCTCTATCATCGTGGTACCAAAGGATTCATCTTACCCATAAAAAGGGAACGAATTTCAAATATCGCATGGTCTAAGATCACGTGACCTCTATCAGCCAATCATAAACACTCATCTTACCCGTAAAAGGGAACGAATTTCAAATATCGTAGGGTCTAAAATCACGTGACAGCTATCAACCAATCAGAAACACACATCTTACCCGTAAAAGGAAACGAACATTAAAAATCCCGGGTGAGGGATTTTCCCCGCGGGTGACTCATGACGTCATACCGCGTGACCTAAAAAATTTGAATTTCCCGCGTGGGCGGGGCCTAATGTCACGTGACCTCTCTCAGCCAATCAGAATCGAGGTACCAAAGCATTCATCTTAGCCGTAAAAGGGAACGGAGTTCAAAAATCCCGGTCATAAAAGAGAATGAGGATGAGTCATTCGGGCGAACGTCGGGGACTACTACTCTTAGCTTGATGACCCCAACAGTGTTGTGAAGTTTCCGCAAGTTTCCTTATGAAGTTTCCGTCATTCCCCGTTCTTGTTCCACTTGGGTCCAAATATTCTTGTTCTCAAATACTTCCAGTCTACGTTCTTCCCTCAGTGTAAGTGACCATATTTCGCAATCATACAGGACAACAGGCTTGATTATCGTTTTATATATTTTAAGCTTCAAATTCCTCAACAGAAGTCGTGGCGACAAAAGCTTTTGAACTGAATAATAACACGAATTCGTGCTTTTAGTCGACATTCAATTTCTTCGTGAATATCGTTTTGGTCTGTTAATATTGATCCTAGATATTTAGAAGTATCCACTTTGCCGAAAGTATTATTTGATATTTTAACGTATTCATAATTTGCAGTATTACGATCCTGACGAACTTCCATGTATTTAGTTTTCTCTGCATTTACTTCTAATCCCATGTCACTGCAAGTGTTTAATGAGACTACTGCATTTCTTTCTATTATTTCCCTATCATCCCTTATTATATTAGATCATCAGCATTCGCCATAACGTGGTGAATATCATTCAGCTCTAGACCCTGGTTTCTATCTTTGATTTTCCTTATAGCGTACTCCAGAACCAAGTTGAATAATAATGGCGGCAACACATCTCCTTGTTTCAAGTCATTCACGACGTGAGAGCTCGTAGGCGAGAATTTTCCTACTCGGATTTTACTTTGGCGTTCATTTAAACATATCTGTATTAATTTAACTAGCTTTTTCGGCATTCCAAATTCTGTAAGAATGTTGTACAATGTTTGTCCTAATCGAGTCGTAAGCCTTTCTAAACTCAATAAATAATTGATGTACTGGGGTATTGTATTCCCATTTCTTTTCGATTATTTGTCGAATTGTAAATATTTGGTCGATAGTTGATCGATTTCTCCTAAATCCGCACTGATAATCTCCAATAATTTCATGTGCATATGGGGTCAGTCTTGCTAATAGAATGTTTGAATTTTGTAGGATGTTGACAGAAGAGAAATGCTTCAATAATTACTACAATCACTTTTGTTGCCTTTCTTACGAATTGAAACATTGATTCTTTCCATTCTTGTGGCAATTCCTCCTTTCTCCAGATAAAGAAAATGAGTTCGTGTATTTTGTTCCACAATTTTCCCCTTAGCTAAAATTAACTAAGCCGGAATTCCGTCATCTACACCCAGAGATTTGTGTTTCTTTATTCGGTTAGGAGTTTGGAATATACGGTTCTGCTGTGTGCATTTCCCTTTCTCTACAGACATTCGTTTTTGGCTACGTGTTAACAAATCGTCAAGGAAATCTTTCCATCTATTCAAGACACTATCTGTATCAGTGAGGGTTATTCTGTTGGCTTTCTTTAATATATGAGCCCGAGGTTTATAGCCTTTCTTAAATTTGTTAATGCCTTTATAGATGTCCTGAATGTTTTTATTTTCACTGTTATCTTCAAGTTTCTCAATTTTAGCTTTCAAAAAATCGCGTTTCTTTGTTCTAAAAGTTTTGGAAGTGTCCCGTTTGATATCAAAGAAATTTGAAATTTTTTGTAGTTTGGACTTGGGAACCAACGCAGTTTTTTCTCTTCTCTGCTAGTTTAGTGCAGTCCTGGTCGAACCATGGTTTGTTCCTATGTATTTCAGCGTGTCCCAGGGTGCATTGTCTATCTCTAATTTCATCCCAAGTCCACAATATTAGTGCACTCCTAACCTTCTAAAACCGAGAATGTATTAGTCATTCACACATTTAATTTGTACCTAACATTAGCAACTACTTAAACCCACACCTGACACCATAACACACAAAACACACCTCGGGTAGCTCGCCGAACAAAACATGAACAACTCTCATATACTGGGTATCACAACTGTTTCAGGAACGTTTGTAGTAGAACATATTCCTTCACAAAACCGGAACCAATTAACTGAATTGAAGAATCGAATGGCGGAGTCAATAATGAATGAATTGCCTAAAGGATTGCCGATGAATAGTTTGCAATAAATATAATAGATTCAAATACGCTTATGTACCTGTTCCAGTCACTTTCTGTAGCTTGAGTTGTATTATATTGTGAAAACGTTTAGTGGTATAATTTTGAAGTTTGATGATAGTTTGCTAATAACATACTGAACAAACTCTCTGCATACTACACCTCGTCCTTTTTGTGAAACCCCATCTCCGTTATGAAGACCTGTTTATTGTAAACATATTACATGAATTTAGCGGCAGACTCTTTCAAACTACTTTCCAGTTACACTTTCCTTTGCCATTTCTTCCCTGATTCTTTTACTTGTGAACTGATGTATGAATTCTGATGAGTATCCGATCCTTCATTCCAATGCAGCGTTCCGTGGAACTTCAATCAAAATATTACACTATTTCTACATCAATTAAGAGAACGTATATATTTTAACGCATCAATTCATATAAAAGAAGAAATGTCATTATTTGTTTCGTGAGTTACTTCACCACAGAACTTGAAAACAATTAATTTTCTGGACGTGCCCATTAGTGGATAGAACAACGTATTCCACACAAATATTTACAGAAAACCTAGTAGAAGCTATATCTACATTCAAAAAAATCAAATGTTTGGATAAATTTATTCCTCAGAGTTTCCAAAATGATGTCATAGAACTAAAATATTTACAGACAATTAGACTTTGTCTACTCCAAAATGATTATAACAAACACTCGTTAGATAAATGGAAATAAACAAAAATTTTAAGAAAACCAAAAATGCATCAAAAGATTGCAATCTTGGCCGATAATTAGTTTTTGGATCAGGGACCACAAAATTTTTGAACGGCCTTTAAATCGAGTTTTCTTATTTTCTACGGAATAAGCACATCATACTGAAATAATTTAGGTTCGGCTACACTGTATATAAGTCTCCAGATATAAGGTCTACAAGAAAATTTTTGATTGAAATATATTGGAATTTTTTTTTATCCAAAAACACTAAATACAGCAGACTTTTGTTTTAAAACTCTAAATTCAAGGGGACACGAAAAAATTCGAAGTGTTCAAAAGCATGTAATTTTGAATACCTTAAATGACGCGAACAAACTATTGTATCTGATAATAATAATAATAATAATAATAATAATAATAATAATAATAATAATAATAATAATATACGATATACTCTATCTTTAAGGCACTGTACAATTACCTGATCCAATATCACAAACAAACAAACTACATTTACTAGCACATAAACTATGCTTTACGTACCATGAAAAACACATTTAAGTACAGTACCATGTACACTGAATGAACACAATATCACGCCAACAAGTAACAACCTTAATTATGTGTTCACTTAAAGTTCATAATCTTAATCTTCATATGTTGTAATTTGTTTTTACAGGGTCAACAAAATCTTCAACGTAATTTATTGCATGAAATACATCACTAGTAACTTTTGGTTGCATTTAATGAATCTTCATAAATTTTCTCAACCATTTCGAATATTTCAGATGAGTTTGGGAAATGCTCTTTCTTTACTTTATTGCCTATCTTGTCTTTATCAAATAGATGTATTTTTTCTTACGTCACCTACTTACGACTGCCTCTGGATTGCTGATAACCAGTTGATATTGAATTATTCTGTTTGCAATCTGTCCAACACTAAATTATATATATATATATATATATATATATATATATATATATATATATATATATTGTAATTACTTCGAATTATCGAGCATCAGGTACAAAAGATCAGTTTACCCATTTTCTAATTGTTTTCAGTACAGTTTTCAAGAAGAATAAATTTCTGTCCGAATTATCCAAATTCAATTTATCAAGAGGCCGCTGTATTTACAAAAAAGAACAAAAATTCTAAAGTAATAAAAAAGAAACAAAATACACACAAAAAAAGAAAAATGAATTTTCCGGTCTTTAGCTTGGACTTACAATACATACAATACAAAAAAAAAAAAAAAAACGCAGAAAAATATGGTTTCAGGGTGGTCTTCAAGTCACCAGAAATATGGAAAAAAAAAATTTGACAGGGTACTACATAAAGCAAAAATAAACTGGTGTTTATGACATAGCATGAACTTCTGACTAAACCTAGACAGGTATGACGAAAAGGAAAATCAAAACAGTTTCAGTACTATCAAAACACGTAAATGAGTATAAGCCTCCTATAAAAGAGACCAACATTTTGCACAGGTCTTCCTTATTTATTAAAAGTACGGATTACCCCCAAATTGAAAATATTGAAAGTATACGAATCCTTCTTCATTAAGACGAAGAAACCTAAATTATATCTGGATAAAGGTAACAGAGACAAGTAATGAAGAACTGAATTACATCATGACTACATCATGAATTACAGCAAATAAGGACATCTCATACTTACTGTTACTCTACGAAAATTTCCATAACAGTTGACTCTCAGTTGGAAAAATGTAAAAGCATTTTCAGGCCAGCCATCCTGAGTGACATTTTTCCTGCCATCCATTCTGAGCTTTCCTTTTCCGCACCGAACAAATGCCTGGATGCTATCTGACATAAAGGTTCGAGGACGCTTCCTTCCTTTCCCGCTTTTCTGGATAGTGTGATCGCCTGGATATGTGTTACCTGTGTGGTGTGTCAAGGTGTTTTATGTTTCACTATTTGCTTATTTATGTAGACACTATTTACGAGATTACTCCTTGAGTCACTGCTTAATTCATAGTTTTCTTCTTATTCGGGAAAGAAAATTATTTCTGCACTGAAAATCGAAATGATGTAGATTAATATGACTTCTTTTCTCTTCTGAATATTGGAAAACTCAATTTATGTTGAGGAAAATGTCTGTTACTTGGACTTACAATACATACAATACAAAAAAAAGAAAAAAAATCGCACAAAAATATGGTTTCAGGGTGGTCTTCAAGTCACCAGAAATATGAAAAAAAAATTAACAGTTTTTTTTATGTCAATTGGCATTCAAGTAGAATGAAGTTTGTTTTGTGTGGTCTATTGACTCGAATGCTGGGAAAATTTCGTTGCAGGAACAGTGGACGGTTCTCTGTAATTTATCATATAGTCCCACCGTTTATCTAAGTTACCTTTATCCAGGTTCTATTATATCACTGTAGAGAAATAACACCCTTCGACGTACCACACCGGTAACAAAAGCTGCTCTTTTATATGAATTAGTGTGTCAATACGCACACATTGATTTATAACGTGTTTTAAAAGAATCACTCGATTTCTTACAACCGTAACTGTACAGCTTTTTATCCGTTTTAAACCAACAATAAACCGTTAGAAAGAAGGAATTGTCAATTTTCGAGTGGTGGCTGCAGACAGGTGTCAACGAGGGAATTTATTTCGGGCGGGATCCAAAGCTTTTTTGCGAGGGAACGAAATTGAATATGAGGAGAAATTGTTAAAATTTGTAAAATCATCTCTAAAATTAGACTAAATTTACGTAAAAGTCTGGATTTCGGGGGTATCTGAAGCCACAAAACCAACCCCCTGCGTATGTCCCTGACTGCACAGCAGAAATCATATTGCATTCTACGCTTCGCGAAGTAAGAGTCCGTAACAATGTTCGGCGTGAATTTTGTGGACAGTATCCTAGTATTAAATATCCTATTGCTCAGAGCGTTTGGCGATGCTATAAACAATTCCAAGTTATCGGGGGGTTATTTGTTTAAAGGGAAATCCAGTGATTGTCCCCGCGTATCAGAAGAAAGTTTGAGGCGGATTTGAGTACGCTATAGACATATACCGTGTATCCCAAGAGGGCCATATTTAGAACCTATGATTTGGTATGAGAAAACAGCTCCATGGTTATTAGCTTTGTAATATAAAATTAATCTCAAGTGACTATGTACTGTACTAAAAGTACCATTTACATTTTAAATCGGATAATTATTTTCGAGACATCCTGTACTATGACAGTCTATTAGTTAACAGTGTATTTTGCTATATACACGGAACATAAATAAAAAGAATTACTTCCAGCAAAATAAAAGCTGCCAATTATTATTTGGAACAAACGACATACATTTTAGAACTACAGAACTTCGCTATTTTCTCGAAAAATACACATGAGAATCTACTCTGAAACATGTTATGATCTATTGACTAATATATGTGTCTTATATTTAGACAATATTTTTATCTAAATAGAAATTAAAATTTAAGGGTTAATGTTATTTTTACACTGTATTTCATTAACCATATTATGTACTGTTGTCTTGCTAGTGTTAGAATGAAGAGCTTAATGAGGATAGATTTTAGTAATAGTTTTACATCAATAAGCGGCATAGCTCTCATACAACATTAATTTTTAGGTTTACATATTCCATTGGTTTTTCTCCATTTTCACGGAAACTACACAGGACCTTTTACTCTCACCGGTATCATTTTGTTTAGCTCAAGCCGAATTATCGATTCGTATACATATATATATATATATATATATATATATATATATATATATAATCTTCTGATAATTTCTTTCCCATTAAACGCTAATAATCTACAGTGTGTCCGTAAATTTGCGTATCGTTTGAACCAAGAACGATAAAGATATGAGACTCGAAACAAATGTAAGCGTGTTCTATGTAGATATTTTCGAAATCATGACCAATGTTAGAATTTGCAACATTTTTATGTAGTGACGAAAGTGTAAAATAAAAAATGCACAAAATGAAGAAAATCAATATTCAGTTGGAGAAAACTAATTTCCTGTGGATAAATCCCTGTGTATATGTGCAGTATGCATCAACATTTATCTGTTGGTGCGAAAATGTGACAAAGTTGATACAGTATTGTCATGCGAAAAGACAGTTTAATGCAAGTCCGTAAGATGGATGTTCTTTTGGCAGAAACGCGGCCCCTGGCAACACTGTTGTAAAATTACTGCAACAGGTGTGTTTTGGGTTAATTTATGATAAGCAATGAGAATTTGCACATAATTGATAACTTGAGTGTTTATTCAAAAATTTGCGATAAAATAATACCCACCTGGTAGCTGGTAGAGCGTTCACCTCTATGTGTGTGGTCCCTGGTTCGATCCCACTTCGCCCCAAGCGAGTTTTGTGGTGGATAAACACTGTATGCGTGGGTTTTCGTGTGATACTCTCGTTTCCTCCCACTTTCTCATTCCACCAATTATTCCATCGTCATTCACTTGCTTTAAGCAACGCCTCCCTTGTTCTAAAGGCCATAATCGTGGGACGATAAACTCAAAGATTTCATTTCTGTTTCTTAACTCTCTAGACATGCGCACTATGCTGTGCATAACTATGGGAAGTCTTAGAGAACAACTATGCTAGTCCGTCTGCAGGTACCAGAGCAAACACGGTAAGAGATGGCGAAAAAGATTTTTCTGATATGGATTAAGCGTCTTAAAAATAGACTCCATCTCCGCAGGTATCTCTCTATTGCAACCAAAACTGGTAAGGATGCATCATTTCCGTTTTCAATATCGATCATCATAGAACAAATACGGTGAGACAAAGCGAGAAAGAGTTGTTTGATGTACGTTCACCGTCCCAGGAATAAATTTCATCTCTATTATTGTACTCAAAGTGGAAATAATAAAATGCTTTTTATTTTCTAGCTTGGAACTGCGTGTAACTTAAATACAAATAACATCTGACCAAAACAAACTAAGATTAATATTGGATTTTCTGCCAAAAATTGGAAGTCGTACAACTGTAGTTTCAATATTGAAACCCGTGAATCAAAAAATAGTAAGAAAAACAGTTTTAAAAGATACTATTATTATTATTAATGGTTTGCATTCAACGTCTGAAGAATATATTTCATCTCCATTCCTTCTCTTATATCATTTACGGTTTCATTATTGGATTCTCGCAGTACATAAATGATAAAGAGTTAGAAAGATTTTTTTCTTGATATGTATCTGTACGTCATAGTTACATTTTTTTCAGGTATTCATGGAAAAACCTAAGCTAATCCAGGAAATGAAGATGCATGCTATCATCGTTTGCTTGGCTGCAGGTTACTCCAATTTAGAAGTCGCTGCATTCCTGAATTTCGCTCGGTCATTCCTCTTCAGAGTTCGAAGAGAACTAGGGGTTGCCAGGGGTGATGTGAAGACCGTTTCCCGCAGTAAATATTATTGGAGCTCGAACATTATCAAGACGCTAGAATTCGTCAGTTCTTTGCAAGCTGCTTTCGATGAGGATCGTGGGAACTGCATGCGGATACACACGAGAGGATTACATGTTGACGAGACTACCATGCGACGTGTGGTTCATGAGAATCTTCGTCACAAGTCGTATGTAATGCGGAAAGAACAGTTCTTGTCCGAGAGAACCAGGCCAAATCGACTGACCAAAGCCAAGCTCCTACTGAACAAGCGGGAAAATCCAGAAGAGCCCGATATGCTTGCTTGCTTTCTTTCTTTCTTTCTTTCCTTTTTTCTTTCTTGCTTTCTTTCTTTCTTGCTTTCTTTCTTCCTTTCTTTCTTTTTTTCTTTATTTTTTTCTTTCTTTTTTTCTTTCTTTCGTTCTCTCTTTCTTTCTTTCTTTCTCATACACACAAATTCCCAGGTTCTGGGGATCAGTCAGTGAAGATGACATGCCACCACACTTCTTTCGTCAAAATCCCAGAGTCGACGCTTACAACGATGTGCTGAAGTTGGTTGTGAAGTCCTGGATTACTGTTGTAGCATGTGGGAGACCACATGTTTTTTCAGCAGAACTCCACTTTGTCTCATACAGCCTATACCACGCAAGAATTGTCGACAATTTTCATAACCATGTTATTTCCAATATGTGGCGCCCCAACTTCTCAGATGTTAACCCAATGGATTATTATGTATGCGGTGTGGTTGAGAGGGACTCTAAAAGACATGAGCACAACACCGTTGCGGATCTCAGGCAGCTGTTGTAGTTGCAATGGTGAGCATTCCCAATACCCATCTCATTACTGCCTGCAGAGTCTGTTATTGCGCTGACGGTGGTTTCATTGAATGATCTAGTCCATTGTGAAGACCATAATGCCGTTTACAGCAATTTGATATCTCGGGTGTTTCTGGAGATACGGTAAAAAATGTTAGCTTCCAGCAATGCTTAAAATTATGTAATACCGAGAACCTATTGTAATTACAGCTATCAAAACATATTGTAATAACGCTATAGAAACAAAATAAATCAAAAATTGTTTTAAAAAATCCACCAATACGTCATTTTAAGCCATGTATCAAATTTTAAGTGTTTTATCATACCTTCCGAATGGTTTGAGATATTAAAATCGATGTAAACGGCATTATAATGTTTATGTATATTGGGAACCATGTGCGTAATTGGCGTGATACGTATCAACACTTTCCGAATAATAAAGTCCTTTGAATAAGTAAAATTTTCAGCTTCTTATAACTTTGTTTCTGCTTGTTCGAAACGAAATCTTTGAGTTTTACGTCCCACGGTTATGCCGGTGAGACTAAAGGAGACGGTGATGATAAGTAATGAATGAAATGGTGGAATGAAGAAAGTGGGAGGAAACGGGAGAACCCCCACGCACACGGTGTTTGTCCACCACAAAGTTCACTTGGCGGGTTCTGGGATCGAACCCGGGATCCCAGGCACCAGAGATGAACGCTCTACCACTGAGCCACCGCGGCCCCAATTGTTCGAAATGCGTTATATGATGACCGTAGTACTCGATATTAAGACATTTTAGATGTGCGTTACCCCTTCCATCTTATTTGTGTTATTACTGTTGTAGAAACCTCCAAACTTTGGTTGTTTTACGATGCTTGTGATACTGTAGCATCCTTAGTTTGCAACATTGCATGATAAGTGTGGTTTCGTAAGTTTTCGTTTTATGTGTAGGTTTGTAATAGCCGAACGTAGTGCCATTTCAAAAAATAAAACTTTATGTTGGCGGCACTGTTAAGCTCTCGATATCACAAAGTATGCCAAACAATATCCACCTGCCGATACTTGCATTATACAAAATTTCGGTGTTGTTTGTCCATTGGTTTAAAAGATACAAGAACGTACCAAGATAAATGGTCCACCCTGTAATATATATATATATATATATATATATATATATATATATATATATATAGGGCGGCCCAAAAATAGGAATACTGTACCATACTGATCAGCTCATTGCATTTTATATCATTTCTTATTGTTATCCATCAGGTAGGCTTAGTTTCTGTATTATTTGTTCTTAATGTGTGTTTACTTACATCTTAAACTCGGAATAGGCAAAGCAAATAAGCCCATAAACTAGAATCTATGCAGGGGTGTATACCTATATAATACTATATGTATTTATAGTAAGACTTAATAATCGTATTTTTTCTCTTACAGGAAGTTGCCTATAGTTCGGATATTCCTGCAACTAGTGAGCATAATGTGGAACTAGGTCTCACCGCAACTGGGAACCCTGAACTTTCTTTGCCGTTGGAAGACACATCACTTATAAACACTTTGCCGGTGGAACTTGTAATGAAAATATTCTTATATCTTCCTATCAGTGATTTGAGTTTAAATGTTAGCTGCGTTTGTTCTCGCTGGGGAAGAATTGTTGGTGACCCGTTTTTGTGGCGTGGTTCGATGTTAGTATGTGATCGAAGAATGACGTGTAAGCAAGCAAGTAACATATTCTCACGATCACCGTACCTAGAGAGCTTGTTTATTACACGTGAGAAGTTTAAGACAATATTAAAATTAGCCTCAGCGAAGTGTAAAAATATTCAAGCGCTTGAAATCAAAAGTCGCGATGACTTGAAAGCGAGTTTGTTGCGAGATACGTTAAGGCGTTGTACAAAAGTCACTTCTGTAAAGCTGGACACTTGTTTGAGTCTTGATGTAGAATTTGATGAGGTAATTAATCAGTTTAATGACATAAGAACTTTGATTATTCCTTTTTGTCATTTCTTAAATGGGCCTATGTTAAGAAAGATAATTGACAAGTGTAAACACATGGAAGAGCTCAATATTTTGTTTGCCAATAATATTAGTGATGCTGACATTTTGTATTTGATCGAAAACCAGTGTAAGAATCTTGTTAGCTTGAAAGTTGGTGGTTCTAGAATGACCGACACTGCATTCTGTAAATTAAGTGAGTTGCACAAACTTCGTAAGCTAGATATATTCTTCTGTAACGAGATGAGCGATCTAAGTTTGAATGCTCTTTCGCGATTGTCACTGGACACGTTGAAACTGAGAAATGGAAAGAAACTGACGACTCGGGGAATAGAGAAACTACTTTCAGCGAAAACTATGTCCGGCTTGAAAACTCTCGACTTGTCCTTTACTGATTGTGTGGACGATTCGATTGCATACAATCTTGCGACTTATTGTCCTCTTTTGGAGACTGTAGTATTTCGGGGATGTAAAGGTGTTACCAAGTCAGGAAGGTTCCGTATCAAAAGAAACTGTCGCCATTTGAAATACGTGCTTTTCAGATAGTTTTCTACTATTATTCAGCTGTAACAGGCTTTTAAATCACATTACACTGTTAACTTTATAATTGTAGAGTAAATTTACCGGTAAATTTCGTTGATATTCTGCCCGTTATAATTCGCTGTCCTCCTCCTCCTCTATTTGTAGAATAAAACTACATTTTCGTTCGTAATACTTAATGTAACTTTTAAGTAATATATATTAATTTATCTGTTAATACCAGAGTTTTAAGTGTGAATAACAGAAATCACTATTAAATGGACTGTAAATAAATAATTCAATATTTATCTTCCCGCTATTTTCGTTTGTAAACTTGTGATTAAATGTGATCATCTTTATTGTCATAACTTTTGCTTTCGGTGCTACTGAAAGAAAAAGGAAAGAAGTATTTGCTATGTTGGAGCTTGTAAAAAATAATATTTTCTCTTACAACTGTTATTATGGTTTTGTACATACTTAATGTTACTTAGTTTAACATATCTTTCATTCCTGAATCTTTTAATACAAAAATCAGCTATTCTGAAAAGAGAATATATATATATTGTTACAAAGCGTAGGTAGTCATACAAAATTGATCTAGTTTTGGTTGCAGAAATATATATATATATATATATGGAATTTATTTGCAAAAGAGTGATGTATAAATATATTCTACAATTTATGTTGTTTCGTGTTATCCCAAGAATGGTTGTTATCTTTGTTAGATATTAAATGATTTTGTCCAGTATATTATACCAAAGCGTAGGTCAAATTTTTCTTTTTTTTTATGAAAAAATTGTTGTGTTTGTTTGCAATTTTATGTAAAATTAGCCTATATAAGTTGAAATATGTTTACTTTATACTTTTAGTTTCCATATAAATTTTACTTTTTGTTACTCTTGTAAATACTAAGCTTTATTATTATTATTATTTTTTCTTAAGTTGTTTCATTCAAGTCGCGAGTTCTATATTGAAAATTCTCTTTATAAAGCCAATCAGAAATCATTTATCTTTAGTTGCTCAATCGTATCTCGTATCGCTAAATGAAACCAGAGATAATTTACTGCATTTTACCTATAAAGAACTACAAATTCCTTCAATCACATTGCTAATATAATGAATTTATACATGTGATACTGCTCCTTTTCATGTATTTTCATTAATTACTTGAATAAAAGTTTTCGAACATATTTAGTAGAAGTAGATTTTAGTTCAAAAGTAAAAGACGTTTGGAGATGGTCACAAATCCTTGCCTCACTAAACATGTGTATATCGAAATTTTCTCGCATATTATTTCTTATACTCTTGTATGCAGATTGTTTCCAGTTGGTGGTTCTAGAATGACCGACACTGCATTCTGTAAATTAAGTGAGTTGCACAAACTTCGTAAGCTAGATATATTCTTCTGTAACGAGATGAGCGATCTAAGTTTGAATGCTCTTTCGCGATTGTCACTGGACACATTGAAACTGAGAAATGGAAAGAAACTGACGACTCGGGGAGTAGAGAAACTACTTTCAGCGAAAACTATGTCCGGCTTGAAAACTCTCGACTTGTCCTTTACTGATTGTGTGGACGATTCGATTGCATACAATCTTGCGACTTATTGTCCTCTTTTGGAGACTGTAGTATTTCGGGGATGTAAAGGTGTTACCAAGTCAGGAAGGTTCCGTATCAAAAGAAACTGTCGCCATTTGAAATACGTGCTTTTCAGATAGTTTTCTACTATTATTCAGCTGTAACAGGCTTTTAAATCACATTACACTGTTAACTTTATAATTGTAGAGTAAATTTACCAGTAAATTTCGTTGATATTTTGCCCGTTATAATTCGCTGTCCTCCTCCTCCTCTATTTGTAGAATAAAACTACATTTTCGTTCGTAATACTTAATGTAACTTTTAAGTAATATATATTAATTTATCTGTTAATACCAGAGTTTTAAGTGTGAATAACAGAAATCACTATTAAATGGACTGTAAATAAATAATTCAATATTTATCTTCCCGCTATTTTCGTTTGTAAACTTGTGATTAAATGTGATCATCTTTATTGTCATAACTTTTGCTTTCGGTGCTACTGAAAGAAAAAGGAAAGAAGTATTTGCTATGTTGGAGCTTGTAAAAAATAATATTTTCTCTTACAACTGTTATTATGGTTTTGTACATACTTAATGTTACTTAGTTTAACATGTCTTTCATTCCTGAATCTTTTAATACAAAAATCAGCTATTCTGAAAAGAGAATATATATATTGTTACAAAGCGTAGGTAGTCATACAAAATTGATCTAGTTTTGGTTGCAGAAATATATATATATATATATATATATATATATATATATATATATATATATATATATATATATATGGAATTTATTTGCAAAAGAGTGATGTATAAATATATTCTACAATTTATGTTGTTTCGTGTTATCCCAAGAATGGTTGTTATCTTTGTTAGATATTAAATGATTTTGTCCAGTATATTATACCAAAGCGTAGGTCAAATTTTTCTTTTTTTTTTATGAAAAAATTGTTGTGTTTGTTTGCAATTTTATGTAAAATTAGCCTATATAAGTTGAAATATGTTTACTTTATACTTTTAGTTTCCATATAAATTTTACTTTTTGTTACTCTTGTAAATACTAAGCTTTATTATTATTATTATTATTATTTCTTAAGTTGTTTCATTCAAGTCGCGAGTTCTATATTGAAAATTCTCTTTATAAAGCCAATCAGAAATCATTTATCTTTAGTTGCTCAATCGTATCTCGTATCGCTAAATGAAACCAGAGATAATTTACTGCATTTTACCTATAAAGAACTACAAATTCCTTCAATCACATTGCTAATATAATGAATTTATACATGTGATACTGCTCCTTTTCTTGTATTTTCATTAATTACTTGAATAAAAGTTTTCGAACATATTTAGTAGAAGTAGATTTTAGTTCAAAAGTAAAAGACGTTTGGAGATGGTCACAAATCCTTGCCTCACTAAACATGCGTATATCGAAATTTTCTCGCATATTATTTCTTAGACTCTTGTATGCAGATTGTTTCCAAGCAGTTTGCAAAGTATTGGATTTGCTCTGTCCTACATCGTAGGTATATCATTATTAACATACTAAAGCTTGTATCTATGAATTTAAGCTCCTGTTTGTGAAAATTGCAATACCAAGAGAGACACATGCGAGTGGAATGAACTTTATACCACAGATTAATTTCAGTACTACATAGAAATTCAGAGTTGTACACCTCTAACTTTTATAAATTAATATGGCGTTAAGCTTGAAAGTGTTGAATCAGAGTCTCAGTACTTCATGGCATCGAATCAAAAGACGTTCGGTTTATTCCTGAGGAATCATTGGCACACTGCTGGAGAATCGTGAGAACAAGGTGCTAATTCAGGATGTCTATCGGTTACGAAATCAGAAAATGGTCATGAAAGTCACGAAAAAGTCATGAAATTTAGCTTTTGGGTCACGATTTTGTTTGTTTGTTTGTTTGTTTGTTTTTGTTTTTAACTGTTCAAAATACAATGTCAAAGTTCACCACCAAAAATATCTATGATCAGCTTTAGACGCTACCAAATCGCAAGCAAAGTACGTTTCTATCGCATGGATGAAAATTCGCTCTTGAAATTTTTAGGAAATTTTATGATTTGGTAAAGAAAAGGTCACGAAATTTCACTTTGGGATTTTAGTAGACACCCTACAGTATCTTGTGTACAGCGGGCCACAGAAATTCTTGAAGTGCAAAGTCCGTGAGTTAGGCAACCCAACTAACGCCCGCTACAAGATTAATTACGTCCGTTCGAGTACCTAGAACAGCAGCATGAAGTTTCCCCACCTGTTAAAAGAACAAATCTAAAGTGTGTTTTTGTGCAGGAGTGAAAAGAAACGCTGGCAGACGAAATGACAAAAGGGAGTCTGCGTACCATAGGTGTCCAAACTCGCGAGCCCGGCGCTCGTGAGCTCGGCACTCGCACTCAACCGGGCTCGCGCTCAATAATTGAGCGCGAGCCCAGTTGAAAAAAGTGAGTGCGAGCCCGAGTGAGCGCGAGCCCACTTGAGATTAGTGAGCGTGAGCCCGAGTGAGCGCGAGCCCAGTTGAAAGAAGTGAGCGCGAGCCCACTTGAGATTAGTGAGCACGAGCCCGAGTGAGCGCGAGCCCAGTTGAAAAAAGTGAGCGCGAGCCCACTTGAGATTAGTGAGCGTGAGCCCGAGTGAGCGCGAGCCCAGTTGAAAAAAATGAGCGCGAGCCCAGTTGAAAAAAGTGAGCGCGAGCTCTGTTGGGAAAACTGAGCGCGAGCGCGAGTGAGCGCGAGTCCAGTAGAGAGAAGTGAGCGCGAGCCCAGTTACGATTAGTGAGCGCGAGTGCGACCGAGCGCGAGTGCAGTTAAGATTACTGAGCGCGAGCCCAAGTGAGCGCGATCACAGTTGAGAGAAGTGAGTGTGATCGCGAGCCCAAGTGAGCGCGATCACAGTTGAGAGAAGTGAGTGTGATCTCGAGCCCGCACTCGCTTCGCGCTTACGTGGACTCATTTGCTTCAGAGACAAGAACATAAGAAACGCATTCCATGTGCAGCATTGAAAAGGAAAATTTTGGTAGGTGAGTGTGAGTGAGAGTTAGCAAAAATACCCATCTCTGCTTCGTAAGCTCTGAATGAGACGTAGCGTTTTCAAAATTCTCCCATCATTCCGAAAGATGCAGAGATCATATGATGCTTGTATTTTATGGTTGAAGGTACAGAGCATAGAGGGAAGTGAGACAATTCTTGGAAATTGCTATCTATTGTTACAGAGCAGCAGGATTTTTGCACATGGGTTTGTTGTCCATATTGAAGGATAGTATGAAACTAGATTTATGTAACTAGATTTCAGTGGAAGTTTTTTATTTTTATTATTATTTATTTATTTCTAAAGAATTTGAAACAATGCTATAAGCAATGAATAAAACTACAACAGCTTACAACTTTTCTTTTCTTCTTCTTGGCCAAAAACTATATGAATACTCCGTATAACACATTTAAATTACGGCAAAATATTTACAATCATGCACTTGCGCCTTCCTTACACCGTGTCCTGGGTTGGAGTCCTGATGAGGAGAGCCTTGAAATTTGATCGTATTGCGGTGCTTATGGTTCTACCTTAAATTGAAGGACACCGTGTCATATAGCCTTTGTACTCGAAAGAGTGCAATAAGCAATTTTCTCTGCTAGTGTAGTGACTAGCGCGTATTTCCTTTGTTGTACGTGGTTCCAGGTTTGATTCAGAGTAGGAGAGCACAAAGTTTAATTTTTCATCATCATTCACTTTCATTAATCATTCACCTCCTTCAGCCGAAAGACCTTAATGGTTTGACGTTAAATTATGATTTTTTCGTTTTTTTTTTCTTTCTTTAATCGGTAATCGAATATGGTTTAGTCTTTGAACTGTATACACGCAAGAATAAAAGTTTATTCAAAATATTTGAAATGTATATTTGACGTGCAATTTATTTGTTTTCAAAATTTCTGGTAGGTTCAATAGTTCTATTCATTTCTAACAGTTAGCATAAGGTTCTACGGAAATCTATTGTTCTATTAGACTAAACTTGAGCTTAAATGTCATCTGGACTCTCAACAATCAGTATAGCGACTCTTTAAAAATGTGTATTCGACATGAATGTAGGTCGTTCTCGATTATTTATACGTCACCCTTCTATCCACCGCTAGGGAGACCGGAGATATCTTGCCCTACAATATTATTGTGATTGTATGTCATATGTGTATCAAACTTCGTTGAAATTGCTCCAAGCGTTCTAGAATTAAACTTGAACATACGTAACATATTCTAATGGTGATGCCGAGACCGAGATTACTCTAAGTATCATGTTTCTCCTCTTTAAATTTCGAGACGAGACAGACTTTAGTAAATCGAAACTAGACCGAGATACAACATATCGATCGAGCCTTACTTGAGAGTCCTAAACAAAACCGTGAACGAGAGACAGTTAAGAATGGGCACGAGCGAGTTCGAGCGAGTTTTCATTGAAACTCAACTCGGCTCGAAACAGACATATTTGAGCTCGACTCGAAAACTCGGATCGAAAAATTTCCTCCAACTCGGCTCTAAACTCGACTCGAATTTGAGTCGAGTCGAGCCAAATCGAGCCCAATGTTGTGTGTAGTTTCAAATACTTTCTTCAGATATCCTACATTGACAATATAATTATTATCAATGATACTTACTGCTACTACAAATTATTATTATTATTATTATTACAACACCGTGTATATACATGAAAGATAGGCGATTTGTATCTAAATACTAAAAGCGAGTTGACTGTTGACTTCGGTAGTCGTGAAGTCTAGGAGGGAAGGCATTATTCACGTGGTTCTGGGTCTGATTTTTGGAGGAGCAAGTATTTGGGCTCGAACCAAAAATCGTTACAAGTTAGAGAGCGCCGGCCAAACAAGTTCAAAACTGCTCGGCTCGGGTTTAGGGTTCTGAACGGCTCGAGCGGGTCGGCTTACAGCTCATTCACTATCGAGTCGAGCCGACAGCTCACTCAACAGAGCAGCGATTGGTAGAGATTAGAATTTCAGTATAAGGCAAGATCATGGGAAAAGGAAAACTATCAGATTAAACCAGAGTATTTGTTAAAATATCAAAATATAAATTGCATAGTTGGTTGGCTTGGAATCTAGCGTCCCTTTTCAACATCAAAGCTGTACGAGGTGTCGCCGTACGGTTTAAGATGGAATGTAAGCTACCGTTATGAGTTGAAACTTTTTAATGATCTCCCACCAAGATTCAAACCTGGAACCCCATGCTTCAAAGACATGTGCTCTGGCTATTCAAGTATAATGTAATGCAAAGTGTTGGAATTTATTTATTGGGGTTTAATGTTGGTTTTCGGTACCGAGGATATCTCAAACAAATTTCCTGTTGCTCAGGCTCTTGCGACTATATCAGCGGGGCCATATCAGATGCGAACTATAGCTTAACGTGGGATCCGAAGCACATAACCTGCAAGGAAACGAACCCGGGTCTACCACGCCAAAGGTACGTACGCTAACCGCTTTGTCAGGGAGGAGCTGCAAATATTGATCGAAACAAGACCGAGACTGATACGTTCTTTTTCGTATACAGATACATATATTAATATGGATGTAGGAATAAATTCAAAATGACAATATAACACCAACTAAATTATTTTCCAAGTTTGATTAAGATAAGCTGTTTTGGTCGTTTACTTTGTTTATACCTAGTTCAACAAAGGGGAAAAAATTTCGTGACAAAGTTTCCTATATGCTAATGCTGTGGTGATAAATTTACCGATGACAAAATTACTGTGTAAAATTTTCCGGTGACGAAATTACCTATATGCTAATATTTTGGTGAAAAAATTACCACTGACGAAATTACTGTGACAAAATTTTCGGTGACAAAATTACCTGTTCGGCAAATTGCCAAGAATGGAAGTGAAAAATGGCCAGCTTTAAGTAAATTTGGTGCAAGTTGTTCGATGTCAAGTTGACATACAGCCCTTAAATGGGCCTTTTATCTAGTTAATTTTGAAACCAGATACACGATCATTATGATAGCGCTAAATTTGGACAACATAATTCAAACCATCTTCGAGAGAAATATCTGTAAATAAACGTTTACATGTGGACGCATAAGTTACATTCGTTCAGCTTAATAAAGCTTAGTTGACTAAATTAAGTTTA
Organism: Thermobia domestica; assembly: GCF_964235325.1. Classification (NCBI taxonomy): domain Eukaryota; kingdom Metazoa; phylum Arthropoda; class Insecta; order Zygentoma; family Lepismatidae; genus Thermobia; species Thermobia domestica. The sequence continues at coordinate 142,344,190 of NC_137460.1, forward strand.
ACGAGGTTTATGAAAGGGAAACCTCTATATTAATTTGGAATCTAAATTAGATGACTTGCCAGTTCCCACTGGTGATCACACTACTTCTCCTGAACCCTAAGTCTTGTCTCGTCTTGTATAAATTCTCGAAAACTTCTTTCTTGTCTGGATTCTCGAGGATTCACTTCTCGTCTCGTTTTGTAAATTTAAGTACAAAATGTATTCTCTTATCTAATAGTTCTCAGAATCCTTCTGCTTCAGGAGAGAAGTCTAAGAAGGATGTAATTTAACAATATTTAAACCATATTTCTTATTGGAGTATATTGTGTAATGATTTGAATATCTTAGGCATTCCTATATGCTCTTCATTGTGATCGTATAATTACTTTTATAATTTATAGGTTTTATATACGGATCATTTAGCACTGAAATGATGTTTGAAATCTAAGACTTGGATGAACTAGTGTTGCTCTCGAGACTCGAAAAATTCCTCGTCTCGTAGAGAAAATTGTAAGAGTGATAACGGTGACGAGGTTCAAAAAGTGTTATTTTCAACAGTAACTTTCAACATATTGTTTCTTATAATTATTAACAATAAAGAGAGATATAAAATTTATATAAAGGATTGAGTTAGTAATTTGCACGAAATTAGTTTAGTAAATTTCGTTTAAAATTCCAGCAATAATACTCTTTGTAATAGGCCTATATGGTATATATTTCTTATGTGGAAAATTCTTTGATCCACTTTTTAAATTTTGAATATAATACGCACCACAGAAGACACCTGCACTAAATTCAAAGAAATCTCTGCAGCACGGGACGAAGGGTCATTCGCCGCTCCCCACTGGCAGACCATCGCAGAAATCTTTCACTGCCCCTCCCTCCCAGGAGCCGGTCCTAGATCAGGGCCTAGCTTTCAATAATAGATTACCTGTAGGCGTTATAGCTGCAGATAAAAGGTTTTCTTTGGGTACCGTAAAGTGAATGCACAGAAACATTATGTTCGTTCTGATTGCTTTTCCAAGAAATGTATACAGCTTCGTGAGTAGGTGATATTGTTTAAGACAAAGATCATCCAGTACCGTAAGACGGGGTTACTTTGCAGCAGATGTAATGAATTTTAAAGAAAATCGCATGTAACTTATAAACGTAATGATTTATAACATTATATTTTAAACTTATAATAGCTAGATATATAAGGAAAACATTCGTGCAAGTGCATTTGTAAACATTCACGATGACCGTGATCACTATAATATAAACTTTGGTGCAAAGTAACATCATAGGTCAGGATACTTTGCACCACATACAAAAAATATGTTGAACATAGGAACATAATGTTTCTGTGCAATGTTTTCCCTTCAGTATTTATACATTTCACTTCCTACACAAAACTGCATGAAATCTACAAATATTGATATTAGAATCATGGTACTGGTATCAGTACTTAGTATGATTTATCGATATTTGTAAAGAAAATTGTGTATTTTCTGGACCGGCACAGGAACCACGTTCTGATTTTTTTAGCATATACAACAAAAATGTCAACTCAGGAACGAAAAAAAAAAATCCCCGTGAACTGATTTCCCTTGGTAGCTCTTTGTGCCCAAGAATATCATCCAACCGTAATCATTGGAAGGTTTACGGGGTTTGGGGATTTCAGGCTGAAGCCTAGCCAAATTTCAGGATTTCTTTTTTTAAAAAAATAATGTTAGTAAGTCCTATGTGTGTAAGCTTCAAGCCCCCCAAAACGTCCAGCGATTAAAAACAAACAAACAAAAAAAAAAAAAAACAGAAAGAAAGAAAGAAAAAAGAAAAGAAAGAAAGAAAAAGCTAAGCCTTACTGAGTGAAGCGAATGAAGCGGATCCGCCATTGTTCGCAATTTATTTTCCAAGAAATTAATTCCAGCATCTACCTTTATAGGATATTTACCTAAAATTAGAAAGTAGGAGGTGCCAGTAGTAATAATTTCCTCTCTAAGCTATATTTTGGACCGGTGGAAAGTAACCCCTGATTAAAGGCTGAAGCCGCCTACTCCCAGTTTTATTTTTTCTATGTAAACTTTGAGTATTTCTTGCGAAGATTATTCGCCAAAATACATCTCCAGGAGGAAAGTACAGAGTAGAAGACTTTCGCAAGTATAAAAATTACATATGTTAATTAGTCTTGTTACATTGTATGTTCTAAATAAAAGAAAATTAAATCTTCGAATTTTACGTTCCACGCTTATAGGCTACTGTGTAGGGTACAGAAGAGGGCGACGATGACATGAACGAAGAGGAGTAGTGATGAGCAAATGCAAGACTAAGACCAAGACCCAGGTGGTCTTGGTCTTGCACACCGAGTCTTGGTCTTGCACTGGCACACTTGATCTTGGTCTTGGTCTTGGTGAAGACTCTTGTAAAAACTGCAAGACAAAGACTCTTGCGCTCATCACTAAAGAGGAGGAATGTAAAAATAATAGGAGGAAACGGGACAATCCGAGAAGACTCACGCACGCGGTGTTTGTCAACCACAAAACGCATTTTGCACAAGCTGGGATCGAACCAGAGACTCCACTCGCAAGAGATGATCCCTCTACTACTGACTCACCGCGATCTAAATAAAGTTTTGATATAATCAGTGAGAGATGGATTATTCTTTCTTGCCTTGTTAAATATTAGGCACTTCTTTGTCCAAATATGTCTATTTCTTTATTCTTTTTCTCAACAACACAACATTGATAGTACCTGCATTTAAAACCATTGCTTCAAAAGTAATGTTTGAAGGACACTTCATGTTGTGCTAACTCTAGAATATTTTCTGCAAGCCTATGTAATTGGTTGTTTTTTAAGTCAATAATTTATTGAAGTAAAGTAATAATTAGGACGTTCAGAGGACAATGAATCCAAGTTCATTTTCAATAAAGTTCAATTTTGCTCAGCAAATTAATTTTATTTAAAAACCTAATGTCTTCGCAGTCAAGAGTCCGAAGTAAATGTAACTAAAACCATATGAAAGGGCGTGGAATAGCTTCATATTGCAGCCGCTAGACAGAGGTGCCAGTGGGGCAGTCGCCCCACCCCCACTCTGAATTTTAGATTTTGGGACCAGTAAACCAGTTTTAAAAATATTTTGATAAGCGAAGTCCAACAGAAAACGGTTGGAGACAAATAAACATAATAAAAAGTGAAACAGGAAAATGACACGGGGCCACCCAAAACATCGCGTGGACAAAACCTCGCCGCCAAATCCTCGTGGGTCCTGACAAGCAAGGGGCGCGATATCGAGACTCGAATTGCGCAATAAGAGTTACATATTCTGAAAGAGCATAAGGTAGTTAATAAGTTACCAATTTATTAGCTGCAGTCCGCCAGTAGGGAAAAAGTTATGGGACTGTCAAGTTCAGAGCCTGGCTACGAAAACCACACAAAACTTAGCATTTGGCTTGTTCCTCTTTCTATTGACAAGAGATAATGAACCCTAACGTATTCTCATCACAGGACATGAGTTTGACATAAGAAAATATGTATGAGAAGAATTGTCAGTGTTGCCATCCATAGAAATTACAGTGTTGCCAGAATAAGAATACCTCGAAATGCTGGCAAGTAAATAGTACGTGATCGGGACTTGCGTTGCACAGTACGGGTTATAAGTATATTCTGAAAGAGCTTCAATCATGAAGTGACCACGCTATTAGCTGCAGTACGCCAGTAGGGCCAAATTATGGGGTTGCAAAGTGAACATGAGAGACTATGGCAAACAGAAGGAATAACCTGTTTGTGTGTGCAATAGCAAATAGTATTTGTTTGGGAAGGGGAGATAGCTATGTAAATGACAGTGTTAAGCCACATAATTGATATGAAGAGCAGTAAGATCGAGTCATCCAAACAAAAACAGTTAGTACAATATGCACATCGGACGATAGCCAGCGACGCACAGTGATAACACATCACCTATAGACATTATAGTGTTGCTAGAATACCCTACACTCTTCGTTAAGGCACGGAGTACAAGAATGAATTCAACGTCGTTGGTTGACATATCACTGACAACACGAACCGAGTTTTACGATTCGCGATGCTCGGCACTTGTGTTGTCTGTCTGTCGGTATGCCTCACGATAAATACCCAACGAATAAACCGATTCGAACCCGAGTGACATTTTCACAGGTTTATCGTGAGGTCTACTTTGGTAGCTTTTGCACTTCTGTTTAAATAATATTCTGTAATGTTAATACAAGTATATTATAACTACTTTGATTCTTACAAACTAAATAACGTATTATGTAAAACGTAGTTCCGTGCGAACCACGAAAACATGATGTCACAAAACACCGTTATGTTCACTCTTTCATTCGCTGCAAACCAAGCTTTTCGCGGTATTCTTATTCTGGCAATACTGTAATTTCTATGGATGGCAACACTGACAATTCTTCTCATACAGATTTTCTTATTTCAAACATCATGTTCTGTGATGGGAATACGTTAGAGTTCATTATCTCTTGTCAATACAAAGAGGAACAAGCCGAATGCTAAGTTTTTTGTGGTTTTCGTACGCCAGTCCCTGAACTTTACAGTCCCATAACTTTTTCCCTACTGGAGGACTGCAGCTAATAATTTGGTAACATACTAACTACCTGATGCTCTTTCAGTGTATGTAACTCTTATTGCGCAATTCGAGTCTCGATATTGCGCCCCTTGCTTGTGAGATCAAGCCAACGTTCAAGAATTATCCAAACTTCAACACTCCCTTACGAGGAGTATTTTGCAACATACCTTCTTATGGTATGATCTGTCAGGAAAGTAAATGTACACCTATTTTTCGAGTCTGGCATTCCTGCGCTCCATCCGTGGAGAGTATGAGAATTAAATCAATCAAATGTTTACTGAGGGGCAAAAAGAAAAGCTTAATCTGAATAAGACATTGCAGAAGGGCACAAGCTGTGAATACGAATAGTGCATTGTGTAAATAAAGGACGACACCGAAAGAGAAAGCCAGAAACAGCTGTTAAACTTACAAAAAAAGAGTAAAAATTGTCGAAGTGGGAACATAAAACACAAATACAACAAATACGCCGACAACTAAACGATCACCATGCCGTGATCTTGGTGTAGTGGTTAAGGTGCTGGCTTACAAATGCAAACGACGCAAGTTCGAATCCTCGGCAAGGACATTTTAAAAATTTTTGTTAATAATACATACAACTCATGAGAGATGGTAAAAGAGGTCGTATTTAGTTTTTCGTAGCAATTATTATTGGTAATGTTTAGTACTGATAATACTTTTTGTCTTTGCGAATTGCTTTTGTTCTTGTCTTCATTTCGAAAGAGAAGAATATCCGAACAAATGCCACCAAAATTCCTCATATTTTGAATGTAAACGCCATTTGCAATTAGTAAAGAATAAAAATTGAACGTTCCGATGTAGCTGCAAAAAGTAAAAGGAAAAACATGGAAGTGGACCATACTCATGGTTATTAAAAATACAATTTCTACATGCCTTACACCTCCCGACCACGTTTCTACGTTAGCAAGTAAGAGGCTTGTGTTTAGGATAGGCTCGTCAATAAGTTTTGCAAAGGGGCCCGGTTTAGCTCTGACGCACCACAGGTGCGAGAAGGGAGAAAAACACTTTTTCTCTCTCCCTCTGTGTGTCTATTTATCTATCTATTTGTATATATATAACGCTATTTGTGAATGCCATAACCACCCTAATTTTCAGCGGATTGAGACGAAACTTGGCACAAACATTAATTGTTGAAATATCTTGATGAGTTCGTTAACCAGAATAATCAGATGAAAATGTTCAAAATGGTGGCCCTTCAAACTCTTAAAAAGTTCCAAGGGAACCAAATTTCGCCCATAAATAGGTATTCAGAAAGTTTGAATAAATTTTCCTCTTTTACTGAAATATTTGTGTGCAGAAACTTATTGAAATATTGGACCCGATTAATCGCCTAAAGAAGGTTCACGCCCTTTCGCTACGGTCAGGTTTTTTTTTTTTTTTTTTTTTTTTTTTTTTTTGCAGGAGGGGGTTATCTTCCTATTGGAACAAGATGATTCTTACTGATGATATGAAATTACACATTGAAAGTGAAGTAACTTGTGTAACGTGTTATTTGAAAGAATAATATAATAAATGTGAATTCCTCTAACACAGAGAACTCATGTATTTCGAGTTCGGGAGCCTGAATGGCGAGGAGTGTTATTTGATTTGCTTTTTAGTAACACATTGCATTGCAAATAAAGATAGGCAACATTAGTGGTAAGTAAAACAATAATAATAATAATAATAATAATAATAATAATAATAATAATAATAATAATAATAATAATAATAATAGGTGTTGTTTGTGGCAAGGCAATATCTTCCTCAGTTCTTCTTCAAACGTAATGATTGTAACGCCATATCTCCCTTACAAACAAAATATTAGCAATTTATATCGAGAGAACGAGAAACTGTAGAGCGATGGGACCAACGTTGGACAGTAAGCTCTCATAGTACTCAGAAAAGTAAGCGATTTCAATGCAAAATGAACGAAGAGTCATTGTCATGGGTACTCATGGGGCCACGGCAGAGCCCTCTTTAGGCAAAATGTCGATAGCTTATATCGAGAAAACAGGAGGTGATACTGGGATGGGACCAACGTTGGACACCGTGGACCCATAAGGCGCATCGAAAAAATTAGGGAGGCGGGCGCCAGCCAGCCTTACTTATTTCCACATAATAATATAAAATTATATTGTCGAAATACACACACGAGTTAGCTACTAATATTTCATATTATTATTATTATTATTATTATTATTATTATTATTATTATTATTATTATTATTATTATTATTATTATGTTATTATTATTATCATTATTATTATTATTATTATTATTATTATTATTATTATTATTATTATTATTATTATTATTATTATTATTATTATTATCTACAGCATCTTTTCATTACGTGAGCATATTTGACATGAAACCAAAGAGAAAATCCATCCTGTAGCGAAAAGAAACAATACTTTGTCTCAAATGGATAAAATATCAAGCCGAGATTGATTCGAACTCGCATGGACGGCGCGAAAAGCCAGTGCTTTGTCCACTATTTTTTTTAACTGACTCACCGAACGCGTTTCAGTAACTTACTTATTGCTAATTTTACTTGCTTCACTCGTTTAACTTGCTTTTTCTAATAACTTATAACGACAGGGACACGAACACAGAAACATCGAGAATAGTTAAAAATGATAGATGCTCTCCCGCCAGGAATCGAACGCGAGACTCCATACACCCAAGGCTCACGTGCTAGCCTCTAGACCAGCGGCGATGGCAACGCTCACTTCCTGTGTCGTTAGGGATTACGACCACTGTATTGCCAGCTATCACTTCTGTGGGTTGTATACTATTATCACATGTTTCTTCTTTGCTTGAAGAGTAAAACCTACATTATATGTAATACATGAGGTATTTAGACCTACATGCTCTTCATATAATGTAATAAAAGGGTCATGGTGTCGGATTTTAATACATGACGTATTGCAGTATACAACATGCTTTGCATTACTTGTTTGTTTGTAGACAGCTACTAGCTTAGTGTTCTGAAAGGTTGTGTCCCGTTCCGGAATTATTAATTTTCGGACTCCCGAAAGTAAAGCCGGACAAATTCCGGAATTCGGAAAATTCCAATTTTGTAATAATTTCGGAATTCGGAAAAATCCGGAATTTAGAAATTTCTGATTTCGTTAACATTCCGGAATTCGGAAAATCCGGATTTTTTCGAAAGTCGGAGTTTTTCTCAATTCCGGAATTTTCTAAATTCCGGATTCTTTCCGAGTTCCGAAATTCTTCTGAATTCCGGAGTATAACTGAATTCCATAATTTTGCGAAATCCAGAAAGTGAAAGTTCCGCTTCCGAAAAATGAATTTATTTTGGTTAATATGAATCGTGGCGGAAATAAGTCTTTGACCAGGTAATGGCGACTGCTTTGAAAGAAATGGGGAGTATGAGAATTCAATCTGTCATATTTGTAGTTTCGTGTGGAGAAAGAACGAACTTGTGAACCAGTGGTTTAGGAAAAACTCAAGTTATTAATATAAACTTTGCCGACTTCATAAAAGAAATACGAAAGACATTTTGAATCGAAAAATATAACATACAAGTTTGCAAGCGGAGACAAAGAAACCTAACGTAACCAGACTAAAGACGGATCGTTTACCGCGTAGCGATCGCGGTTCAGTGGTCAAGGTGCTTCTGCGAATGCACGTTGCAATTTTTTTTCTTACTTTAGAATTTTTGATGGCGATTGATCAGCGATAACATACGTTTTATTATATTCAGATATTTGAATACTCGGATGTTTCAATACTTGAACTATCAAATCTTCAGGAATAATAATAGTAATAATATCAATTATTATTATCTCGTAGAAGATTAAAAGCTAGAAGCTAAATTATCGCTCAGGTCATACCATTACAAGGAGAAACGTGACATTTGTAAAGAATATTTCGGTTTGGTTTAATGTTGCTCACGAGAAGAGGAGTTTCTCATCTCGTTTCTAAAACAAATAAAATAACATGAGAATTAACATTTTACATTCGAGACGGGTCAGGGCTAAATCAAAATTTTCGTCTCTCTTTGGAGATGAGAATCGAGACGAGACGAAAAGTATCGTAAACATTTCCCGTCTTGTCTCGATTCTCGAAATAGTGTATGTCCATTCTTTAAGTAACAATTGCTCTGTAGACTGAATCTCATAGGCTATTTCGTTACATTGTATTTCAGAGCTCATTGAATTATGCTCTGTGTAGGTATTTTTGTAGCAAAGCTTTTATATTTACCTCTGCATATTCTAAAAATTAGTTTATTATATGCCTTACTGTCGCGTGATATTCAGTTATATTTATTACAGTTATTTTCCTCAAAACATACTTTCTACATGAAACTTCAATAAAAGGTTCTAGTTTAAAATGTTGGTAGTTGCAGAGGTGTGTCTTGAAGGTACGGAACCCTTTCCCCGAAATCTCTACTTTTAAGTAAGTTTTGCCAAATTTCAGGGCAAGTTTAAAACTATTATTATTATTATTATTATTATTATTATTATTATTATTATTATTATTATTATTATTATTATTATTATTATTATTATTATTATTATTATATCAACTCCATGTATAATTTTTAAAAGATATACGGTTTGTATCTGAATAGTAAAAGCTAATTGACTGTCGATCTCGGTCGTCTGGAAGTCTTCAGGAGGCAAGGACATCGGTCACGTTCTGGGTTTGAGTTCCGAAGGGGCAAGTATTCGGGCTCGAGCAAAAAATTGTTAAAAGTTATAGGCTTCATCCAAACATATTCAAAACAGCTGGGACCGGGTTTGGGCTTCCCAACGGCTCGAGCGGCTCGGCTTACAGCTCATTCAATATCGAACCGAATCGAGAAGTGAGCCGAGCCAACAGCTCACCACACCGAGCCGATTTGAGCCATCGGCTTAGTTGAGCTGAGTCGAAACGTGCTGATGAACTAGTTTCAACTTAGCTGGCTCGAACCGGTTCACATGAGCCGAGTAGGTGACCCATCCCAACCGAGAAAGCTCGAGCCATTGGCTCAATTGAGCTGAGTCGATGGCTTGTTCCAACTAAGCCGGCTCGGGTCATCGGCTCATCCCAAACGAGCCGACTCGAGCTGTTCGCTCAGTTGATACGAGCCGAGCCGGTTGATATCACTACCCGAGTTGGTCTTCTGCTTGGGCTCAAGAATTCGACCGTGCAGATCTCAGCCTTGATTTTAAGAACTACAGTATATACTTATATTGGTGATTACGACATTTGAGGCTGTCTCGTAATAATAATAAAAAAACTCTTGTCTTCTCGTTATCTAGACGAGACGAGATACACTAAAATTGCCCCACGAGATGCACTAAAATTACGAGATGAGACGCACCTCTATCGTGAGCAACACTAAAAGTATTCCACATTACTGCTTACATTTCTCATGGGTTTTGCTTTCCAGTCTGATCAGGCCAATATTTCAAAACGAGTTAAAACGAGCTGAACGAGCGAGAGAGCCATTATCAAACTCAACTCAACTCGAAACTAGACCTCGAAAACAGCGACTTGGCTCGGAACTCAATTCAAGAAAATTACCTTTGACTCGACTCAAATTGTACTCGAGTTGAATTGAATTTTGGCTCGACTTGTGCTCATCCCTATTCGTGTTTGTATTTTATGTTTCCACTTCAACAATGTCTACTCTTTTTTCTCCTTTTACCTGCTGTTTCTGGATTTCTCTTTCGGTGTCGTCCTTTATTTACACCGTGCACTATTCTTATTCCCAGCTTGTGACCCGCTTCAATGTCTTATTCAGTTTAGGCTTTTCTTCTTACATTGACTTCACATGTGATTGATTTAATTCTCACTTTCCGCGCACGACCGATGAAAATGTTTTATTATTATTATTATTATTATTATTATTATTATTATTATTATTATTATTATACTATTGAACTTGCACGGCGAAATTACTGTATAATATGATATCATTTCTGTAATTTTACTCCATTGTATGTTATTTAGTTTATTAATGGGCACTAAATTGTCTCCAGATCAACGAATAAATTAACTACGGTATGCACTTTGGTGGAAATATCATTGCAATAAGATTATTGGTTCGTTCCAAACATGTTCATGTAATGATATTTCCACCAAAGTGCATACCGTAGTTAATTTATTCGTTGATCTGGAGACAATTTAGTGCCCATTAATAAATTAAATAACATACAATGGAATAAAATTACTGAAATGATATCGTATTATACAGTAATTTCGCCGTGCAAGTTCAATAGTATAATAATAATAATAATAATAATAATAATAATAATAATAATAATAATAATAATAATAATAATAATAATAAAACATTTTCATCGGTCGTGCGCGGAAAGTGAGAATTAAATCAATCACATGTCAAGTCAATGTAAGGAGAAAAGCCTAAACTGAATAAGACATTGAAGCGGGTCACAAGTTGGGAATAAGAATAGTGCATGGTGTTAATAAAGGACGACACCGACAGAGAAATCCAGAAACAATAGGTAAACGAAGAAAAAAAAGAGTAGAAATTGTTGAAGTGGAAAAAAAATACAAATACGAATAGGGATGAGCAGGAGTCGAGCCAAAATTCGACTCGACTCGAGTTCAATTCGTGTCGAGTCAAAGGTATTTTTCTTGTAGTACTTAAAATTATACTGTAGTTTTTAAAATTAAGGCTGAGACCTGCACGGTCGAATTCTTGAGCCCAAGCAGAAGACCAACTCGGGTAGTGATATCAACCGGCTCGGCTCGTATCAACTGAGCGAAGTTGTTGTATTACTATACATCTGCTTCCGCCCCTGTCAAATCTGGTCGATCTCGTTGACGCGACATATTTGCTTTTTTATACCCCTTTCTTCGTTTACTGAACAAAACAGTAACTATTCTGAAATATACTACTGCGCATGCCTCGTAGATAAATATTTCTGATGCCAATAGTTTCCGTTTTGTCCAAGGAATGTTCTTTTTCTTATTCCCAGCATGACCCTTTTATTACATTATATGAAGAGCATGTAGGTCTAAATACCTCATGTATTACATATAATGTAGGATTTACTCTTGCAGCAGAGAAGAAACATGTGATCATAGTATACAACCCACAGAAGTGATAGCTGGCAAGACAGTGGTCGTAATCCCTAACGACACAGGGAGAGAGTCGTGCCATTCCCGCTGGTCTAGTCGCTAGCACGTGCGCCTTTGGTGTATGGAGTTCCGGGTTCGATTCCCGGCGGGAGAGCAACTATGATTTTTAACTGTTCTCGATGTTTCTGTGTTCGTGTCTCTGTCGTTATAAGTTATTAGAAAAAGCAAGTTAAACGAGTGAAGCAAGTAAAATTAGCAATAAGTAAGTTACTGAAACACGTTCAGTGAGTCAGTTAAAAAAAAAAAGTGGACAAAGCACTGGCTTTTCGCGCCGTCCATGCGAGTTCGAATTAATCTCGGCTTGATTTTTTATCCATTTGAGAGAAAATATTGCTTCTTTACGCTACAGGTAGTCCACTCTTTTCGTATTTTTCGCTGTCGTTCACAGTTAAAGTAACTGACTATTATTCTTTCTACGAATGATGGATCTTCTCTTTGGCTTCATGTCAAACACGCACACGTAATGAAAAGACGCTGTCGATAATAATTATAATAATAATATGAAATATTAGTAGCTAACTCGTGTGTGTATTTCGACAACATAATTTTATATTATTATGTGGAAATAAGTAAGGCTGGCTGGCGCCCCCCCCCTATTTTTTTCGATGCGCTTTATGGGTCCACGGTGTCCAAAGTTGGTCCCATCCCAGTATCACCTCTCGATATAAGTTATTGACACTTTGCCTAAAGAGGGCTCTGCCGTGGCCCCATGACTACCCATGACAATGACTCTTCGTTCCTTTTGCATTGAAATTGCTTACTTTTCTGAGTACTATGAGTGCATACTGTCCAACGTTGGTCCCATCGCTCTACAGTTTCTCGTTCTCTCGATATAAATTGCTAATATTTTGTTTGTAAGGGAGATATGGCGTTACAATCATTACGTTTGAAGAAGAATTGATTAAGATATTACCTTGCCACAAACAACAACTATTATTATTATTATTATTATTATTATTATTATTATTATTATTATTATTATTATTATTTTACTTACCACTAATGGTGCCTATCTTTATTTGCAATGCAATGTGTTACTAAAAAGCAAATCAAATAACACTCCTCGCCATTCAGGCTCCCGAACTCGAAATACATGATTTACAGTTCTCTGTGTTAGAGAAATGCACATTTATTATATTATTCTTTCAAATAACACGTTACACAAGTTACTTCACTTTCAATGTGTAATTTCATATCATCAAAACAATCATCTTGTTCCAATAGGAAGATAACCCCCTCCTGCAAAAAAAAAAAAAAAAAAAAACCTGACCGTAGCGAAATGGCGTGAACCTTCTTTAGGCGATTAATCGGGTCCAATATTTCAATAAGTTTCTGCACACAAATATTTCAGTAAAAGAGGAAAATTTATTCAAACTTTCTGAATACCTATTTATGGGCGAAATTTGGTTCCCTTGGAACTTTTTAAGAGTTTGAAGGGCCACCATTTTGAACATTTTCATCTGATTATTCTGGTTAACGAACTCATCAAGATATTTCAACAATTAATGTTTGTGCCAAGTTTCGTCTCAATCCGCTGAAAATTAGGGTGGTTATGGCATTCACAAATAGCGTTATATATATACAAATAGATAGATAAATAGACACACAGAGGGAGAGAGAAAAAGTGTTTTTCTCCCTTCTCGCACCTGTGGTGCGTCAGAGCTAAACCGGGCCCCTTTGCAAAACTTATTGACGAGCCTATCCTAAACACAAGCCTCTTACTTGCTAACGTAGAAACGTGGTCGGGAGGTGTAAGGCATGTAGAAATTGTATTTTTAATAACCATGAGTATGGTCCACTTCCATGTTTTTCCTTTTACTTTTTGCAGCTACATCGGAACGTTCAATTTTTATTCTTTACTAATTGCAAATGGCGTTTACATTCAAAATATGAGGAATTTTGGTGGCATTTGTTCGGATATTCTTCTCTTTCGAAATGAAGAAAAGAATAAAAGCAATACGCAAAGACAAAAAGTATTATCAGTACTAAACATTACCAATAATAATTGCTACGAAAAACTAAATACGACCTCTTTTACCATCTCTCATGAGTTGTATGTATTATTAACAAAAATTTTTAAAATGTCCTTGCCGAGGATTCGAACTTGCGTCGTTTGCATTTGTAAGCCAGCACCTTAACCACTACACCAAGGTCACGGCATGGTGATCGTTTAGTTGTCGGCGTATTTGTTGTATTTGTGTTTTATGTTCCCACTTCGACAATTTTTACTCTTTTTTTGTAAGTTTAACAGCTGTTTCTGGCTTTCTCTTTCGGTGTCGTCTTTTATTTACACAATGCACTATTCGTATTCACAGCTTGTGCCCTTCTGCAATGTCTTATTCAGATTAAGCTTTTCTTTTTGCCCCTCAGTAAACATTTGATTGATTTAATTCTCATACTCTCCACGGATGGAGCGCAGGAATGCCAGACTCGAAAAATAGGTGTACATTTACTTTCCTGACAGATCATACAAGGAGAAGATTTGTACGAAAACGTAAAGGTTCTATGCTTAGTAGTTTTTTTAGATCTGGAGAACGGCAAAATTCATTCAAGGCATTCCATTCCATTCCTCCTTAGGGCATGCATTTCGCAAAATATTGTCTTATCTGGAGCTAGTGCCCTTGTGGAGCAAGAAGATTTATACAAAATGTCAAGTTTCAAAACCTAATAAGTTTTGTACATCTGGCGATAGAACATTCTACATTGAAGAAACCGTCGTGAAGAGGTTTTATCCTGACAACATTTCTTCCCAGGCGACACTACGTCCCGCTTAATTTAGACCAGGCGAGATTCTGTGTCGCGCGATCATTACAACCAGGTTTTGGTTAGGCGAGATTTTGGGTATGGCGATATTTTGGGACGCGAGGTTATGGCAAGGCGAGGTTTTGGCCCGGCGAGATTTTGACCCGCGAGGTTTTGGGTGGCGAGGTTTTGGCCAGGCGAGGTTTTGGCCCCGCGAGGTTTTGGGCGGCTAGGTTTTGGCCAGGCGAGGTTTCGGCCCGGCGAGATTTTGTCCCGCGAGGTTTTGGGCGGCGAGGTCTTGGCCAGGCGAGGTTCCGGCCCGGCGAGATTTTGGGCCGCGAGGTTTTGGGAGGCGAGGTTTTGGTCCGCGAGGTTTTGTACCCAAGCCGTTCCCTCTGTCTTTACGGTGTATCTGAATTGCCACAACCAGGTAGTATGGTCGGATATACACACCAACAATTGACCTTCGCCTTATCTCCACTCGCATTCAACTCACGGTGTGAGGTCCAATTGAACACAGACATCCACGAAAAGGGACAGAACTTTCTTGGTTACCTTTATAGTTATGCACAAAAGTATAGCGTTTGGTCCCGGACAGTAGTTCTTGATTTAGCATAATAAAAACTATCTTGAATATAATTTATGGATAATAATAATAATAATAATAATAATAATAATAATAATAATAATAATAATAATAATAATAAGAAGAAGAAGAAGAAGAAGAAGAAGCTAAAATAGTGTTTTTAGTTTTCCAGAAGGAAACCAAAATTTTCCTTTCTTTCAGGCCTCAAAAACACTAGCAGCAACACATTTTTTTGGCTTTGTACATTGTAGCTGCCCCCCCTCAAAAACGACGGACCTCCCTACACAAACCTGCTGGCTACACCCCTGCCCATTTGATACGAGCTGCGATCGAACCAGATACCTCACGCACCAGAGATGAACCTTCTACTACTGAGCCATCACAATCTAAATAAAAATTTGATATAATCAGTGAAAGTTGGATTATCCTTCCTTGTCTAATATTAAAATCCTATTCCTTGTCCAAACATACCTATTTCTTTAGCGTCTTTTCTTTATTCTTTTTCTCAGCAATATAACATTGGTAGTACCCGCCCTTAAAACTTTGCTTTCGATCGATCCATTCTGCAACTGCTTTCCTCAGCTTATATGCGTAAATTCATGCACAATGCATAAACTGCATGACGCGCATAAACTCACATCGTTAGTTTACGCGCGTAAACATACGGTAGTGTATAGCTGAGCTTATGTTGCAGACCGACGTTAAACTGGTGTTTGCTTCAGGAATAAAATATAAGAAATGTATTCCAAGTCCAGATTATAACGACCTGCAAGATTTTAACCGCTATGCAAACGAAAATGAAGGAAAAGTGCATTCTGTACTATCTGAAGTGTATTATATTTAACCACTCGACGAATGTTTGACATCTGACCTGTGATCTCATTGTCGAAACATCTTTGGGAATGGAAATCCCATTTTTTCATACTTATTATCAGTTGTGTTTGTGGCTGGCATTTGTTTTTGTTTTGCAAATTCCATGGCCATTTTCTTTTTTTAATAGATCATAGAGTAAGGAAACTTCTTGACCCTACAAGGTAAGAAATTTATATATAGCAACTAATGTGAAGCTTACGTTCATAGAAAAGTCGAGCGAAATATGTATTATTTTAATTGTAGGTTCTTTAAATCTCAACAAACAAGAGTAGCTCTTAATAGTGTTAAATACATGTAACATAATTTTTTCTTAGCTTATTAATTTATATTACGAAACATTTTATTTATTCTTAAGAAAAAAAAACAAAAAAAAACCGACAGTTTTAGCAAGTTAATTTTACTGAATTCTTCTTGAGATCTTTAAATGTATTTTACGCGAAATTTAATTACTGCACTATGTAATTTTAATATTTATTTTTAAAAAACTGAAGCAATATTATATTTATATTTTAGAAAATTTGAAAGCAAGGGACACTTAAATAGACCAGAAGGAGAAATATACAGGGTGTCCAATATACAATGCAACCCGGAGTTTGGGATAGAACTTTTGAACCTGAAGTAATACACGAATAATGGTTATACCAAAATGAAGCTTTGTTCATGCATATATTTTTAAACTAGGAAGCAACGATTGAAGTACACTAGAAACCACACAGTGTTGCCAGATGTAACCAAAGGTGTTTTTTTTTTTTTTTTTTTTTTTGCAAAACATGTAAATTGACACATAACTCATATGTTTGGATGTTCTTCGTTAATTTTCAGTTTGTTTAGTTGGAGTAGCTTGGAAAGTATAGAGCAGAAAAAAGAATTTTTCATTTCCACCGATAACTAATCGGATGAGGCCTCTGTAAGGGGTAACTAGGGAAATCGTAGTTTTCATAAATTAACACTCTGAATTGGCAACTTTACTGATGTTTCAGTGCGCCAAAAGGTGTGTTAAGGATCTAATTACATTATGCAATTCCTGAAAACAATGAAAAACAAACTTTGAAATTATAATGAAATTTGTTTTTACTTATATGCATCCGGCAACACTGCTATTCATTTCTATGGGGCTATTTAAAGCAAGAGGCATATAAGAACAAATCTCGAACTATTCAAGACCTGGAAACGAACATTCGGGGTGCCATTGAGAACATTAACACTTCTAATCTTCGTAAAGTTGTTGCCAACCTGGTGAAACGTGTGAACCAGTGTCTGAATCAAAACAGAGGACACTCCCAGCATTCGCTGTAGAGCTGGTAACTCATTTCTGATAGTAGCAGTGTTACCGGGTGCATGTAAGTAAACGTTTTATCATGATAATTTCAAAGTTTGTTTTTCATTGTTTTCAGGAATTGAGTAACGTAGACAGATCCTTAACACACCTTTTGATGCATTGAAACATCAGCAGTTGCCAATTCAGTGTGTTATTTTATGAAAAATACGATTTCCCTAGTAACCCCTTACAGGGCCCTCATCCGATTAGTTACCGGTGGAAATGAAAAAATCTTTTTTCTGCTCCATACTTTCCAAGCTACTCCAACTAAACAAACTGAAAATTAACGACAGAACATCCATACGTATAAGTTATGATTCAATTAACATATTTTGCAAAAAAAATTGATTTACACCTTCGGTTACATGTAGCAACACTGTGTGGTTCCTAGTGTACTTCAATCTATGCTTCCTAGTTTAAAAGTATATACATGAACAAGGCTTCATTTTGGTATAACCATTATTCGTGTATCACTTCAGGTTCAAAAATTCTACTATCCCAAACTCCGCGTTGCATTGTATATTGGATACCCTGTATATACATACATACATACATACATACATACATACATCCACACTTCCTTCCTTTAAAGTCTTTTTATTTTATTTTTTATTTATTATATTTTTTTTCGAAATCTACTCTGAAACGATAGCATTCAGTTGCCACTACTCGATTTTGGTGTTGTTTGTCACAATATTTTCATACGGATTTATCAGATTATATTACAGTGAAGTTTAGCACATACCTAACGAAACAGCTAAGGGTTACCAGGCATTTATATTCATATTGATTTAATGTGATTAAGTGGTATGTATTCTCGTCTTCCGGACAAATGAGGTATCGTATACTAATTGCTTAAAAAAAAAAAAAAAAAACGCAAAACATCCTAAATTTTACGATAGCTTCGTCAATTGACATAATTGTTTAAATAGTAAGGTAGTTAGGGATCTCTTGCCTGTCAGATGTCAATTAACAGATTAATAATTTTTTTCTACAACAAGCAAGACTTTATTTTACATGAATTAAAGACCAAATACAAATTCAATTTATGCTCTTTCGCAGGAGACCAATTCGACAAGCTTGGAGCCTTATATAAATGACAGCGTTTTGGTACTATTGAAAAATACAACTTACGGTATAAATGTTAATTTTCGACCCATGTTGTATAGATGCTGGTCGATTACTCGACGAGATGCTGGTTGATTGCTCAGATGATCCTTGGTCCTCTCCCTTACCTTTTTATATTGTATAAATTTCCTCAGTCAGACCCTGAGGTTCTCCATAACAGCCTTGTTTGTTCACTTAATTACTTTTTACGCTACGTGACTGCCGGAGAACCTCATTAGTCCACGATAAGTGTGACTGTTTATTCAAAAATTCTTTTGTAACCTAATTTAAGTACACATACACATTTTTTTTTTTTACATATAATTACTAGAAAACAATGCTAGTTATTTCACTAAACTTTTTTGATATATTCCTTTTTGCAATATGTTGAGCTAACTTTTTTTTTTCAACTCATGTCATAGTTTCAATACAGTCCCCCACTGATGAGGAACTGTTCCTGAACATCACCGTAGTGTGTGTCACTTCTTTTTTTTTCAACTACAGTTGTGTAATGGAACTATGACATGAATTGAGGGAAAAAAAAAGGAGTGACACACACTACGGTGATGTTCAGAAACAGTTCCTCATCAGTGGGGGACTGTAATGGAACTATGACATGAGTTGAGAAAAAAAAAGCTCAACATATTGCAAAAAGGAATATATCAAAAAAGTTTAGTGAAATAACTAGCATTGTTTTCTAGTAATTATATGTAAAAAAAAAAATGTGTATGTGTACTTAAATTAGGTTACAAAAGAATTTTTGAATAAACAGTCACACTTATCGTGGACTAATAAGGTTCTCCGGCAGTCACGTAGCGTAAAAAGTAATTAAGTGAACAAACAAGGCTGTTATGGAGAACCTCAGGGTCTGACTGAGGAAATTTATACAATATAAAAAGGTAAGGGAGAGGACCAAGGATCATCTGAGCAATCAACCAGCATCTCGTCGAGTAATCGACCAGCATCTATACAACATGGGTCGAAAATTAACATTTATACCGTAAGTTGTATTTTTCATTTGTACCAACTCGCTGTCATTTATATAAGGCTCCAAGCTTGTCGGATTGGTCTCCTGCGAAAGAGCATAATCTGAATTTATATTTTGGTCTTTAATTCATGTAAAATAAAGTCTTGCTTGTTATAGAAGGAAATTATTAATCTGTTAATTGACATCTGACAGGCAAGAGATTCCAAACTACCTCAATATTTTAACATAATTGTATTTCCTGTTTTAACGCAGTTCGTAAAATTACCTCATTTTATATAATGTAGCTACTATTTTTTCCGTTATGTTATGCGATTTAAAAACTGGCATTTATATACTTAAAGAAATGTAAAGATGAATCGAAAACTAGAACCACATTATGCTTATCATTATCATTATCATTATGCTTATCATATATAACTTCTTGACTCAAAGTGATATTATGATGTAAGTCTCATATTCACAAACATCTTGCTTGACCTTTCATTAACTTGTAATTTTCTTTGATAGGTGTTGTTTTAACAAATTACAGGCTATAATCAACGCACAATTTCAAAAATTCAGTTTTAATACTCTTAAATTTGACTTAAATTAAGAAATGTTCATATTTACTGTATTGTAACAGGACAATATGCCTTCAAACAGCAAACACATAATTAAAAGTAGAGGCTGCTCCGGAGGGAAGTCACCGTTAAAAAATTAGTTTCCTTTCTTCAAGTGAGAGAGAAAAGATAACCTAATGGACTTACAAGACGTGAGACTCGATTAGAAACACTATTTTACGGGCCCCAGGTTTCCAACTAACTTGCATATATATATGAAGGGCTTGGAGTAATATAACTTTAAGCCACATTTATACGTATTGTGCAACGAAATTTATCCCTGCACTACAATACAAATTAATGAAGGCAAGAACACCATTTACGATATTTACTGCCATCTAATCTCAATTTTTGCAAATTTGTCAACAGCAACGGGTAGATTTTGTTTTTACAAATGCGGCTTAGCACTATATTGCCCCAAGCCAATTATTTATCTATCTATCTATCTATCTATCTATCTATATATATATATATATATATATATATATATATATATATATATATATATATATATATATATATATATATATATATATATATGTAGGGTGCAAATTACCGGGAGAGATGAGGGGGAATTTCCCCCTCAATCACATTTTCTTCCCCCCCCAAAGAAGTCAGCTGAAGTATATCCACCGGGGATGCTCGCTTCCCCCCCCCCTCCCAAACTATGCTCAGTATAACTCCCAATTTCTTCGGAATGATCGATGCAAACTATTCAGTTTTGGTCATTTCTACTTAAACCTGATTGTCCACTATTTTCAACGTTGTTTAGTTGAACTATATTATTATGACTATGGTTGTTACTTGCAACTGTACCTTCGTACCCTTCAGTTCGTCATCGTTCGTGAATTTGAATGTACTAATTGCGTATAACAAAGCCACATATGGATTTATAAATGTCTAGTGAGCAGACATGTTAGTGAAGGTGATTTTTAGGTGAATAAGCACATAATTGAAGATTTGTTTCAGCATTTGTTAATACGACTGGTTCTCCGTGTCATTGTCCGTGTCTGTATCATAGGTATCGAAACTCGCGAGCCCGACGCTCGTGAGCTCGGCACTCACGCTCAACCGGGCTCGGGCTCAATAATTGAGCGCGAGCCTACTTGAGATTAGTGAGCGCGAGCCCCAGTGAGCGCGAACCCAATCGAGAGAAGTAAGTGCGAGCCCGAGTGAGCGCGAGCCCAGTTGAGGGAAGTGAGCGCGAGCCCGAGTGAGTGCGAGCCCAGTCCAGAGAGATGAGCGCGAGCCCGAGTGAGTGCGAGCCCAGTTAGGAGAAGTGAGCGCGAGCCCGAGTGAGTGCGAGCCCAGTCCAGAGAGATGAGCGCGAGCCCGAGTGAGTGATTTTTAGGTGAATAAGCACATAATTGAAGATTTGTTTCAGCATTTGTTAATACGACTGGTTCTCCGTGTCATTGTCCGTGTCTGTATCATAGGTATCGAAACTCGCGAGCCCGACGCTCGTGAGCTCGGCACTCACGCTCAACCGGGCTCGGGCTCAATAATTGAGCGCGAGCCTACTTGAGATTAGTGAGCGCGAGCCCCAGTGAGCGCGAGCCCAATTAAGAGAAATGAGCGCGAGTGCGAATGAGCGCGATCCGAGTTGGGAGAAGTGATCGTGAGCCCGAGTGAGCGCGAGCCCAGTTGGGAGAAGTGATCGCGAGCTCAAGTGAGCGCGAGCCCAGTTAGGAGAAGTGAGCGCGAGCCCGAGTGAGTGCGAGCCCAGTCCAGAGAGATGAGCGCGAGCCCGAGTGAGTGCGAGCCCAGTTAGGAGAAGTGAGCGCGAGCGCGAGTGAGCGCGAGCCCAGTCCAGAGAGATGAGCGCGAGCCCGAGTGAGTGCGAGCCCAGTTAGGAGAAGTGAGCGCGAGCCCGAGTGAGTGCGAGCCCAGTCCAGAGAGATGAGCGCGAGCCCGATTGAGTGCGAGCTCAGTTGAGAGAAGTGAGCGCGAGCGCGAGCGAGCCCAATGGAAAATGGCCATCTATGCTGCGTACTAGCACTCACAGTACACAGCGCAGTACCAGAAAAAAATATACGAACACCAGAGGCGCCGATGAGAAGATAACAGTCGGGGAGCTTAAATAATCTTATAATTAACTTAAATGAGGAATTATACAGGGTGAGCACAGAAACAGTACCTGATTTTAAAGTACCAACATTTAATTGAATATTTATATGAAATTTTGTACAGAGCTCAGTAAACTCAAAGTATTTTCCCATCTATCTTTTCAGAATCCTAGTTCTGACAGGGCAGTAACATCGAAAATGGCGTTCACCCCACAGCAACGAAGCTGGTGCGTTTTACAATTTGCAAAAAAAACAAGCAGTTTTGTGAGAGTGCAGCATGATTTCAAACGACAATTTAATGCTGATCCACCCACACACACATCCATTGTGAAGTGGCATAGAACGTTTATTGAGACGGGGTGCATTTGTGATCAAAGAAAAGGACATTCAGGGCGACGTCCAGTCTTCGAGGAAACTGTGGAGCGCGTAAGAGCAGCTTTCGTACACAGCCCACAGAAGTCTATACGTAAAGCTAGCAGAGAGTTCCAAATACCACAAACAACAGTAAACAAGATTTTACGCAAGCGTTTGCGGTGTTACCCGTAGCGACTGCAGTTGGTTCAGAAGCTATACCCACAAGACAAGACAAGGTAAAGCGCCGTGAGTTCTGTGAGACTATGCAAAATTTCATGGAGGACGACGAAAACTTTCGGACAAAGATCATTTTCAGCGATGCGACATTTCGCTTACGTGGAAAGGTGAATAGACACGATGTAAGGATATGGGGAACCCAGAATCCTCATGCAACTGTAAATGTGGAACGTGACTCACCGAAAATCAATGTTTTTTTTGTGTAGTATCAGAGCGTCGAGTGCACGGTCCGTTCTTCTTTCAGGAACAAACAATTACAGGTGAAAGTTACTTAACATTGCTACGTAACTGGTTGATTCCGCAACTTAGTAATGCAGCGATATACGACTTCGTTCTACAACAAGATGGAGCGCCGCCACACTGGCATCGTGCTGTATGCAGGTTTCTAAACGAGAACCTCCCAAACCGATGGATAGGGCGCTCTGGAGTCAATGATCAAGTTCTTTGCAAGTGTCCTCCAAGATCACCTGGCCTCACTGTTTGTGACTTCTTTCTGTGGGGATTTGTGAATAACGAAGTGTATGCACCTCCACTACCCGCAACTCTGAACGATTTCCAAGAAGGCATCAGTGATACTGTCAACTCCATCACACCGGATATGCTTCACAACGTGTGGTTGGAGCTAGATTACCGCCTCGATATTTCCCACGTTACAGATGGCGCGCACATCGAGTGTTTGTGATTTCAATTATTGCTACAAAAGCTTTTTGAGTTTATGTATCACTGTTCAAAATTTCAGCAAAATATTCCTTCGCATATTAAATTTACATTAATTTGAGACCTGGGACTGTTTCTGTGCTCACCCTGTATAAACAAGTTAACTTACTTCAAATGACTGTACATGTATGCGTATCAAATAATATACGGATAGATTATGCGATATATGTATTAGTTTATTTTTTTAAATAAATACAAAGCCTTGCGCTGGGTTTTGAAACTATTAACAGTAGTCCTGCCTCCAAATCAATAAAAGTATGGATTGATCATTCAGGGGAATAACCCAGCCCCTAATGAAAATATTGGGGGTTTAACAGGGCCTGAGCTCCTAGGTTCCGGCGCCACTGATTGATACGTAATGTTACTTCGAAAGAAAAACTTGTCTGATTTTATTATTCGTTAAATAATTTTTGAAAATGCTAAATATTGTTATGCAGTAATTTATTTGTAAATATTAAAAATGCAAAATTCGATAACACTTAAACGAGTTGGAGAACTTACCCGTACTAAGCATATTTCTCCTTAGGTTGCAAATATAACTGATGGTTCGTGATTTGTTTAATATTTGTGCAAATTTACACATTGAGACACAAAGAGAAAAGAAGAAAATATAGTATCAATAAACAATAATTTAAAAATGCATGAAATAACGGATAATATCAAATATAGAACCATTGACAGAATTAACTCTGTAACTCGTTTTCTCCATTTATTTTCAGGATTACATAATCACTGAATTTCTCCACTGGAGATTTATCTTTCATTTAGCAGCATCCAACTGGAGCTCAGCCTTGTAAATGAAACATTTTAAAAAGGATAAACGGTGAAGGCGGAAATCGAACCCGGGTCGGCAAATAAGAAAACTACAACTCTAACCACTCTTTAAAGCGTTACTTCTTCCGGCTCGCATAAATAAATAGCCTTTTCTGTTCGCTCAAAACAGTAGGGTGTTAATAGTCAGATTGATTGGCAAAACACAGGAACATGTAATTGACTCGGAGGGCATTATATCACTGTATTCACTAAATTATCAACATTACAGATTTTTTAAAAACAAAATACAACACTTCTTTATTTTGAATCAAATACGGCGCGTGTATTATACTCGTAAACAAACTAAAGACAACACAATTGCTGCGTAGTAATCGTGGTTAAGTGGTCAAATCGCTCGACCAGTAATCTGAAGGTAGTCGAAATGCTTCGGATCCACGAACGACCAGTATATGTATATATATTGTACAGCGTGAGCACAGAAACAGAACCTGATTTTAAAGTGCTATATAATTAACATTTAATTGAATATTTACATGAAATTTTGTACAGAGCTCAGTAAACTCAAAGTATTTTCCCAACTATCTTTTCAGAATCCTAGTTCTGACTAGGGCAACTAGAGGGCAGTAACATCGAAAATTGCGTTCACGCCACAGCAACGAAGCTGGTGCGTTTTACAATTTGCAAAAACAAGTAGTTTTGTGAGAGTGCAGCGTGATTTCAAACGACAATTTAATGCTGATCCACCCACACACAAATCCATTATGAAGTGGCATAGAACGTTTATTGAGACGGGTCGATATTTCCCGCGTTGCAGGTGGCGCGCACTTCGAGTGTTTGTGATATCAATTATTGCTACAAAAACTTTTTGAGTTTATGTATCACTGTTCAAAATTTCAGCAAAACATTCCTTCGCATATTAAATTTACACTAATTTGAAACCTGGGACTGTTTCTGTGCTCACCCTGTATATATATATGTATGTATATATATATATATATATATATATATATATATATATATATATATATATATATATATATATATATATATATATAAACAGATGGTGATCAGAAAAATGGAAACACCTGTAGTTGGCAACACGTCAGATGTATCGGTTGGCAGTGGTGTCGTGGCGCCCGCAGCGCCGGACCGCTGGTGATGGTGTGTTGGGTTGGTCAGGCGCAGTGGAACAGCAGTGTCCAGTGGCTGCAGCAGACGGAGGTAGTGTAAAATGGGAGACCTCTGAGATTTTCAAAGAGGGCAAATTGTTGGTGCGCGGTTATGTGGAGTGTGTGTGACGGCAGTGGCTACTGTGTTAGGTGTGTCGCGTGGGACAGTGTCGAAGGTGA
This sequence comes from Thermobia domestica, assembly GCF_964235325.1. Classification (NCBI taxonomy): domain Eukaryota; kingdom Metazoa; phylum Arthropoda; class Insecta; order Zygentoma; family Lepismatidae; genus Thermobia; species Thermobia domestica. Next base: position 142,369,593 of record NC_137460.1, read on the forward strand.
TGACGGCCTACACAACACACGGGAAAACCACATCGGGGAAGCGGAACAGTGGGCGGAAGAAAATCATGAGTGACAGGTCACGCCGGGTATTAAAGCGCATTATCACGCAGAACCTCGTGCCACTGCGGAGCAAGTGACGGAGGAACTCAATCAGCACCTCCCCCACCGCGAATTACATGACATGAACTTACGGGGTCGTGTTGCACGGGCCAAACCGCTCATCAGGGACCATAACGCTTTCGCACGCCGCAAATGGTGCCGCGATCATGCAACTTGGACCGTTGAGGACTGGAAACGTGTGATATGGTCGGATGAGTCATCCTTCACCCTATTCCCAACCACGGGCCATGTTTATGTGTGGAGAACGCCCAAAGAAGCTTATGATCTGCAGTGTCTCCGCCCAACTGTGAAACATGGCGGCGGCTCGGTGATGCTGTGGGCCGCCATATCATGGTTTTCATTGGGTCCTGTGGGTCGTCACACTTAGCGGACGAATCACTGCCAACGATTATGTCACAATTTTAGGAGACCACTTGCATCCTATGGTCCGGATGTTGTTCCCGGACAATGACGCCATCTTCCAGGATGATAATGCACCCATTCTAGGGATGGCCTTTTTCGAAAAATCTGTTTTTCGATTTTCGGAAATTTCGTTTTTTAGTTTTTCGCTTTTTCGAAAAATTTTTCGTCTTATCGAAGAAAATTTCGTTTTTCGAAAAAATTTTCGTTTTTCTTTTTTAGTTTTCGAAAAAGCCATTTTCCGAAAAAGTATTAAATCCATCCCTAAATTAGAGATTCGCAGTCACGTCCGGATGTGTGCAACACTGGCACTAGTACCCATATAGTATATTTCTGATGGTTTGTTGATCAACATGGAGGCTGTCCGATTAGACGAAAAGTCGAAGTCTTCAATGATTACTTTACGGAGCAATGGCTGGAAAATCCAAATTTTTCTCCGGAAAGTTGGAATTGTAGCAGTCACAGGAATCGAACAAATAAAGCAGTAGAAAAGTCAGTGGAAGAGCGTTCACCTCCGGTGCTTGGGGTCCCTGGTTCGATCCCAGCTCGCGCCGTGTGGACCTTGTGGTGGAAAAACTGTGCTCGTGGGTTTTCTCGGGGTTCTCCCGTTTCCTCCCACTTTCTTCGTTCCACCATTTCATTCATTTCTCATAATCACCGTCTCCTTTAGCCTAACCGGCATAATCGTGGGACGTAAAACTTAAATATTTCATTTTTCCCATTTTATCAAGTGTATACCTGAGCGTCAAGGGGGGCTATAGCCCTCCTTGGATCCACCACTATATATATAATAGTTTCACGAAAAGTCCCGGGCGCCAAGCTATTTTAAAAAATTAGTATTCGCAACTTTTACCTGCCAGTAGTTTCTGAGTTGGCGCCTCATTTTTACAACTAGCGCCTAAATCAAAGAAAATTTGACTAGTCATATATCAGTGGTAAGCTACAGGAAGACTGGGGGCTAGGATCACTGCTCATAAACATGGCCCAACCAGTGGTCCCTACTCAATGTGGCCATGTTGCCACTAACTAAAACATTGAAAACCGTAGTACTAGTCGATAATTACTTCGTGCTATCAAATATTCAAAACTACTGCTCGCAACTACCGCAATCTCTGTACCAACCTTTGAGTTGACTATTAGAAAAAAAAATCGTGTATTATAATGAATGTTAAGTATAAGATCAGTGACGACGTCAGCTTTAATTTCTTCAAGGGGCAAAGAGAGGGACAGAGAAAATTTTGGTGATGGGGGATCAATGTTTTGTACACCGAAAATGATAGTTTTATACAACTGAGGGGCACAGGTTTTGAAGGAGAAGCGGCGCGGTTATATGTTTAGCGTATGCGTCTTCGGCTCGGGAGACCGGATTCGATTCCAGGCTGGAGCTCAAGTGGTTTGTATCTCATGTTACGCTGAGTTCACGTCTCTATAGCTGAGTAGGACGCTAAACTAAAACCAATATCCTCATCATCATCGGAACACATTTACAAGGTGTTAAGCTTAAAATAAAAACTAGATTGCGATTCTTCTATTTATATGTTTTCTTTTCACTTGAAAAATATTTTGAGTCTCTTTAAAAGAAGGAAACGCAACAATCATTTGAGATTTTACATTTAAAGAAAAAAAATGATTAATTAGGCTTATATTATTTTGAACTTCTCCACTTTATAGTATAAAAATTTGAGATGGACCATTTATCTTGATACGCCCATGTAATTTTAAAACTAATTGATAAAAATGGCTGGAATTTTGTAAGATGCAAATAACGACAAGGGAACTCTGTCTAATAAACTCTGCAGTACCAACAAATTAATAGTGTTGCCAACATAATATAAAGTTATATTTTTAACGCCATTATGCCATGTTATTACATATCTCAAATCTAAATATTAAACGAAAACTTACAACACAAATTTGTTATTCAGTGTTGCAAATTAAGGACGCTACAACAGTGTTGCCACAGTCCAAACTTTGGAGTGGGCTGAAAAATAGTACCAAATTGAAACAAAAAGGGCTAAATTCATTATTTTATACCAGTGTAATACATGACTATAACACTAAACTAACAGAGGTAAAATTCTAGAACACTTCCCACTATTCCAAGAGTCTAAATCAAGAATGTGCTCCTTTAAAAAATTACTTTTTAAAAACATCCAAATAGGAGAACCCCGAAGAACCGTGTAAGATGAAACTTTTCTCGCACGTAGGAAGTATAACAGAGACCGCAAATTAAAAGGGAAAACAGTTATATTCGGTAGGTATTGTAAGGAAACCAAACGCGCCTCTATTGCAAAGTGAATAAACCTAAAGCGTATTATGGCGATATATGAAATATTATATATAACGAGGAACAAATCAATCATCTCACAGTTCGTGTGTAAATAGTACGTTATTATAAAATATTAAAATATAAATTATCACACCTTATTCTTTCTTATTTCACTACCAAAGCAGGATAATAGGCTGTAAGAAGAATATAAGTAAATTGACATTTGTAAAAAAAAAAAAAAAAAAAAAAAAAAAAAGCAGGAAAAGTCTTACTTCTGAAAATGTGACAAATATGACAAGTATTTGTTATGTCGTGCTGAATTAGGTAGAATTGTACCAACTTTTGCACTAAAGGGGCTGAAAATGCCAGCGTGGTACCAACGGGCCGATGAATGACAAAAAGGGCTGAATTTGGTACAACTGTGCCAAGTGTGGCAACACTGCGCTGCAATATGACAAGCATATAAACTTCAGAAACCTGATAATAATATTAATAAAAGCAGAGGCGGATTCAGGACGAACTCAACGGTGAGGAAAGAAGACAGTGAAAGATTGTTTTCTCTCTCACCGACTTTTGCAGCACTGGTGATTGTGAAACTCAGGGAGGTGAATAACCTTTTCCCCTTGGATCTGTCTATGAATAGAAGTGAGACGGACAGTGAAAACCCGAAATACTTTAGTGTCTAATACTATGACCATGGATTATTTCGAATGAATACAAGAAACTGAAAATTAGACTTTTTTCGAAAAATTCCTTACATAAACAGAATGTCTAATCGCTTAGGTGATTCTCAAAAGACGTAAATGTCTCGGAGCCGTTACAGCAATTTCATATCTCAAATCGTTCAGGAGATATGAAATACGTGAATACTGATAGTGATACTCCTAAAAATGACGTATTTGCGGATTCTTTGTAATGTATCTTGATCCTCTTTGCTTTTATAACATTACAGAAACAGATTTTGGTACTTGTAATTTCAATAAATTCTTGCAATGACATAATTTTAACCAGTGTTGCAAACTTTACCAATGTATATCATATCTCCAGATCAGTTTGAGATATCAAATTGCTGTAAACTGCATTATGATCTTTACGTCCGTTGAAAACCTTCTATGTTGTAGGATATGATACTCATCCAAGCAGTTATCGAAATAAAATCTTTCGGGAAAAAAAGTCAAATTTTCAATCCCTTACGTGAAGACTAAGGAGCATGGAAGCTTCTCAGTTGCGGCAAGTGACTTGCCCATAATGCCAGAATACTTATGATGACAACTTTGTACCTATTTATTTGAAATAAATCATATCATGATCATAGTATGTAACACTAATATACTGTGGGTGTGCATGCCCCGTTCATGTTATTATTTTTTACTATTATAGAAGCCTAAAACATTTGGATCTTTGTGGATGTTCGTGATACTGTAGCATCCTTAGTTTGTAACAAAATTTCAGCCTTTTTTATATTATTCTAAAAGTTGTAAGTCCAGTAAGTGTGTTCGTGTCACTTTTTTTTTCATTTTTACCGTAAGAATGTTAAACACGAGTGTCCTCTAAATAAATCTTATCTACCCCACTCGGGGAGGGGAGTAGAAGATTCAAATGACTCCAATAGATATGTACTACTATGAGCAAAATAAATGACGCGTCTCTTTATTTTGAAGTTTTTTGAAAATATCTCCGTTTTCTTTATATGTTCGAAATTTCGGAAGGTTTCCCCAGCAGGACAGGTTAATAACAAACCCGTTTTAAATATTTGTGTTAGATATTAGCTTAAAATAAAGAAATTAGAAGCAAAAAACATTAAATCGACAGAAATCTCGAGAATTACCAACTCTGCTAAAGTGGGAAATTTTCAAGAACGCGAGGGAATTCTGCAGTTCAACACGAAGCAGCGACATCTATGTCATTGAGAGAAGCGTGAATTAGATCTACAAACGAAAATTTTAACGAAATATTTCTAGTATGTCTTATTATATGCATTATCAGCGAACTCCAAATATATGAATCTATGCTAAGTATTAACGTATAGATAGTGCAAATACTGGAAATTACCTATGGAAAAAGACGAATTGTTAGCCCAATCGTAATGAAAAATCGTCTTTACTGTAGAACAGGTTCAGCTTACGTAACAAAGCAAATAGCTCAGTTAGATAAAGCAACGAGTTTGTATACCGAAGGTAGACGGTTCGAATCCCGTGGAAGTACTGTTGTCATTTTTATCACTAAGGTTATTTTATTTATTTTTTATTTGGGAAAGAATCAAAATGTAACATATGTGTAAAACTCATGACGATACCAAAAAAAAAAAAAAAAGTTTGGATATTTTGATAGATTTCCCTATTAAATGTTTAATTTTCTCTATAAATATTTGTCTAAAATTGAAATTGTTTTGAATTTACTACATAAGGAAATTTGCCCGAAGGAGGAGAACTCAAGTAATTGATATTCTATGTAAAAGCAACCTATTGTAGAATGATGATGGTTCTTACCTTCAGCACATAATCTTAACGTTAGAGAGTCAGAGAGAGAAAAATCCTGTTTTTCCTCCCCTATGACCACTCATCTTAAAGCTCTATCTATAATGATTCGTGTCACATAATTTCGGCTCTCCAAAGACATTCATATTTATTATTATTATTATTATTATTATTATTATTATTATTATTATTATTATTATTATTATTATTATTATTATTATTATTATTATTATTATTATTATTATTCCTGAATATGAGCCAGAGCCCACTCTGAAAAATTGCATCTGGCGTTCTGAGTGAAAGTTCTATGGGATTATTAGAAAAATATATTCCCGTTTCCACGCTGATGGTAGAATTTCTTAAACAGTTATTGAATTACGTTCGAAAGGTAGGCGTAAATAGCGCCCCCGCAACAATGTGGCGTGGGGACCGCACAAGCTGCAAGGCCAAAAAATATACAGAAAGTACGCCGGGGCGGAGCAGGCCAAATTTTCACACGGGCAAAGTGACTTTTTGGCGCCCTTCCCCTAGTAGTAGCCTATATTTTACATTTTATCATAGTGTTTTTAATAGTTTAAACCAGGAGCGTCATTTCAGATTTGCTTTGGGGGGGGGGCAAGACCTCTTGATATAAGTAAAATTTCGCGTTTTTCACTGATTTACTACTATTCTAATGATAAAATCTATATACATCTCAAACTCAGGGGGGGGGCAAATGCCCCTCCCTGCCCTCCCTAAATGACGCCCCTGTTTTAAACCCATTTTCAAAAAGAAATCCATTACCTAGGAAAACTTCACAAAGAATATGGCCCGCTATAAACAATACCAACTCCACCCCCTCTGGTCTAGTGGCTAGCACGCCTGCCCTCTGTGGTACCGGGTCCAATTCCCGGTGGATTACTGTTGAACGATAAAAGTGGTTCGGATTCTACTATAATTAGTATCCACATCTCCCTTGCCCATTAAGGCATAACCGTGGAACGCTAAACTCAAGCAAACAAACAAACAATACTTAATTCCCGGCACTCTTTATTCTACATGCCATCTCTCAATTTTTCGATACAGCCCCCTTAGTACTATGAAACTCTCTTCTTCCATAGTGAAATGTAAAAAGATCATATAATTGCCACTACTTTACAAGAATATAAACCAAAAACGTCAGTAGAAAGCACATTGTAAAATTTACTTTTTGAGGCTCGTTTTGGTGCCCCTCTTTCTCTGGCACCCCGGGCAGTCGCCCGACCCTTAGTCCGCCCTTGAAAGTACGGACGCATAACTAAGGACTGCGGAGGAGAGGTTAACCTTCATGTTATGCCACTGGTTTGACGTGTTTGAAATGTTCAGTAAGTGATCGGTTAGTGAAATAATTTCGACGGTTACTGATGTTTAAAATTTAGCTAAGACAAAGCTACCTAACCAAATACATTTGATATCGCGATGTCACAATTTGATTTTTCCTCACATAAAAAAGATAAAAACAATAGTAATAAAAACCCTCACTCGTACTGGGCTCCTAACTAACTAACAACCTAATTCGTACAGACTAGTTGCTCTGACCAACTGAGTTTCGATTTCTTACGTGAGAGAAGTCTGTTATATTAAGAGGCATGCTTTTCATTATCAAAACTGTTCGAAGTAATACGAACATGGCTTAAGAACAGAGACGGAACTGAATTACCACTCGATTGACCTTGAGGGCAAATCACCAAAGCGTAGCTATAAACGTAAGTACCAGCATGCATTTCTCTGGAGTTGTGTTCAGTATTCCTATCTGCCAGTCATGCTTGTTCGTAGGAGTAATATGTTACAAACCTAACCTTTCGATAGAGCACAATGACAGAGAATCAGAGGAAAGAAACTCTTGCCATTGTGAACGTGGGATACCACACTGTGCAATAAAACTGACGCGTCTCCTTGAAGTGATATTTCATCGAAAATAACTCGTTTTCCTTTATATAGTCTATCCGAAGTTTTTGAGGGTTTCAAAATGAGGAAATGTTACTGACAAACAAGAACGCATTTATGGGTGGGTCTAGGGGGTCCTGACCCCCTCTGAAACCCCAACTTTTCTGTAAATTTAGCCTAATTTTGGGGATTATCTTTTAAAATTTTATTATAATTTATCCTAATATTGAAGTCGGACCCCTCCCGAAATAAATTACTGCATACGTGTCTCTGACAATTTTCAATATATTCGTTAAATAATAAAGTAAAATAACTAAATTAGGAGCAAAAAGCTTTAACACGGGCTAACTTTTGTCTACTGCCAATATTGCTAGAAGGGATATTAATAGCAAAAACTGCTAGTCAATGCTAAACCTTGGAACGTCATCCCGAACAACAAGTCTATTATTGAGAACTACATATGAAACATGTTATTAAAACTTATCCAGCTTTTATCTGGCATGAATTTATTATATACACCAAAATTCACTCTCCTAAAATGTGTATCTAAACAATGTACGAAGCAATGAAAATTTTTTATCGAAATATTTGGGCAGGAAACTCTAACAGCCAGCCATTTTATTTAAATCGTAATAAACCCTGTAACCGTACGTTAACGTGAGGACAAAGCTTGGTCCATTGGTAAATTGTTTGAAGAATAAAAACTCAATGTTCGTAGGTTCGAATCTATCCAGTCACCACAACATTTTATTCTTATGTGTAACGATGAAATAAGAAAAAAATGTATAACCGTTAAGACAAAACTTCAACCAAGTCTGAAGAGAACAATACTAAAATAGTAACACAATGACATCAACCAAAAATTATTTCATGCAGCGTTTGGACGAAATTACAGCTGTTAACAATTGCAGAAATAAAAACAGGCTGATAGCTGTAATGCAATCTAGACTTCTGAATGCATTTACTTCCTGAAAACTTCCGTCTCGTCATTGGTATGCCGTTAATCATTGTAAAACCTTTCAATTGGAAGTGAAATGACACAAACTAAAACAGTTTTAAATCAATAAATAATGTCTATGTGTAAAAGTAGGTGTCTTTTATCTGTAGTTCTGAGTTCCTTTTACTTTGAAGTGACAAATGAGAGAAGAAAGTATGGTGTTCGAAAAAAAAACTCAAATTTGAGATTTCAACGAATTTATACGTATTATAGCCCCTAACACCGAAAAAGTTATTTTTCGATACATGTCTATCTGTTCGTCCGTCCGTTCGCTACACTTTTCTGTGCACTCGCCTAGAGGCCATACCGTTCAACTTATCTGCACCAAATTTTAGTTTAAGATTTTCATAGTATTTCCTATAGTTTTTTTTATTTCCCTCCTACTCCCAAAACAAGGGTAGTTTCCTGTACGATGAAAATAGAAAAAAGATATTTTCTCATAACTGGCTCTAACGATCTTGTTTTCTTTCTTTTTTTATAAATCAATATTTAATTAGCAACCCTATTTTGTGGTATAAGGCATTTATCTGAGAAAAATCTACAAGGGGTAGTTTATACTAAGGGGGTGAGTTTTTTCTCAGTGATTTTCTCAAAATGGACTCAAATGTTTTCGTTCATATTTCATAAATAAAGATTTCATTAATAACTTATCAATATGGCATAACTCGTTTGTCCTAAAAAAATGCGAGGGGTAGTTTATTCTTGGTGGAGTGTTGTCTGGGCGATTTTCTCAAAAACGACTCAAAAGAGTTTATTCATATTTCAAAAATAAATATTTCGTTAATAACCGAACAATATGGCAAAACTCGTTTGTCCTGAAAAAATATGCGAGGGGTAGTTTACTCTTGGGGGTGTTTTTCCTCCACGGTTTTCTCAAAAATGAGTCAAGCAATTTTGTTCGTACTCAGAAATAAATATTTCATTAAAAACCTAGTAATATGGAATAACTCGCTTACCCTGAAAGAATCCTCAAGAGATAGTTTATTCGGGGAGTTATTTTTCCCTCACGATTTTCTCAAAAATTACTCGGACAATTTTATTGATGATTCATAAATAAGTATTTCATTAATAACCCTATATTTTAGTATAAGTCATTTCTATGAAAAACAATTACAACGGATAATTTATTTTTGGGGTCAAGGTTATTTCCCCGACAATTTTCTCGAACGACAGGCGATTTTGTTCAAATTTCGCAAATAAATATTTCATTAATAACCAAAAGTATATCTTAACTCATTGTTCGAAACAATTCACAAGAGGTAGGTTACTCTTCACGTGTTCTTTTTGAACGACTTTCCCAAAGTGACTCATTTTATTTTTTTCATATTTCATAAACAATGATTGCATTAATTGGTCTATTATATGTCTAATGAAAATGTGCTCAAAGTGTGAGTTAGTTTTGTAGTGTGGATTTTCTTCAATCGAAGTTTTTTATTCGATAATCTGACATTCGATGTATTTGAATAATACGATAATTTTATTCGTATTATCCAAATACACACTTCAGTAACAACTGCGGCCTAACACAGTTAAGAAATTGAATTGAAAAAGTTTAGTGCGGTGGCCCTGTAATTGAATATTTTTTGAGAAACTCCCTAGCTTTTTGTGGTAAACTTAGGCTTTTCTTTTTCGAGCGACAAAAGAGAGAAGAAAATATAGTGATTATGAAAATAATATCAAATTCAGATTTCAACGGATTTACATGTTTCATGGCGTCTACATACCGAAAATGTGACTTTTCGACACCCGTCCTTCAGGTCCGTCCGTTCGGCACACTTTTATATGCACTCGCCTAGAGGCCATACCGTTCAACTTATCTACACCAAATTTTAAACGTATTGTTTACTTAGTATTCTTACAGGAGCTTTTCCATTTTTTCCTACCACCTAAAATAAGTGTGGTTTACAAACAGCCGAAAATCGAAAAACGCTATTTTCTCAAAAATGGTTTTAACAATTTTGTTTATTTTTCATTAATCAATATTTAATTAACAACCCTATATTGCAGTATCAGATATTTCTCTTAGAAAAATTTACAAGGGGTAGTTTATTCTTGGAGGTGACTTTTTCTCGACGATTTTCTCAGAAAAGACCCTGGCGAATTTTGTACACACTTCATAAATAAATATTTGACCTTACAACATGGTATAAGTCAATTGACCTGAAAAATATATGAGTAGTAGTTTATTCTTGGACTTGAATTTATTCTCAGTGAGTTTCTCAAACACGACCAGTTGGCAACCCTGTATCTCGACAACGAAGCTGAATTCGAAAACTGCAAGAGGACCATTTGTCTCCTTTTGATGTCACGAATCACCTCCCGAAGTTTGTGGACATCTTTCAGGTTCACCCTTAATGAAGCTTCTTTTCGAAAAGTTAACTATTAACTTTAAGCATTGTTTATCTTTTTTTAAATCACAAATGTTGTTATTAATTTTAAGGCAGAGAACTACTTCTGAGAGAATAGATCTTGAAAGATAATATTAAAACTTAGACTTTTGTTTTCGAGACATTCCAGACAAGACGAGACATTTTACAAGCTATCTTGTATCCAAAACATTTGCCTCGTATTATCTTGGATGTCACAAAGCGCGTCTTGTCTCTTTCTTGAGACATGTCTTATCTCGTGCGCATTCGTTAACACTTGGAAAGGATTATCTTTCTACTCAAAGCATTGTTTTTATAATGGTTTCATATTTATGATAATTGCTGTCCACATAAATTACAGTCCTTTCAGTTGAATTAATTTTTATTATTATTATTATTGAAATTGCAATATCTAGTTTAACGTTGGTCGATTATGCACCTACGCTAAGGGAGAATGAAGGGAGAATGATGATGAATGAAATGGTGAAATGAAGAAAGTGGGAGGAAAATGGAAAATCTCAAGAAAACACATACCCATGCACACGGTATTTGTCCACCTCAAATTTCACTTGGCGCGAAGTGGAATCGAGCCACGGACCCCATGCACCAAAGGTGAATGCTCTATTATTATTATTATTATTATTATTATTATTATTATTATTATTAATAATAATAATAATAATAATAATAATAATAATAATAATAATAATAATAATAATTGTAGCGAGCTCAACGGGTTTCAACCGTTCGACTTAACCAACGTTTGGGTGCCTATTCGTTCGTCGGCTCCATGAGAACTTCTCATAAAAGACATTTCATTTTAATGAAACTAGTAAGTGCCTTCTTTTAGCTCTGCGAAGTAACTATTGCTTGGAATATGAATCTGCAAAACATACGAGGTAAAATTAACCAAATGGTGCAAGTTTCCACTTATATATACAAAACAATTTTGCAATATCAACTACGTGAATCTTGTCCCATAAAGAAGCCGAAACCCCTACACCGAAGAGCCCTCCGAGATTTGATCATTGTCCACACGGACTGAAATTGTCATTTGAAGCCAAGGCTTTAATATGAAGCCAATAATTTCTTTAAAATAGACGGAAAATTCGGAAGTTATAAGCATTTTCATATTTTTGCCTTTTCTTATAAGGGAGCCGTAGCCCCCTATACTGAAGAGCCCCCCCCCCGGAGATTTGATCATTGTCCACTCGGACTGAATTTGTCATTTCAAACCAACACTTTAATACGAAGCAAAATATTTCTTTAAAATAGACGAAAAATTCGAAAGTTATAAACATGTTAATAATTTTGCCTTTTCTCATAAGGGGGTCGTATTAGCTTACACTGAAGAGCCCCACGAGATTTGATGATTGACCACTTGGACTGAAATTCTCATTTGAAACCATAACTTTTAATATGAAGCCAAAAATTAAACTTTTACATCAATTTAAACTGACTGGGTTCCGGTTCCCCCCACTATTGTTTAGTTTAGTTAAGTGGTAATTTGTGACAGCTTCACATCATCAAAAGAATGTTTCACTTCAACTCCCCTCCCCCAGGAGTTCGTGCTGGATCCACCACTGGAATCAATAGACACTCTTCCTATTCTTTTTGTCACCCTTGATTGTGTAGGGGCTCCCTCGTACAAATAAAGAAGCGGTAATATTACAATCAAGGGGCGCTATATATTAGGTATTTTTTTAGTTACCTACCCCTAACCGCACAGGGCCATCTTTCGTAGAATAAAAAATATTACGTGATATTCCAATCATGAAAGGGGAGAGGATGCTGTAAATATATTTCTTATTCATTTTGTCTGTCCTGCTTATCAAAAATTACTTTCTGTTGGAAGGCTACTGAAATGAGAGGGGCAAAATAAAAAGTCGTACCCCCTCCTACATGGTTGCTCAAATAAGTACTAAAGAAATCATTTTAAACTAAGATATTTAAGATTTAAACTAGGAAACTAAGATATCCTTACATTATGTAAGGATGGCATATTCAGGATTATTATTATTATTATTATTATTATTATTATTATTATTATTATTATTATTATTATTATTATTATTATTATTATTATTATTATTATTATTATTATTTGAATGTTTTTGGAGCACCGAAATTTTGTGAGACGAACAGTGATATGTAGAGGTTTAAGATGGGTGGTCATAGAGGAGGAAAAACCAGGATTTTTCTCTGTCTGACTCTCTAACGTAAAGATTGTGTGTTGAAGGTAAGAAGCATCATCATTCTACAATAGGTTGCTTTTACGTAGAATATCAATTACTTGAGTTCTCCTCCTTCGGTCTACTTACCTTATGTAGTAAATTCAAAACAATTTCAATTCAATACAAATACATTGTAAAACTTTTCCGTAATTAAACTTCTAGGGAAAATTAAACATTTAATAGGGACATCTGTTATCAAAATATCCAAACACGTAGATAGAAGAGTATCTAGTGAGAAATATTGTGAAACTTTATAAAATTCTCCAAATTAGAATTAACATTTACTGGGAAACATTCGTTATGCGCCAGCGAGCATATGGTGAGCAGTGAGCACAGGGGAAATAATTACGAAACTGTTTGCAAACAAAATTAGGGACGCTAATGCAAGTGCGACAACGGCATTTTTTTCTTTTTTTGGTATCGTCATGAGTTTTACACATACGTTACAATTTAATTCTTTCCCACATAAAAAAATAAATAAAATAACCGTAGTGTAGAGATAGAAATGACAACGGCACTTCCGTGGGATCGAACCCGCTACCTTCAGCATACAGACTCATTGCTTTAACTAACTGAGCTATTTGTTTTTTTACGTGAACTGAGCCTGTTCCGTTAAAGACGATATTTCATTACGATCGTCATACCAATTCGTCCTTTTCCATAGATAATTTCCACTATTTGCTCTATCTTTATGTTAATACTTAGCATATATTCATATATTTGTAGTTTGCAGATAATGCATATAATAAGACATACTAGAAATATTCGTTAAAAGTTTAGTTTGTAGATTTAATCCACATTTCTCTCAATGACATAGATGTCGCTGCTTCGTGTTGAAATGCAGAATTCCCTCGTGTTCTTGAAAATTTCCCACTTTAGCAGAGTTGGTAATTCTCGAGATTTCTGTCGATTTAATGTTTTTTGCTTCTAATTTCTTTATTTTAAGCTAATATCTAACACAAATATTAAAAACGGGTTTGTTATTAACCTGATCTGCTGGGGAAACCTTCCGAAATTTCGAACATATAAAGAAAACGGAGATATTTTCAAAAAACTTCAAAATAAAGAGACGCGTCATTTATTTTGCTCATGGTAGTACAATTACTTACCTCTGTTTCTTTTGTGGCTCCATCTCTGGATCACCCTCGGCCTCAATAATCTCTTCCAGTGACTGCTGTCTTGATGTTTCCTGTATAACACCAACGTGATCTTAAATGGTACCACAAGCCAGTCGTTGAATTTCGATTGTGGATAATACTCGACAGTAATTGCATTTTGAAGAAACGCCACCCTTTTCAAGAGTGAAATGTTCCCATATATTCGACTTTCCCATTGTAAATGCTTCCCGAAAATATCTCTTCTTGCAGTTCTCTTATATAGTTCGAAACAAGTTCTGCGTTGGTAACTGATATCATGAACGTCGGTTGGGTATTCCTCATAACGAACTAATGCTTCTCCCACTACGCCAATAAACATAGAAGTGTTGATATCGTAGGACACGTGTCCTTTCTCTAAACAACAAACTTTTATTGTTACCAAAATATGCAGTCACAGCGAATATCAAACCACGTACCGTATCAGCAAAGGCGAATACTAGATAGCTAGCTAAAAGCAGTCTCAAATAACTATAACGATTAGAACACGCCGCATCAGCGAAATAAGATACTATTCAATTTCAGTCCAGGAGTAAAGCTTATCTGTATGTAATGATGTGTTCCTTTTCTTTTGTTTATAACTTCAATCAAACCAGGCAGGGAAGGAAATGTTGCTCTTTTCAAATTTCTCTTCAGTTTCGTTTCGTCCCTTCGTGTTCCATCTCCAAACGTTCGTTTTTCGAAAAATGTTTCGTTTTCGAAAAAGCCATTTTTCGAAAAAGTATTTTTCGAAAAAATGTGGCCATCCCTAACCCATTCACACAGCTGGCATTGTTGCAGCGTGGTTTGAGGAACATCGGGATGAAGTTCAACACCTCCCCTGGCCCGCTCAATCCCCAGATCTCAACATAATTGAACATCTGTGGTCCGTCTTTGAAACACGACTCCGGCGACGATTTCCACCTCCATCCTCTCTCACAGAACTGGCCAATGCCCTGCAGAGGAATGGTGTAAAATTCCACTTGCTACCATTCACGACCTCTATGCCTCCATCCCACGTCGCATCAAGGCTGTTCTATATATACATATACAGATGGTGATCAGAAAAATGGAAACACCTGAACGAAATTGCAACTTACCAGATTAATATGGTGTCGGGCCACCTTTCGCCTTCAGAACAGCCTTTATATATATATATATATATATATATATATATATATATATATATATATATATATATATATATATATATGTGTGTGTGTGTGTGTGTGTGTGTGTGTGTGTTACTTTAGAATATTTGGTGGCGATTGATCGGCAAATACACACCTTTTATTTCTTTTATTTTCTTCTGGTATTTGAATACTTGGATGTTTCAATACTTGAACTATCAAAAATCGTCAGGTGCCTTCCATTTCAATTCAGGCAGAGCATGTATCATCACCATCTCAGATATTGTTGAAACTTTTTTTATAGCAACTAGACATGTTTTTAAGAGACCCATATTGTTTTGTTTTGTCGAAAAAAATTTTCCCGCCAAGTAATGGGCCATCAAAGACGGGGAGTACAATTTATGAATTGTAGAAGACATGAAAAATGGTCAATTTCGGAGCCTCACCATTCGGCTATGGAGACAGGTAGAGTTATAATTCTTGTTGTGCTATATGCATAGGGATATAAATAAACTATATTTTACTATAGTTTGGTTTGCGCATGCGTATCTTTTTGTACATAAATTAACAAATGAACGTCAATTTATCTGAAAAGTCGAAGTTTGCGAATTTTTTTCGAGCACTTCCGGTTCGAATTTTAAAATTCTGTTTTCACGGTTGGTAAAACCTAGTTACCCGCTTTCCGAAAAATATTTTGTATCGCTTCTGTGGTCAACCGTTTTGTCGCAAAAAATTCGAGAAATTGAAAAATTTTCAAAAATCGCCATTTTTGGGCGCCATTTTCTCGAAAACACCATTTTTTAAAATTCTGAAATTTTGTCAGATGGTTCAACTTTACCTGAATAATAAACACACCAAATATCATTCTCGACCAATGCTTCATGGATTAACTGCAGCCTTTTAAAGTTAGCGAAGTTTCGCTAATTTTGATGTCACAGTTAGCAACACTGGGAACAATAAAAGTGCAATGATTTGATGATGTTGTGGTTCATATTCATTAAATGAAGAATAAAAGGTTTTCTTGGCTGGTTTTTTATTATTTTGAACAAAGAGGCTCTCTGAAATAGTAAAATGAGCCTCCTCCTACTCCTCCGTTTTCTTAAACTGAAGTAATCTGAGATGGAAATCGCGATTACGAAACACACAAATTTTAAGTTTACTTGAAATGGCCATCCAATGAATTCTGATGATCTATAAAAGGCCTAAGCTATTACCTCAGTATGATTTGGAATGCTCCAGACAAAGTCTCAATTAAGTGCGATGTCATTACAGTGATCAAAAAATGACAAAAAGTAAAAAAAAAAAAAAAAAAAAAAAAAAAAAAAAATCGAAACGTTTTCTTACGCGTTCCAAAGAAATTTACTGAATTTTTAAACAACAATCCCAGCATAAAAATGGGTCACTCGGAATTTTATAGTCTTCGACTAAAGTGTGCCAGTCCGCAACCTGAGAGGGAAGTGTGTGTCTGTGTGTACTGTGCAAATTTTAAGTTAGCTGCTACTGCGTTGCTACAAATCAAAGGTGCAACCTGTATTGAAGCTGTCATGAGTGACCTGTTTCCTTTAGTAGTATGATCCGTAGAAAATGACAGCTGTCTTCTTCAAGAATGTGGTGAATGTCCTGGAGTGCAAGAAATAAGTGCGGTGTCTTTACTTATTGATCCTGATGAAAATGAAAGTGGTTACGTATGCCATATGGGAGAATAATGATCTCGTTAAAAATAATTTTAAAAAAATTAAATAAAAAACTGTGCCACTTTCTGTTTTCGTATCGTACATTGCCAGTTTAACTGTAAGAATTGTAATTCATGACTACATCAAGAAAATCCAGAGAGAATCAATTGCTACCGAAGACCACCGTATAAAATTTCAAGATACAAATACTATTTTACTTCATGTGGACTTCGTTGAAAACTGGACTGTTATTCTGCAAAGTGAAATTCAGAGTTATCACCGAAATATGAAACAATTGACAGTTTTGTTGTAATAAACGACAATAAAACACACGATTCGGCTCGTGTACTCATAGTCATAGACAAGATTCTAAACATTCTCGAAGAAAAGCGAAAATATATTTTATAGAAAAAGGTTGAATACGTAAAAATTGGTGAATCTACAATTTCCCAAACCGTGTCAGTGATCTTTGATGATGCTGCATCCCACTTTAAAAATCGCTTTCAGATGTTCGAGATGCAGACAGGTCCGATAAAGCAGTATTTTTGCAGTGAAACCGGCCATCCAAGGGTCTCTGCGACGGTAGTTAGGAAGGGGGGGGGGGCAAAGAATGTGGCAACGCGCCATAGCCTTAGGCTAAAACAGATACAAAGTATTAAAACCGCATAAGAAAAAAATGAAATGAAATCTTTAAGTTTTACGTTCCATGGTTATGCCGGTTAGGCTAAAGGAGACGGTGATTATGAGAAATGATTGAAATGGTGGAATGCAGAAAGTGGGAGGAAACGGGCTAACCCCAAGAAAACCCACGAGCACGGTGTTTGTCCACCACAAAGCCCACACGGCACGAGCTGGGATTGAACCAGGGACCCCAAGCACCGGAAGTGAACGCTCTACCACTGAGCCACCGCGTCCCCACTAAAACCGCTGGAGAATTCGTGAGTATAGTGCAAGTACAAACTCCGGGTATTACTCTCGTTTTGTTAACTGGAACTGAATTCGACGACTTCCGGAAGAAAAAAGGGCAAGTATGCGACCGGTAACTGGTATTCAACGAAGTTATCTTTGGCTTTCGGAAAAATTGCGAAGTTTTTATGGCAGTAACGGGTCACCATGAACTAACTTCATACTTCCCCCAAAATCGAACTTTTGCAATTCAAAGTGTAGATTTAAGAAATCTGCAAAAAGGAACTTTTGTTATATACATATATGTATGATAACCAGTGGTGCGTAGCAGAAATATTATGAATAAATCATGAATTACGTGAAGTTGAAGTGCTGTTTATGCTTCCACATGAACCTTCAGCAGGGTACAGGTTTCCAGAAGAGCATAAGAGAAGTGAAAATAAGTGTTTTGTGACTATCGACAATGTACTACGCAGGGGCGGATCCAGAACGGACTTCTGGGAGGGGGGGAGATTGTAATACTGCTACTTAGAGCTACTTTTAAGAGCTCCAAACTCTGGGATGGGTTTTATTTATATATGAATAAGAAAGTTTCTTCTTCTGGAGGGGGGGGGGCGGCAATCGTCCCCCTAGATCCACTCCTGGATGAGTTATGAGTGAACCAACATCTATTGGAGCATCTGCACGGTTACATGCTATTAGCAAAGAAGACAACAACCAAGCAAATGATTGGTCCATGTAAAAAAAAAAAAAGTGAAATTTTGTTTCCGAAGACCATTTTAAGTAAGTGAACTTGAAATTTGTGTGTTTCGTAATCGTAATTTCCACCTCAGATTACTTAAGTTTAAGAAAACGGAGGAGTAGAGGGAGGCTCATTTTACTAGTTCAGAGAGCCTTTTTAATCAAAATAATAAAAAAAACAGCCAAGAAAACCATTTATTCTTCATTTAATGAAAGTGAACCACAATCATCATCAAATCATTGCACTTTTATTGTTCCCAGTGTTGCTAACTGTGACATCAAAATTAGCGAAACTTCGCTAACTTTAAAAGGCTGCAGTTAATCCATGAAGCATTGGTCGAGAATGATATTTGGTGTGTTTATTATTCAGGTAAAGTTGAACCATCTGACAAAATTTCAGAATTTTAAAAAATGGTGTTTTCGAGAAAATGGCGCCCAAAAATGGCGATTTTTGAAAATTTTTCAATTTCTCGAATTTTTTGCGACAAAACGGTTGACCACAGAAGCGATACAAAATATTTTTCGGAAAGCGGGTAACTAGGTTTTACCAACCGTGAAAACAGAATTTTAAAATTCGAACCGGAAGTGCTCGAAAAAAATTCGCAAACTTCGACTTTTCAGATAAATTGACGTTCATTTGTTAATTTATGTACAAAAAGATACGCATGCGCAAACCAAACTATAATAAAATATAGTTTATTTATATCCCTATGTACATACCACAACAATAATTATAACTCTACCTATCTCCATAGCCGAATGGTGAGGCTCCGAAATTGACCATTTTTCATGTCTTCTACAATTCATAAATTGTACTCCCTGTCTTTGATGGCCCATTACTTGGCGGGAAATTTTTTTTCGACAAAACAAAACAATATGGGTCTCTTAAAAACATGTCTAGTTGCTATAAAAAAAGTTTCAACAATATCTGAGATGGTGATGGTACAATTTTATATTTTTTTGCCTGAGTTGAAATGGAAGGCACCGTCAGGATTAATAATAATATTAATTATTATCTCATAAAGATTAAAAGTTAGGAGCTTAGTATAGCTCAGGGCATAACATTACAACCAGAAATGTAACATTTGGCAAGAATATTTCGGTTTTGTTTAATGTTGCTCACGAGATGAGGAATTTCTCATTTCGTTTCGGAAACAAAATAAACAAAATTGAGACGAATTAACATTTTACATTCAAGACGAGACACGGCTAACTCAAATTATCGTCTCGCTTTGGAGATGGAAATCGAGACGAGACGAAAAGTATCGTAAACGTTTCTTTTTTTTTTATCTCGATTCTCGAAATAGTGTGTGTCCATTCTTTATGAAAATTTGCTTTGTAGACTAAATCTTATACGCTATTCTGTTAGTTTGTATTTCGGAGCTCATTGAATTTATTATTGTCAGGTAGGTTTTTTTTGCAAAGCTTTTATAATTATTTCTGCATATCCTAAAAGTTAGTTTATTATATGCCTTACTGTTCAGTGATATTAAGTTATTTTTATTACAGTTATTTTCCTCAAAACCTACAGTAGAATACTTTCTACATGAAACTTCAGTGGAACGCTTTGGTTTAAATTTTTTGGTAGTTGCAGAGGTGTGTCCTCGAGATCCAGACACCCTCCCGAAATCCCGACTTATCTGTAAGTGTTGCCTAATTTTAGGACAACTTTAAACATTTTAATACCATTATTATTATTATTATTATTATTATTATTATTATTATTATTATTATTATTATTATTATTATTATTATTATTATTATTATTATTGAAAATTTAAGACCTCAATATTACGTCCTATTGCAATGCAAATAAGCGTACTGAAGTTGATAGAAAAAGAAAAAGAAAGGGTAAGAGATAGAGAAAGGATAAGAGCGATTAGTGTCCGAAAGAAAATGAGAGGGGAGAAATAAGGTGTCAGCTTCTGAACAACATTAATATCGAAACTTATGCCTAAACAGAAAATAAATAGGATTTGTCTTCACCACGCTACACAGTAACACGCTTTCTTTGGCTAAAACACTTTGGATTATGTATGAGTTATATTGATATTTTAACAAAATATACATACCAATATAAAAAAGAATAGTTCCTATTTACAAATTTTGGTTGAACGGATATATGGAACGTGTTGGAAATGGCGAACGAAAATATTATTTCTAGCAGTAGGAGTAATAGTGAAAGACGTTTGGAATAATTGTTCGGAACAATATCGTTTTAGACACATTTATGACTCATACTAGGCCCTAAGCATGACTCTTAGGAGTCGTATTCATGAATTATTTGCTAAACACGTTACGTTTTCCACCACAGTACGAATCAAGGTTGTAAACAGACATGTGACGTTAGTTTGCTAGTATTTCCCCTGTGAAGAAAGCCTAACTTGTAAGACCAAAAGAAATTTAGTATTTTTCATTTTATTACACATCAAAAGTATGAATATTGTAGTTCATAAAAACAATTTACCGCAGCAAGAATCGTACCCAGGACCCCTGAATCACGAAACGAATGCACGCCACTACGCTAAGACTGTTCTGTTAAGAAAGAGTCCAAAACACTCGTTTATGGAGCAAATTGCACAGGTTTACGATAACGACGAAACACACTGATTTCTGTCATGATAAAATACTATAGTCGAGAGACTTCAAATTTAAATTAAAAAACAAAAATATACATTAGTGCCTCAGACTACTTTATTTTCTGATTCATCGAAAGTATCTCCGTAACTTGTCTTTATTATAATTAGTAATTATAATTAGTAATACTCGTTTTACAATTATTTCCAGTAACCTTGAACGACAGGAATGCGAACTTAGATATATCGAGGACATATACAATTTCAAAGGATCTCCCACCGGGAATATAACACGGGAGCGCGAGCACTGAAGTATCTGAGGGAGGCAGTGATGGCGTAGATCAACGAAAACGACCCACCACCCACCATGACCCTCCACCAACCGGGACCCACTCGGATTCACTACCCACCACCTACCAAAACATCGTTATCAACTCTGACACATGATACACAGCCTCTTCTCTACTGACTAAAGAGTTTATACTTGTAATAATAAAACCAGATTGCTTAATTCTAACTAATCGGACTTTGAATTTTTACCGTCACACGCTGAAGCACCGGTCTGTTACAATAACGGTGGATTTGACCG
This sequence comes from Thermobia domestica, assembly GCF_964235325.1. Classification (NCBI taxonomy): domain Eukaryota; kingdom Metazoa; phylum Arthropoda; class Insecta; order Zygentoma; family Lepismatidae; genus Thermobia; species Thermobia domestica. The sequence continues at coordinate 142,391,108 of NC_137460.1, forward strand.
TTACGATATAAAATGGTAAAGTGTCATAGGCCAAATTTCGATAAATTTCAATTAAATTATCATGGTATAATTATTTCCTTGTTGAATTAACGATATTTTCAGTGGAAAACGCATCAAATTTGAAAGTCCCAAATCACGGTAAATAGACCAACGTACAGTCCAAACTTAAAATTTCCGTGTAATTAAGCGTACATTACAAATTTTATGTCTATTTTTCTCACAACTTTATTGCTTGATTGCCTTGTGCCGTAAGCGCTCCATATAATAAACATAAGCTTCAGCAATTATTATAGTAGAAAACGCATGATTTCTGTTTCTCAATTGTTTGTGAATTTGTTTCTCATCTAATATGGATAATTTTCAATTATTTTTACAAACCAACCCAGTACCAATTTTTTGCATATATGGAAAGTGTCGCCCACCGCTCATAAAGAAGAAGTTTAAAAAATGCTATGAGACGTTGTGTTCATTTTTCAATAGAGAGTTAATGTACTGAATTTCAGCTCCGTAATTTTAATGGCTTGTGAGATACTCATTTTTTTTCGCAAAAATTCGGATCCCCACTACCCCCTTAAGATATTATAATGAAAGTGATATGATAACATCCCAGTTTGGATTAAGGCCTAACTATATACCAAAAGTCATTTCATTTGACTTTGCAATTTGGCCGTGATGATCAGGCACACATAATTACATCCATTTTTATATAATTCATATATTATAGTGATTCAAAATGTATTGTTTTTAGCAGTTAGCTCCTCTAAAAGCCCACAGGCTGTGTGTCTTGAAAGCCAAGTAGTATTATAAGTCCTATTGCTATTATTGCAGTTACTAATATGAATGTCCAAAAATGCCTGAAGTTCTTTTTTCACTTACAAGGAGAAGGCAGACTTTGGTAAGTGAACTTCGGGGCCATTTTTTGCGAGTTGGTAATGCACATTTAAAGAATTAATATTGCAAACTGGGAGAGCACAATGGCCAAAAAGAACGGAGAAAAACCTCTTAAAGTTTTCTACTCGCTGCATATATTGTGAGACGCACAAATTTACCAAGTGTCGGTGTGGCAAAGTGAGGAAAATCTTTGGCTCATGAGTAAAGGGCACTGAGCTCTATTCCTGTTCGAGTCAATCTTTTTTTTTTTTTTTTTTTTTTGCTTCAACCAATAAAGTAGCCATTTGTAACTATAAGTGAAATATTAATTCACTATATGTTTATAATTAATAAAACAATAGAAATTTTCAAATCACTTGTAAAATCTTTCAATGTTCCATGTTAACTACGGTAGGAACAAAATTTAATATATTCCGTAAATATTATTGTTACCGCAGTCGTTGTGTAAAAGATGTTCTTGATGCTTCGTGTCTACATCTGTAGACAGTGCGAATTACAAGGGGAATGAGGAGGAAATCTCCTTTGGTTATACCAACATCCAGTATTAGCAAAGGGGATTTCCCCCTCCTTTGTAATTCGCAAACTGTCAACAGATGTAGACACGAAGCGTCAAGAACATTTATTACAGAACGACTGTCGTAACTAGTGGCGTATTTAAGGGGGACGCTTCCGGGCTTAAGCCCCCCCGAAATTTTCTTTACTATATGAAAGTAAATGAAATATCTTGGAGAATTTTCACATTTCCAGGACTAAAGTTGGCAAAGCCCCCCCCGAAATAAAGTCGTAAATACGCCACTGGTCGTAACCATAATATAACTCGGGATATCAGTATACTTACGGAATAGATTAAATTTTGTTTGCCAGTGAACATGGAACATTGAAAGATTTTACAAGTGATTTGAAAATTTCTATTGTTTTATTCATTTTAAACATACGGTGAATTAATATTTAACTTATAGTTACAAATGTCTACTTTATTGGTTGAAGCAAAAAAAAAAAAAGAAAAAAGATGACTCGAACAGGAATCGAACCTGGGACACTTTACATATAAGTTACAGATTTTACTCACTTTTTTTTAACAGTCAGTTTTATTGCAAGAAATTACATTACATATATGTATATATAATAAGAATAAAAGAGTAAGCACAAATTACAAAAAGGATACCACTGCAATACAATTGAAAATCAATCACATGAAGTATACACACAAACACACACACAAAAAAATTAGTAAACAGCAGTCGGATAGTGGGCAAAATGACGCAAGCGTAGATCTGAAGGCATTGTTTTTAAAGAGCACTGTAGTCTAAAAATGTACATGGCTTGTGTCACCAGCTCATTTTCGGTAAGTAGGATAGCCGCTGTGTGAATAGTTAACCACACTATGATATTGTGTTTAGGACGTGGGAAGTATTTGAAATCAGGCAAAAGAAAAACGGCCCACTATTAATAATCCGTTGATCAACACGAAGTATTCGTGCTATAATATGTGTATAGCTACGCCACAAATGCTGGATGGATGGACATGTTTGCAAGCGATGGATGAGTGTGTCAGCTTGTCCACATCGGATACATTGAGCATCTGGTCGAAAACCGAGTTCCCATGCAACTCTCTCATTCCAGAGGGTAAAAAAGAGGAATTAATATTATGCCAAATTTGCGCCCAAGAACAATTGGGATGGCGAGTAACACATTTAGGGGGGGGTATAGAGATAATTTGCATAATAAGTATACAAGTTATTCACAGTCATATCTTCAATAGCTGTGTGACTGATAAGAGCATACGAAATGTATAGAATGACGGTGAGCAGGTAATGGTAAGGTTGGGACCAGTTCAGAATAGAAACAGGTGAACTGAGAGTCACGTGCCGAAGGCAACGCATGATATGGCACGCGGAGAAAGACTCAGAAAAGGAAGTTAACAGCTGACACGTACATTGTAGTAGTAGACAACGACCTTGAAGAGCCATGTCTTTAATACCTAACCCTCCAACTTGCTCGGTCGTACACACAGTTCGACGATGTACTCGCAGAGTCGATTGATACCACAAAAAGGCAAACAGATGTTTGTTAAGTGTGTTAGCGTCTGAGACAGAAAGCTGAAAAATGTGCATTATATAGTACAATAGACTGAAGGCAAAAATATTTAAGAAGGTCGCTCACTCATGTAATGTAAGATTGCGGGCTTTGTGTTTATAAAGCAAGTTAATGACCTTAGGAACAGCCACTCCATATGTTGCCTGAATAGATGCTTTTATATTGGTATGCCAAGTAATGCCGAGATTTTTATGAGTGTTAACGACAGGGAAGGGGGAGACAAAAGGGCAAGAAGACGTATCATTCAAAACAAGTAATTTGGTTTTCGTGGTATGTAATTCCGCACCAGACAGTTGACTAAATATCTGGAGATTAGTAAGGATAGTATCTAAATCGCACTGGGAGCGAAAGAAAAAGCAAATATCATCTATGAACTTTAATAGTAGCCGGAGGAACACACAATCCCGTCATTTCATTCCGGATCTTATGCAGAACCGGCATAACAGCAATGCTTTAAAGCATGGGGACAAGGGACAGCCCTGAATAAGCCCCCGGTTAATTGGAAAGACCCGCCTTAAGGCTCCGTTCAGTTTAAGTTGGGCAGTACGTTGGGAGTATAACGTCTTAACCATATTTTAATATACTGGCCCGAAATGAAGCTTCTCAAGAACTGTGAATAAGTATTGATGGCTTAGTTTATCGAAGGCCTGAGAAAAATCAGTACTCAAAAGCGCTGCAGTTAATTTCGGATGACTTTCAAAATGAGCGATCGTGTCCCTAATATTCGATAAAGCCAGATATGTAGGATGCTGCTGATCGTGACCAAATTGTTCCGGTAACAGAATGGAACTTAAAGTATTACGTAACCGAGCTGCTAGAACTTTTGCGAGAAGTTTATAATCACAACATGCGAGACTGATAGGTCGGAATTGGTTGATGCGGGTGCTCTTGGGCTGCTTAGGAATGATCACTATAATACTGTGTGTAAATGTTTTGCCGACTTGTAAATTAGAACGAAAGGCATTAAAAAGTTCAGTAAAAAAAGGAATGAAAAGATCTGGGAATGTCTGGTAAAATTCGTAAGGTAAGGAGTCAATGCCACTAGATTTATTCTTTTTTGCCTGGTGGAGGGCATGCTGAATTTCTGCTTCAGTAAAGGGAGCATCAAGCTCTGCTTGGAGTTCAACTGGGAGAGGGTTCAAGGTATCGAAAACACCGTCATTACTAGCTGGAACATCATGGTTGCGATATAAATCAGCAAAATAGCGCACAAAGTATGGAATAATATTAGTTCCTTCATATAAAACACCTTTATCATCCAGTATATTATGAATAATTTGTTGCTTGCCTCTGCAACGTTCAGCACTGATATGTACAAGACTCGGAGGCTCAGTGGGTGACATTGATGAGATTTTGCTGCGAACAGTAATATCATGGAGTCTTTTGCGGTGTAATGTTAACAAAAAAGCCTTTACCTATTTAATTTGTGGAAGTACAGGTTCACCGTTAAGGAATGCCGTATGATAGTCGCGTAGAAGCTGAGAGTAGTAATTATATTGTTCATGGAATCGCTGTGACCGTTCTCTGCTGTATTCTTTACAGATTTGTTTCAAAGCTGGTTTGCCCCGTTGTTCCCACCATTGTATAATATTGTTCCGTCGCAAAAGTTGCTGATTAATTTCTCTCCAGCGTTGGCGTAGCAACTGCTGGAATTCTGGCTCAGAAAGGATGCCGGTATTGAGGGGCCATAAGCTATTATGGTTCAGAAGCTTTTGAAGCGGTAGCTGGATAGTCATAACTAGCCCCATGTGATCCGAAAAACAAACAGGAATCCTTTCCACAGATTGCATATGTGGAAGTAATGACCGTGAGATATAAAAAGAATCGAGGCGTGAAGTTCCAGTGGCGTAGAAAAAAGTGTGTCCAGGATTGTGGGGATTAAAATGACGCCAGACATCACATAAATTAAATTGGTTAATCGCCTGTAATAAAGTAGGGCAGAAGTTCAAAGTAGAAGTGAAATCTTGAGCGGAAACTATACCGTTATGATCTCCACCCCATACAATCAGTAGTGTTGCCACGAGACGAGACATTTCTCGTGTCTCGTCTCGTCTCGTCTCGTAAACGAGACGAGACACAAGACGGGACAGAATCCTTTTAGACGAGACACGAGACGAGACAGACTACTTGTCCCGTCTCGAAAACGAGACGAGACGGGACGTCTCGTGAAATGTCTCGTCTCGTCTCGTGTCTCGAAAATGAAAACGCTGGCGGGAATGGCCAAGATTGAAATTGCCACTGGTCATATAGATTGCAAAAGGAAAATCCCCTTTGTGAGAAAACATGTTGAAAAGCCTTCATAGAAAAGTGTCCTCTGTCTATTGAATGAATCAATCGTGATACATGAGCTTCCAGGAATATCATCCTTAATGTCTTGTCCCCAATTCCCCTTGCTGTAAGCTGAGAAATTCTCATTTTTTTAAATTTCTGGCTGGAATGATGACGAACAAAATAAAAGACAGGGAGGATTTTCACAAGGTCAAGAAACCCAACTACCACCACCATCTATTCAATTTGAAAACTGGGTAAGGTCTACACTCATTACAGGCTGTAGTTGAAAGTTCTGGCTGAGATAGCGGAAGAGAACAGAATAGACTACACTTGTCTTTATTCTCTGGTGGCGGTATTCTTTTTGCTATATGAACCGAAAACGGCAATTGAAGTATATCATCTTGCAACTAAAATTTTGTCTTCTCTTTCTCTCTCTCTCTCACACACACACACACACACATACATACATAAAAACACACGTTTTCCATTTTACCAATTGCTTGCTTATTATACAGCAGTCATGTTGTAAAATTTACCTCTTCGTTTGGAAGGCGGGCGAAGGACAAAGAAAGCAAAGATATTATCGACGAACCCTTCAAATTGTTTGCTTTCAGCAAATTTATGATACTAATAATAACACTTTAGGTGAAGAGGTTTTACAGGGGGATCTTCGTTTTGTTAGGCGGAAATGTTTGATCTGACCAGAGTGAGAAATTGACCTCTGCTTCCATGTTGAGAGGAGGAGAATACTTCCATTTCCTAGTGAATAATATTCATTAGGACCTGAATTATCTTCAGAAATTGTTTCTTACAGGCATATAAAACCTCTCGAACTTGATAAGTTTAATGAACATTTGGTATAATATTCATGGAACTC